>NC_053495.1:76710747-77058247 GCF_905171775.1 Rana temporaria
TATCGGGGTATTGCAGAGTATCGGGGTATGGCAGAGTATCGGGGTATGGCAGAGTATCGGGGTATGGCAGAGTATCGGGGTATGGCAGAGTATCGGGGTATGGCAGAGTATGAAGTATGGCAAAGTATGGGGTATGGCAGAGTATGGGGTATGGCAGAGTATGCAGAGTATGGGGTATGGCAGAGTATGCAGAGTATGCAGGGTATGGCAGAGTATGCAGAGTATGGGGTATGGCAGAGTATGGGGTATGGCAGAGTATGCAGAGTATGGGGTATGGCAGAGTATGGGGTATGGCCGAGTATGGGGTATGGCAGAGTATGGGGTATGGCAGAGTATGGGGTATGGCAGAGTATGCAGAGTATGGGGTATGGCAGAGTATGGGGTATGGCAGAGTATGCAGAGTATGGGGTATGGCAGAGTATGCAAAGTATGGGGTATGGCAGAGTATGGGGTATGGCAGAGTATGGGGTATGGCAGAGTATGCAGAGTATGGGGTATGGCAGAGTATGGGGTATGGCAGAGTATGCAGAGTATGGGGTATGGCAGAGTATGGGGTATGGCAGAGTATGCAGAGTATGGGGTATGGCAGAGTATGCAAAGTATGGGGTATGGCAGAGTATGGGGTATGGCAGAGTATGGGGTATGGCAGAGTATGCAGAGTATGGGGTATGGCAGAGTATGGGGTATGGCAGAGTATGCAGAGTATGGGGTATGGCAGAGTATGGGGTATGGCAGAGTATGCATAGTATGGGGTATGGCAGAGTATGCAGAGTATGGGGTATGGCAGAGTATGGGGTATGGCAGACTATGCAGGGTATGGGGTATGGCAGAGTATGGGGTATGGCAGAGTATGCAGAGTATGGGGTATGGCAGAGTATGGGGTATGGCAGAGTATGGGGTATGGCAGAGTATGCAGAGTATGGGGTATGGCAGAGTATGGGGTATGGCAGAGTATGCAGAGTATGGGGTATGGCAGAGTATGGGGTATGGCAGAGTATGCAGAGTATGGCAGAGTATGGGGTATGGCAGAGTATGCAGAGTATGGCAGAGTATGGGGTATGGCAGAGTATGGGGTATGGCAGAGTATGCAGAGTATGGGGTATGGCAGAGTATGGGGATAGCTGAGCTGGGATGGATGGATGGCTGGATCTGTGACTGCAGTTGTCATAGATCCAGCCACAGAACTGCTGACACCCGCTCCCCCTTCCCCCCCTCCTCTCGCACTGTACCGAACGGTACAGAGAGGAGAGGGAGGAACCGGCGTCATCAAATGACGCCGGTTTGTTTACAAGTGATCGCTCCGTCATTTGACGGAGCGATCACGTGGTAAACGGCCGCGATCAGCGGCAATTTACCGTGATCCGTGATGCGCCGGGTCTTCTAGACCCGGCGAGCACGGACACTTCCGCGAGCGCGCCCCAGGGGACGCGCAAACGCGGAAGTGCACGAGGACGTCCCAGGGACGTCCTGTCACAGTAACTCGACCGCGCTGTAGCAGTATTTTTGCTATAGCGCGGTCGGCAAGTGGTTAAACTTGCATAAGATATGAGCCTCCTGTCTGAAATATAAATCTAGATTTTCCTAGCTTGTGACGGAAAATATTAGTTATATGAAGACAGGAGGCGAATATCTTCCCTCCCGACCCAACCCTATCACTGTGTTGTTTCTTCTTCCAGGCTATTGAAACACGCATCCTGCGAGTCGGAGGCTGATACGTTCCGGAGTTTCGTTATCACTATCCCCGTTGGGATTTCTGTTCCTGTTCGATCCATGGGATTTGGGTTCATCACAGACCGGAGATGGCGGTTCCAGCTGCATCCAGACTCGGAGTCCCGATTGCCGTCAGCTGCATTCTGTGACGGAGGTCCAGTTCCAGAGTTCCGGTGTTTCGAACTGATTCCTTTCCGGACTTTTCCTGCTGATTCGCTTTAAGAAAGAGGAGGGTTCTAAGGAGACAGCCCTTTATATACCTGCTGTCCTGCCTCGTGATTGGCAGATCCAGCCAGAGGGCTGCTGGGTGTTGTAGTTCTTTCTTTTCTTCAGTTCAAAAACGTTTTTCTACCTGAATTCATTAAAAGTTGAATTTCTGCTATGTGCATTAATAAAGAAAGATAATGCATAAGATATTCGCCTCCTGTCTTCATATAACTAATATTTTCCGTCACAAGCTAGGAAAATCTAGATTTTTCCCCCACACACGGTCATTTTAATTGATGTTTTTCAAAACGCCGTTTTTTTTTCATCACATAAAGTGATGGTGTGTACACGGCATAAGGCGAGAGGATGCTGAGATCTTGATAACGGAGAGATGTAGGAATGTTGAAAGAGGTCCTTCGGGGGATTTACTTGATGCTTCACAAAACAACAGAATTCGTAAGTCCTGGTAAAGTATTATTCTGTTTATTTTACCTTTTAGAAAATTGAAGTTTGGTCAGGAATATGCTTGACTAATCCAATTGATATTTGCAGTTCAGTTTTGGAGTGGAATGAATTCTAACTGCAGTATGGATTTGTTTTGCTTTAAAAAAAAAAAGGCGATACATATATTGTTATATCTCACAAAACTAACTTCAAAGTCTTATGCCGCGTACACACGATCATTTTTCAGCATGAAAAAAATGATTTTTTTCAGCATGTAGAAAAAAATTAAGTTTTTCCAACTTCATCATTAAAATGACGTTGCCCACACACCATCGTTTTAAAAAAATGCTCTAGCAAAGCACGGTGACGTACAACATGTACGACGGCACTATACAGGGGTAGTTCCATTTGCCTTTGGACTTCTTTAGCTGATTCCGTGTTAGTAAAAGACGATTTGTGCTTGTCTGTTACAGCATGATGAATGTGCTTACTCCATTATGAATGGTAGTTTTACCAAAACGAGCGCTCCCGTCTCATAACTTGTTTCTGAGCATGCATGGGTTTTTAACGTCGTTTTAGCCCACACACGATAATTTTTCACAACCTGAAAAACAACATAGTTTAAAAAGATGTTAAAAAATGCAGCATGTTCGAAAAAAAAAAAATTGTCGTTTTTCAGAACCTGAAAAATGATGATCATTTTAATTGACATTTTTTAAAAACAGTGGGCTAGATTTCAAATCTGCGCCGTCGTATCTTTACGCCGATTCTCAAAGGCAGATACGTTTAGAAAATAGGCTTCGTCCGCCGACGTAACTTGAATACGCCGGCGTATAATTGTGTGCAATTTTACGCTGGCCGTTAGGTGGCGCTTCCGTCGTTTTCGGCGTAGAATATGCAAATGACCTAGATACCCCGATTCACAAATTTACGTACGCCCGACGCTATTTTTTTACGTCATTTACGTTAGGCTTTTTCGGCGTAAGGTTACTCCTGCTATTAGAAGGCGCACGCAATGTTAAGTATGGCCGTCCTTCCCGCGTCGAAATTTGAATTTTTTACATCGTTTGCGTAAGTCGTTCGCGAATAGGGCTGGACAAAATTTACGTTCACGTCGAAACCAATACGTCCTTGCGGCGTACTTTGGAGCAATGCACACTGGGATATGTACACGGAGGGCGCATTCGCCGTTCGTAAAAAACGTCAATCACGTCGGGTCACCAAGAATTTACATATAACACGCCCCCTCAACCGCATTTGAATTACACGCGCTTACGCCGGCCCCATTTTTGCTACGCCGCCGTAACTTAGAAGGCAAGTGCTTTGTGAATACAGCACTTGCCTCTCTAACTTACGGCGGCGTAGCGTAAAGACGATACGCTACGCCGCTGTAACATTGCGCGCCCCTACCTGAATCTAGCCCAAAGTTTTTTTCATGCCGAAAAATTATCGTGTGTACGCGGCATCCGAATTGGATTGGTTATAGTATGCAATGAACCATTGATTCATTTGAAATTTAAAAGTGAAGCTTGGTTAAAATTAAAGGGGTTTTAAAGGTTTGTCTTTTATTTTCTAAATTGGTTCCTTTAAGCTAGTGCATTGTTGGTTCACTTACCTTTTCCTTCGATTTCCCTTCTAAATGTGTTTTTCTTTGTTTGAATTTCTCACTTCCTGTTTCTCCTCAGTAAGCTTTCCACCATCATCCGAGCGGTGGAAAGTAATTTAGAACAGCTTACTGCACACCTTACTGAGGAGGAACAGGAAGTGAGAAATTCAGACAAAGAAAAACATTTTTTAGAAGGGAAAATAAAGGAAAAGGTAAGTGAACCAACAATGCACTAGCTTAAAGTAACCTATTTAGAAAATAAAAAACAAACCTTTACAACCCCTTTAACAAGTTTGTATATGGTCAACCAAATGGTCCATATATTGAAAAAGTGGTTTTAGCTTCAAGATCTGTTTGTTTGAGAAGGAATCACATGTGTTAAAGTAAACACCTGGTTATTTTTTATTTTTTGGGGATAGAACAGTAAATTATTCTATTTATTAAATAGGATCGTGTGATTCAATTATGCAAAAATTACTTATCCACATTACTGCAACATTGTAGAGAAATGGATGGAAAAAAACAGCATTGTCAGAGATAAAAACAACTGACTGATGAAAATCCAGAACACGTCACGTAGGTTCTGAAGATGTCCAGATAAAAGCAGCAGCAGCAGGTAAGTGGTTGTTACCACGACAGGAGGTGGGGCTCTTCAGCATACATGACCAGTGTCGGGGGGAGGGCATTAGGGTTTACAGCGTTGGACAAATCGCGGGTATAGGCACACGTCTCGGATGTGGTGTCTGTTCAGGATCCAAGTAAGGAACCTCTCCAACCCCAAACCGTAGCCGCCGTGAGGACATGTGCCGTATTTACGCTGGTCAGTATACCAGTAGTAGGGTGTAGAGTCGATTTCTTCTCTCTTGTACCCTTCCAGTAGCTCCTCGCTATCCCAGATACGCATGGAGCCTCCAACAATTTCACCAACGTTGGGCATTAGTACATCCACAGATTCAGTGAGACGACGATCTTCGGCACAGCGCTGCATGTAGAAAGATTTGATCTCAGCTGGAAAACGGCACAGCAGGATTGGCTCATTAAGGCTGTCAGTCATCAATCTCTCTGGAGCCTCTGGAATATCCTCCCCAAACTCATAGTAGGTGCCATCATCCTTCTTACTATCATGTCCTTTGAGCCAGGCGATGGCCTCAGAGTAATTCTTTCTTCTGAAGGGACGTTTTGGTGGCTTGAATTCCGGGTGCAGCTCCTTGACCAAAGGGGCCACGGGTGAATTCATCACTCTGTCCACAACATCACACACCTAATCTTCCAGGCGGTTTAGCAAATCCTCATATGTCATGAAAGGGCATCTATCCATGATGTGAAACATGTTAGCCTTTTGTCCCCTGTGTCCACTTTCTACTATTGATTGCAGTGTTGCATGAATTTTTGGATGTCATATAGCTTTGGATTTTATCCTTCGTTTATTTTGTTTCAATAAATCGCCTATCAGACTGTGGCAGTTCAGGATCATTTCTTTTTAACTATGTAAGAACACAAAGGGCCATATTCTCAAAGAAGTTATGCCGGCGTATATGGAGATGCGCGGCGTAAGTGTAAAGATGCGCCGTCCTATCTATGCGCCGTAGTCACAGAACCAGATCCGCCAGAAACAAGTCTTCTCCCGTCCGTCTTAAAGCGGTAGTTCACCCCCCCCGACACATTTTACCATCGAGACAGGCATTGTAGCGCGAGCTACAGTATGCCTGTCCCGATTTTTTTAACCCCGTACTCACCTTGTAGTCGTCCATCGTAGATTCCGGCTCCCGCGGGGAATGGGCGTGCCTATGGAGAGGGAGGATGATTGACGGCCGGCCCTGGCACGTCACTCTCCCCGAAGACAGCCGGAGTAGGTCTCGGCTCTTCACGGCGCCTGAGCACAGGCTATGCGCACGCGTCGTGAAGACCGAGCCTATTTCGGCTATTTCCGGAGAAGCGTGACGCGCCAGAGCCGGCCGTCAATCATCCTCCGTCTCCATAGGCACGCCCATTCCCCGGAATCTTCGATGGACGACTACAAGGTGAGTACGGCGGTAAAAAATTCGTGACAGGCATACTGTAGCTCGCGCTACAATGCCTGATTTTAAGGTAAAATAAAAAAATAAAAAAAAATTTCGTCGATAGGGTGAACCCCCGCTTTAACTTGTTTAAGTTTACGCAGCGTAGGTGTATATTTCCGCTGATGGCATCCTACACTGCCATAGAATTAGTATTCAAATATGCAAATGATCTATATGCGCTGATTCCCGAAACTACGCGCGATGGGCGTAGGCTACGCGCTGTGCGCGTAAGACGAATGGCCGGCTGAAAGTTACCCCTCATAAAGCACGGGTAACTTTGCTCCAGACCTGAGTAAGTCAGCTTGAAAGCAAATACAGCAGCACCATCCCGGACCAGCTGAGCAACCACACTTATAGGACAACACATTTGTATGCCAACATGCCAGGGGCAGGCGTGGTCTTAGCACTACTAGTGTGTGCAGAGGCCGAGGCGCGTAGAAGGAGGAGGGCACGTAGGAGGGCACGTGAGAGGATATACCCACTGCGCATTAGCCTCTTTGGCTAAGGTGTATCGCCGTTTCAGATTCAGCCCTGATGCCATCCTGGAAATTACCAGAGACCTGCAGGATGACATCACCAGCCCAACACACCGCTCACATGCAGTGCAGCCACTGGTGAAGGTCCTGGCAACATTGCATTTCCTGGCCACTGGTTATTTTCAAAGAACAAGTGGAGACGTGGCTGGGATATCACAAACCAGCATGAGCAGATGTGTGCACCAGGTTGTCCCCGCAATCCTCAGACGCATGTGCCACCACATCATCAAACCCACCCAGGAGGACCTGCGGCTGAAGGCAATGCGTGAGTTCTGCCTAATTGACGGATTCCCATGCACCATCGGGGCCATTGATTGCACCCATGTGGCACTACAGCCCCCCCATGAGACAGAGCACATATACCGCAATAGGAAGCATTGGCATTCAATCAATGTCCAGGTGATAGTGGATGCCCATGGCCTCATATGACACGTCCGTGCCAAACACCCAGGATCCAGCCATGACAGCTTCATATTCCGTCAAAGCGACATCCCAAGACAATTTGAACAGAACATGTATGGGGACAGCTGGCTGGTTGGTGAGTGACATGGGTGTCAGGTATGACTGTCCCCCCCATGATGCAGACATCACGAGAGGCACATGCATGACTAACATCCTCCTGTCTTTTCCCTTCCAGGTGACTCTGCATATGCACTTGGACCCCATCTTATGACTCCATTCCGGAACCCCCAAACCCCAGGAGAGAGAAGATACAATAAAGCACATGCACGTACCCGTGGAGTGGTGGAACGCACCTTTGGCCTCCTGAAGTCACGTTTCTGATGCCTGGATAAGACTGGGGGTACCCTGTTGTATTCCCCAAACTTTGTGTGCCAGATCATCGCTGCATGTTGCGTGCTGCACAACTTTGCAGTGAGAAAGGGCCTGGAGATTGACATATGTGATGACCTGACCCCCGACCCCGACAATCCCCCCCTAACCGAGGGTACCCCATCTGCTGATGGTACAGCAGTCAGGAGATGTCTCGTGGAACAAATCTTTGAACGTTAAACACACACATTAAACATGGCACAATGAGAATGCACGCATGCACAACACTGTGGTCCCTAGCACACACCCCACATCCACATCACATTGGATTAGACCGAAGTACACCGCATGGTACTAAGGAGCAGCAACGCCGCTTCAAGGCCCCAATGATGTTGCTGTCCATTCATACATCATTCATACGGACCTGGGGAGAACTTATCCCCAGCGCCTGAGGGTGACACCCCTTACTGGCAGGAGTGTCACCCCCCCCCTACATTCACACACCATTCACACTGTACTCTGCACGACTGCCTGTGTGCAGCACCCAAAAATAAAAAAAGCTCTTAATCAGAGTAAATAATATAAAAAAAATCTTAATCAGAGTAAATAATATAAAAAAAAATCTTAATCAGAGCAAACATAATTATAAAAATAAATCACTTGCCCCGGTGCGGGCTACGCCTGGTGCCCAGGTTCCTGGCCCTCACTTGCCTGGGGGGGGCCTCAGTTGGGGGAGGGTGGGCCATCAGGTGGAGGAGCATCCCCAGGTGGAGGAACATCCCCAGGTGGAGGAGCATAACCAGGTCCCTCCCTGGCTGCCTGTCTGCCCTCTAAAGCCACCGCTATGCGGGTGAGCACAGCCTCCAGGGAAGCTGTCTGGGCCTCCTGGGAAGCTGTCTGGGCCTGAACAGCCACTCGCAGGCACCTAACCTCCCCCACAAGTTCAGCCGTGGTATTCTGAAGCTCCCCCAGGATGGTGACTGTGGCTGCGCTGTTTCCAGCCACATCTTGAAGAGCATCCGGTACTGCTCCCGAGGAGGCCAGGCTGTCAGATAGGCGCCTCAACTCTACCACGATTTCCCCCATATGGCGGCTTTGTTGGTCCTGCTGCCGGGCCAGATTTTTATGCAGCACTCCTGCCGCACCCCTTGTCTTGTGGGTCCCCTTCCTGGGGACAGGAGTGGCTGGGGCCCTTGCATAGGGGGAGAACCTTGAGGGGCTGGAGATGAGGGGGATGGGACGGGAGGGACTGGAGAGGGTGTTGGAGGACCCTGAGGGGCTGGAGATGTGGTGGGTTTGGGATGGTCCTGCCACCACATGAGATTCATCCAAAAAGAGGAACACCTCCTGATCGTTGTAGACCACCTCCTTATGGACCACCTCCTCATGGACGACCTCCTCAACCACCTCCTGCGCGGAGGACTGCCCACTCCCCTCCACCAAGGCCTGTTGGCTTCCCAGGGGTCAGCCACAGAAGCAGGATGCTCAGGAGATGATGGCGTGGGACGGCTACTGGCAGCATCAGATGGCCCAGCTACCTCCTGCACTCCTGTGGATGACACGAAAAATTCACATGTTGGTGGACCCACACACTTGTCACATGTCCCCTTGCCCCCCCCCAAACATGCTACACACCAGATAGAAGATAAAACACACTTACCTGTCCTCATGGGCGGCTCACTTGAGTCATGGCCCTCCAGGCCCTCCACCTGCTCCCTCTGAAGGCATCTGGCAATCACATGCCTCCCATGAGGCATTGTAAACCTCTGACATTCACAGACATGACTGAGCATGATGGGAATTGTAGTTCCTGAACACCTGGAGGGCCATAGTTTGAGGACCCATGGCCTAAGGCATTCACCTGGGCAGTAACTCTCCGAAGGATCTCCTCCTTTTTGGTCTTGCTGGTGCTGCCACTGTCTGCACCATGGAGGCGAGAATCATATCTCTCCATGGCAGAGACAATGATGGCCCTCTCATCTTGGGTGACATTTTTTTTCCTTCTCTCCTTCCTGGGTCCAGGCATAGCAAAGTTAAAGCTCCAAATCTCACACCACCAACAGAAATAAATGGAGTCACTTTGCACTCGTTGGGCGCATGTGGTGACGCTTTTATGCACTGGGCCGGCCCAACTCAGCAGGGAGTTACGCCTAATGTTGGTTTGTGCATGCGCAGAGGGCAGGGCACGTCCGGCGCATGCTCCGTTCGGTCTGGACATCGTTTGCATGGGGTCACGGTTCATTAGAATGCTTCACGCCCACATCCCTCCTACCGACACTTGCGCCGGCTTACGCCGACACATTTAAGTTACGCGAGCGCATCGTAGGACGCATGTGGTCTGGAAATATGGGACAGCTCTCTCCAAGTTAAGCAGGCGTAGCGCATCTGAAATGCGCTACGCCTTACTAAATATGCGCCGATCTACGAGAATATGGCCCAATATCATTAAAAAAAAAAAATTTAATTACAAAAATAAGTAGAACATAACAATAAAATGACATATGGTAAATATCAAATTTATGGATGTGATCCATATACAGATACTTGATTGTCTTCAATATGTTTCTGGCTTTAAACACCTTTCTTCAGGGGTAATAACAGGGGCCCAGATTCAGGTAGATTTGCCCATTAGTTGCACATGTGAAGAGCAGCTGATTTGCTCTGCGCTGGGGCAAATTGGAAAGATTGCCACCTGATTCAGGATTCCTTTTGTCTGCTAATTTGCTCCTTTGTAAGGCAAAAATCAGGGCGTAAGGCAGCGCAAGTGAAAGTGGGTGTGCCCTATGCAAATGATATTTTTTCCACTCAGCAGTGGTTTGCGCCTATTTTCAGGGCAAATTTTGCCCACCTGCTTGCACCGAGCAAATAAATAGGGGCAGACCTGCGCAGGTCCTGTGCAAAATTACATCCTGCTTGTTCCACCCCCCCCCCCGAGCAAGGTAATTTTGCCCTTTGTTATAAGATGGCACCTCCCGGCCAAAAAAAAAAGAGGAAGGCTAATTTTGTGGCAGCGGAGATGGAGATCATGCTGGAGGCACTGACGCGCCATACTGCTGTTCTGTATGGCGCTGAACGCCAAAATACTACCGTAGCCCAAAGGAGGGCAATATTTGAGGCGATAACCTTAGACATCAATGCCCTGGGCTTTGAGGACCGGACTTGGATGGACATCCAGAAAAAGTTCACGGACATGCGGCGTCGCGTCCAGGACAAAATTGTCCTCATTAAAAAGCACAGCAGGGGCACCGGAGGAGGACCAGCCTGTTCTGTGCGACTCAATCCGGAGGAGGAGGTCATCTCTCAGAGTCTAGCGCTGGAGCAGGTGGAGGGACTGCCAGGCTATGACTCCACTGTTGGGGACTTGTGGACTGGTAAGTTTTTTGTTTCTCATATCTGCTGTGTATCATGGGAGGGGGTAGAAGTGAACATATGAGGGGGTAGAAGGGAACATGTAACAAGTTTTTGTTTCTCATATCTGCTGTGTATCATGGGAGGGGGTAGAAGGGAACATATGATAAGTGTGTTGCTCCAGCAACATTTTTGTTTTGTGTCATCCACAGATGTTGATGATGAGGCTGGGCCATCGTCGGCTGTAGGGCGACCCACGCCATCCCCAGAACATCATGGGGTGCAGTCAGGCCCTCTGCAGATCCTGGGCATGTTGGTGGAGGAGGATATTGGCCAGAGTCCATCTAGGGAGGAGGAAGTGGTGGAGGAGGCCGTTATCCTCAATCTGGAGGAAGCAGTGTCCCTCCAGGAGGATCCCACCATCCCTGACCGACCCACCACCCCCCCAACCATAACATCATCTCCCTCCAGGGCAAGCCCCTCCAGTGTCCCTCCCTCCAGTGTCCCCCCCTCCAGTGTCACTCCCTCCTGTGTGACCCCCTCCCCTTCTGCTCCCTCAGTTCGTGCCCCAGCCTCTCCTCCAAGGAAGGCTCTTTCTAAAACTAGGGGTGTACCCTCCAGCCTCCGTGAGGGTCTGCAGGAGGAGCAGGCCCGGCAGACCCACCATATAGGGGAGATGGTGGGAGACCTGAGGCGGGTGGCGGACAGCCTGGCATCTTCCTCCTCCTCTGTCCAGCAGGCCCTCACCCACCATGCTGACCGGGGGGACCGACAGAATGAGACCCTGGAGGATGTTTGTGGTAACTGCGCAGCCATTGTGACCTGTCTGGTTGAACAGCAGGATGCCACTGCATTATTAACTTCGGAGGTGAGCAGGTTGGCAGGTGCGGTGGAGGCCAACACTGCTGCTGTGCGGGAGGAGGGGAGACTTACCCGACGGCAGTTGAGGATCACCACCACATGGTAGATGAGGATGTTGGGACAGACCAACACCGTCCTCAACCGCCTGGCCAATGCCATGGAGGGCTTGCAGGCACCACCTGCCAGGAGAGATGAAGTAGGGGTTGATGCTCCCCCCCCCCTCCATCCCCACCCCATGCTCCACCACAGCGTCTGAGGAGCCAGAGCCGGGGCACCCTTGGGCCAAGGATGTCCAAAAGAAAAAATGCGCCTCACACGCTCAAGTTTATGAATCAGTGGCAGTTCCTCATTTGCATATTTGCTGAGGGAAAACCATGAGAGCGCAAGTTGCTCCCTGAGCAAAATTGCCCCTTAATTGCGCCGGGGCAGAGAAACTGCCTCCGTGCAAAAATGCCACATTTCAGGCTTAGCGTGCTTTCTGGGTCACCCGCAAATTTGCCTGGGCGCAAATCCGTACTTGCGCGGCGCAAATTGCACTTGCTCCCGCGCAAGTCGTACCTGAATCTGGGCCAGGAGGGAGATCACTAGAAAGCATACAGCATTATAAAACACATCATATAAGAAATAGTAAAAAAAAACAATGTTCATCATTTAAAGTCAACATGCCGTTTAGCATATTGTATGGTCATGCACATTGTGAAGTGGGACACTCCCCTCAGCCCGTCCACAATGCAATGCAAGGGGCTTCACGCCATGGGACAGCACATAAAACCCCATTTGTGCGCCAGGTAGCAGGAAAATGCCACAAAAGGCGAGGCATCTCCAGAATGTGCCCCCGGTTCCCATAGGTAGATAAGAAAGAGAGGGATATACTCTCCATCTTATCATGTTATTATAACAAGTTTTAATCCACAAGTGCATTAAAATACATACAATAGCACTGAAAAATAATAATGGCAGATCAAAGATCATAAGGTAGAAGGGTAAGGTTTTCATGTCCTTGATGACTTACATTTTGCGAATTCTTTTGAGATGGACTTCCGTAGAGGTGTCTATGGCCTATGCGGCAGTTGGCTCTCCGTGAGTGAGTAACTTATATAGCGCTAACAAATGCAAACTAAATCGCCTCAAGGTGCTTGTCTCAAGGCGTCTCCTGTTTACTTGTCCCTCCTACCCTGTGGCAATTGACCTCATCCAGGTCTCTTGCTATTATGTGCATGATCATACAATATGCTAAACGGTATATTGACTTTAAATGATGAACATATGTTTTTTTCACTATTTCTTATATGATGTATATTATAATGCTGTATGCTTTCTAATGATAGAAATATTATGTGAATACAGATCTCTCTGTTATTACCCCTGAAGAAAGGTGTTTAAAGCCAGAAATACTTTGGGTACATTGGAGACAATCAAAGGGAAAATTTTATACTTACCTAATTTTCCTTTCCTGATGCAAGCATGACAGCATACACGTATGGGAAGGCTCCGCCTCCCTGCCCAATCAGGACCGGTTATACTATAAAAGTATAAAAGTAGGTCTCCTCCCTTACCGCAGTATTCTCATAATTTAGTATCACTGCGAAAGGCCTTATTATATTTTCGTGATTTTTTTTTTTTTCGGGAGGGGACCTATATGCTGTCATGCTTGCATCAGGAAACGAAAATTACCGTTATGTAAGTATAACATTTTCCCTTTTCCTGACACAGCATGACAGCATATACTTATGGGATGTACCAACAAGGGTGGGTACTGCTCAAGTGTTTAAGAGGATTAGATCTATCCCCTCTGACGACTGAGATGTATTGTAGTTACGACTGCTGGGTCCACCAGAATGGACCCTCAACATGTTGAATGTAGGCCAGGTCGTAGTTTACATATTAACTCTGGAGGAACTATTTTGGAGTTTTGTCAATGGATGCGCAACCAGTTTGGAAGAGCTGTCTCTGCCCTCATCTGATGGATTTGTCCTATCCATCTAAGCTTTGACTAACTTTATCCGAACAACCGCGATTGTCTTCGTTGGACAGCGAGATTGTCCTTTTCCGATGCTGTTAGGCCTGATGAGTCTATCGTTTTTCTCCTAGAAGAAGGGCCAATTTTATGTCTCTCTTCAACCTTGAATCTCTTTTCAATGTTTGTGGAACTTCAAGCTCTTTAGTTTGGATCTGCCAGAAGGATGATGATGATGTTCTAACTCAGGTTGCAAAGATACCAACCTTTGTATAGTGTTGAGGAAGAGACTAGAGTCATTTTGCCTGATCATTTCAGCAACAAGGTAGTTCATGGTTTGACACTTGGATGTTTGAGATTCTTACTCTACATACTGTATTTGCCAAAAGGAATACTTATTCCCTGTTACTGGCCATATTTAGGATGTCTTGTCCTTCTAAATGGAGAGTGAGATAATGGGGCTAATTTACTATTATCAATGCGCTGTGCTGGTTCATGGCTTAATTAGTGCGCCGGATGAATCCTTAATTAGGCGCATGAACCAGCGTAGCAGCGGGCGCAATGCAAGTAATTTTTTAAAGCCACGCCAAACTCCCTTTAGAAGTCTATGGGAGAACTCAAAAGTGTTAATTTTAAAGGTTAATAAGCAAGTTTTTTGTCCTAAAAAGTGTTTGGGGACCTGAGTCCTGACCCAGGGGACATGTATCAATGATTTTTTTATTTTTTAAAACGGCCGTTTTTTCGGGAGAAGTGAATTTAATAATGCTTAAAGTGCAACAACAAAAGTGAAATATTACTTTAAATTTTGTACCTAGGGGGGGTGTAAAGTTAGCATGTGAAAAAGCGCATGTTTCCCGTACTTAGAACTATCCCTGCACAAAATGACATTTGGAAGGGAAAAAAGTCATTTAAAACCAGACTCGCGGCAATAATGAATTGTCGGCTCCCGGCAATTCAGAGAGGATTCATTCATAAATTTTTTTAAAAAAAGCGTGGGTTCCCCCCCAAATTCAATTACCAGGCCCTTCAGGTCTGGTATGGATATTAAGAGGAAACCCGCCGCGAAAAAAAATGATGTGGGGTTTCCCCCAAATATCAATACCAGGCCCTTCAGGTCTGGTATGGATTTTAAGGGGAACTCCAAATAATAAAAAAAATGGCGTGGAGTTCCCCCCCAAAAATCCACACCAGACCCTTATCCGAGCACGTAACCTGGCCGGCCGCAGAAAAGAGGGGGGGACAGAGTGCGGCCCCCCCTCTCCTGAACCGTACCAGGCCACATGCCCTCAACATGGGGAGGGTGTACCCATGTTGATGGGGACAAGGGCCTCATCCCCACAACCCTTGCCTGATGGTTGTGGGGGTCTGCGGGCAGGGGGCTTATTGAAATCTGGAAGACCCCTTTAACCACTTAAGGACCCCTTCACACTGATATACGTCAGCAGAATGGCACGGCTGGGCACATCAACGTATAGGTACGTTGTCCTTTAAGCCCAGCCGTGGGGTCGCAGGCGCGCTCCCACGGCGCGCTCCCGCGACCCGGTCCGAAGCTTCGTGACCGTGACCGCGGGACTCGCGGACCCGATCGCCGCTGGAGTCCCACGATAGGTCCCCGGAGCTGAAGAACGGGGAGAGCCGTGTAAACACGGCTTCCCCGTTCTTCACTGTGGCTCCATCATCGATCATGTCATCCCTTTTATAGGTGAACACAATCTATGACGTCACACCTACAGCCACACCCCCCTACAGTTGTAAACACACTTCAGGGAACACATAACCCCAACAGTGCCCCCTGTTGTTAACTCCCAAACTGCAACTGTCATTTTCACAATAAACAATGCATTTTAAATGCATTTTTTGGCTGTGAAAATGACAATGGTCCCAAAAATGTGTCAAAATTGTCCGAAGTGTCAGCCATAATGTCGCAGTCACGAAAAAAATCGCTGACCGCTGCCATTAGTAGTAAAAAAAAATAATAATAATAAAAATGCAATAAATCTATCCCCTATATTGTAAACGCTATACATTTTGCGCAAACCAACCGATAAACGCTTATTGCGATTTTTTTTACCAAAAATAGGTAGAAGAATACGTATCGGCCTAAACTGAGGAAAAATATTTTGTTTATATATATTTTTGGGGGATATTTATTATAGCAAAAAGTAAAAAATTTTGCATTTTTTTCAAAATTGTTGTTCTATTTTTGTTTATAGCGCAAAAAATAAAAACCACAGAGGTGATCAAATACCACCAAAAGAAAGCTCTATTTGTGGGAAAAAAATGATGCCAATTTTGTTTGGGAGCCACGTCGCACGACCGCGCAATTGTCAGTTAAAGCGACGCAGTGCCGAATCGCAAAAAGGGGCAAGGTCCTTTAGCTGCATTTTGGTCCGGGTCTTAAGTGGTTAACAAAGGGGACCTCCAGATCCCAGCCCCCCCTGTGTGAAATGGTAATGGGGTACATTGTACCTCTACCATTTCACCCCAAAAAATGTAAAAAATGACAATAGCCGGTTTTTGACAATTCCTTTATTAATATCTTCTTTCAGCGCTTCTTCTTCTTCCATCTTATTCTTTTCTGCTTTCATTCGGGTTTCTTCCTCCATCTTCTGCTTCTTCCTCTGCTTCTTTCTTGGGTCTTCTCGTCCGCATCTTGACCAGTGTCTTCTTCCATTTTCTTCTCCTTCCGTCGGCCTTCTCATCCGCATCTTGACCGGCGTCTTCTTCCATCTTCTTCTCCTTCCGTCGGCCTTCTCATCCGCATCTTGCTTCTTCTTCCCGGGACGATGCGCTTGAAATTGAAGTTCCCACCGTGTGAGGCTCCTGTGACCCCGCCCCCTCTGACGCCATGGGTAAACTCATAAGAAAGTCCCCTAGTGGTACATGTGTGTCAGAGGGGGGCGGGGTCACATGAGCGTCACACGGCGGGACTTCAATTTCAAGCGCAGCGTCCGGGGAAGAAGAAGCAAGATGCGGATGAGAAGGCAGACGGAAGGAGAAGAAGATGGAAGAAGAAGCCGGTCAAGATGCGGATGAGAAGGCCGACGGAAGGAGAAGAAGATGGAAGAAGAAGCCGGTCAAGATGCGGACGAGAAGACCCAAGAAAGAAGCAGAGGAAGAAGAAGGAGGAAGAAACCCGAATGAAAGCAGAAAAGAAGAAGATGGAAGAAGAAGAAGCGCGGAAAGAAGATATTACCGTAATAAAGGAATTGTCAAAAACCGCAGGTTTAGGCGTACTTGCAGGCGTACGGCGATCATTTCACAAAAAACACTTTCTTTTAACATTCAAAGTTTATTGAAACAAAAGAGAATCACAGTACATATCAGGGCAAACCTGTAATAATATGAAGTTTCACATTTACATATCTCCGTGTGTCTAATCAGTAGAGGATATATTGCATGCTAGAAATCACACATATAAGATTACACGAATAGAACAATTCGTCAACTAATTAAAGTCTGATCTATCAACTCATGAGGAGTAGCTTATCTAAGCTGGCCTTGCGTCATGTGTAGAGCATTTGGATTGGTGTCCCGATACGTCTTCTATGAGGACAAGAAAGGTTTAAAAGACATAGGAAAAGAGGAAAGAGCAAGCCTGAGGGCTCAGAGGTAGAAAGCTAGAATATAAGAGGGAATAGATAGTGGAATGAGGAATCAAGATATGAAAGAAGAGTTTCACATGTGGATTGAACTGAGTAACATGTATATAGATCCAGGAGAGAGGACCGGGGGGTGACACTGAACCAGAAGGTGTAGATATATGGATATAGATCTGAGTGAGTGTTAGGCGATTACCTGTCAGGTTTACGTTGTATTGACTACGGTTGGCGACTTTGTTATTTCAGAGAAGGCTTCAGAACATTTGAATATGACCCAGGGGCGCCAAGTTTCATGGAAACCCTCATTTGATTCTTTGAATTGGGCTAATGTGTCTTCCATTTCATGGATTTCTGTGACCTTGAGAAGCCAGTCCGCTACCGAAGGTGGTCTTGTTGTGTTCCAACGGGTTGGAATTAGGGATTTGGCCGCGTTTATCAAGTGTTTTGTGAGCGAATTTTTGTATTTTTTGAGGGGCCAGTTGGAGATGTGCAGGAGACAGCATGCAGCGTCAAGTGGTAGTGTGGTCTCTGTGATTTTGAGAATCAGATTGGTGACTTCAACCCAATATGGCTTTATTAATGGGCAGCTCCACCAAATGTGGGATAGAGAGCCTTTTTCTTTTTTGCATCTCCAGCATTGATCACTCTTTGAAGGATCCCAACTGTGTAGCTTAACAGGCGTCAAGTACCAGTATGTCAACAATTTGTATGCCGTCTCCTGCAATCTCGTACTTATTGAGCACTTATGTGTTAAAATACACGCTTTTCTCCATTGTTTGGGTGTTATGTTTACCTGTAGTTCAGCCTCCCAGGTCCTCCTCAGTCCATCCTCTGGATCACAACAATCTCTCTGCAGCCATCCATAGGCCGTCGACGTTGCTCTGGGAAGATGCTCACCAGTGTAACACACCGACTCAAATTCTGTCAAGGGTTTGCAAAAAGTGTCAGGTTTGCCTTTGCTATGTAGGAAGCTACGAAGCTGTAGGTAAGCCCAGAAAGGGAAATTTATGAGGTTATTGTCCGTTTTCAATGTACTCCAGTCCTTAACCGTGCCCTGGGAAAAGCAATCTCCTGCAAGGAGGTGGCCTCTACCCTTGGATGGGCGGAATTGAGCATTATCAACCCCAGGAATGAAATCCGGATTGTCCCCTAATGGAGTAAGAGGTCCTGTGGGAGTCAGCAGGTTTGTTTTTTGGGCTAGCTCGTGAATTAGTTTTAGAGTTGTGCCCGTGATGGGATGATTTTTTGTGCCTTTTGGTAAACTCGACCATTCTATCCAGGGTGAGAACTTCAGAGGGATAGAATTCAACTCGCCTTCCAAACCCACCCAATCCTTTGAGTCCCGATGGCAGTGCCAGTCTATGACCCTTGTCAACTGGGCCGCTAAATAGTAGTGTCTAAAGTTGGGTAGTCCAAGTCCTCCCTGTTCCTTCATTTTAAGTAGTAGATTGTATTTTAGCCTAGGTTTTCTCTGGGCCCAGAGAAATTTGCGAATAATTTTACGGAGGGCTGAAAAGAAATTAGCTGGTATATGTATCGGAAGGGCGCGAATTAGGTACAAGTATCTTGGGAGAATGGTCATTTTGATAATTGCTGCTCGCCCAAACCACGAGAAAAAACCCTTGTGCCATCTCTCGAGGTCTTCTCTAATGGAACCATATAGTGGAGTGAAATTTTCATTGAAGATTGAGGCTAATTGTGGTGTTAATCTGACACCCAGATATTTCATGCTCTTGACAGTCCATTTAAAGGAGGATGACTCCTTAGCAGAGGCCAGAACTCGTTCCGGGAGGTTTATGTTCATAGCCTCGGATTTCGTATAATTAATTTTTAAGTTGGAAATGTAGCCGAATTGTGTGAAGTGTTTTATTAAGTTGGGGATAGTAATATGGGGGTTGGTGAGAAAAAATAACAGGTCGTCGGCAAAGGCAGCCACCTTGTACTCTCTAATCCCGACTGTGAAGCCCTTAACTGAGCCCTCCAGGTTTATGGTTCTAATAAAGGGCTCTAGCGAGAGAATGAACAATAGTGGTGATAAGGGACACCCCTGTCTCGTACCATTCGAAATATGGACTCTGTCAGATAGGGTCCCATTTATTTTTAATCTAGCTGTTGGGTTCTGGTACAACGAGGCTATCCACGTTAACATCTTGGGACCCAAACCAATATGCTCACAGGTCGCCAGCATATAGTCCCATGCCACTCGGTCGAAGGCCTTCTCCGCGTCTGTAGACAGGAGAAGGCCCTCGATGTTCAATGGGACAGCCGCATGTGTCAGGAGCAGGGCCTTGTAAATGTTGTCCCTCGCTTCTTTGCCAGGCATGAAGCCCACCTGTTCAGGACCAATCAGCTTCTGAAGGAGTGGAGTTAACCTATTGGCGATTATTTTGGAAAAATTTTTTACGTCTAAGTTTAGTAGGGATATAGGCCTGTAACTGGGGCATTCAGAAGGGTCTTTGTCAGGTTTGGGGATCACTGTGATGAATGCTGATAGCCAATCAGGTGTTATTTTTCTGGGGTCAGCTAATGAGTTCAGTGCCTTCGTCAATGGATCTGAGATGAGATCAACTAGGGATTTATAATAAATAGCTGTAAACCCATCTGGGCCTGGACTTTTGCCCAACGTCAGGTGTTTTATGACTTCTTGGATTTCCGAGGGGGAGATCAATCCCTCTAGTGTGTCTGTCTCTAGACTGCCAAGTGTGGGTAAGCCACTCTTAACAAGAAAGTCTTTTATAATGTTAGGTCTATCACCAGAGAGACCTGAGGGCTTATGTTGTTGCGGCAGGTTATATAGACCGGTGTAGTAGGATTGGAAATGTTTTGCAATATCTTCCGTGGACACATCCAATTTACCTCCTGGTCCCCTAATCCCCATGATAGTGTTGCTATGGACATGTTGCCTTAGTGCCTTTGCCAAATATTTGCCTGTTTTGTTGCCGGACTCATAGTAAATTTTCTTTTTAAAAAACAAAAAACGTTTGGCCCTGTTATCAAATATCTGCTGTAAGGCTTTCCTAGTCTCCAAGAGCTCCGAAGCTGTGTCCAAAGAAAGGGACTGCTTGTGAAGCGTTTCCAGCTTATTGATGCGCCCAGAGAGTCTCTTAATCTCTTTCTCCCTGTCCCTCTTGCGCTTAGCTCCCATTTTCATTAGTTCCCCTCTAATTGTGCATTTGTGAGCTTCCCAGATTGTTAGGGGGTCCATATTTGGTGTAATGTTGCGTTCAAAAAATTGTTTGAGAGATAGTCTAATGTCTTCTAGCAGCAAGGGGTCAGTGATCAGGGAAGAGTTTAGTCTCCAAGTCTGCGACTTCGGCTGTATCTTAGTTAGGTCTAGAGTCATGGCAACAGGGGCATGGTCCGAGATTGAGCCTATACCAATTTTTGCATCTGTTAGAAGCGACAGGTCTTTTTGTGTGACAAAAAGATAATCTATGCGTGTGTATTTTTCGTGAGGGAAGGAGTAGAATGTGAAGTCCCTCCCTTCTGGGTTCAGAAACCTCCACGTGTCAATCAGCTGTAAAGAATGCAAAAGTGTTTTGATCTGCCTCAGGGTCCTATATTTTACACTGGATTTGCTATTGGACGTGTCCACCAAAGGGTTCAATGGGATGTTAAAGTCTCCACCTAGCACTATACAGCCCACCGCAAAGCACTGTAATTGTTGGATTACCTGTCTACAAAAGGTTAAGTGTGCCCTATTCGGGAAGTAAACATTCGCTAGAGTGAGGGGGATGCCTCTATATGTTCCCTTGACAAAAACAAACCTACCCTCGGGATCCACCTGTTGGTCCGTGAGTTGGAAGGGAGCCTCTTTGTGAATTAAAATTGTGACCCCCTTGGATTTGGCGAGATCATTGGTGGCGTGAATTGCCCTAGAGAATGTTGAGTCGGTGAGCTTGGGCACATGGTGTGTTTTAAAGTGCGTCTCCTGTAATAGTACGAAGTGAGCTTTACCTTTTTTGAGTTCCCTGAGCAACGCCGACTGCTTTTCCGGTGTTTAGTCCCCGGACGTTATGAGAGATCACCATCGGTGTGTTGCCTAGTGAGGAGTACGCCATGAGGCTGACCTGGGAGTGAACACCCGACTATCCAGTCCTGGAATCAAATAAAGATGGTGAGATACAATTCGATATAGAGTATTAGATTATAGTATCAATTCCACATGTGAAAAAAGACAGAATAAGTTTTAGAATTAGAAAATCGAGAAAAGAGGTTGGAGAGTGTAGTAACTTCCTCACGATAGAGCCCTATCTATTGAGGATAAACAAATGTTAGTGTGTTGTGTCCCGGTAGGGACCGACACTATGTGGGGGAAAGGGAGGCGGCCACCTAGAGGGTGGAGATGCGCTCCGCCTTTGCTCCACTCAGTTGAGAGGCAACGCAGTCAACAGATTACAGTGTTGGAGATGTAATAGGAATAAACAAAAATGGACTAAAGTTGTACCTCCCAACCACATATAGCCTAATAATACGCTATTTGTATTAAAACAAACGAAAACAATCTTTGATGAATTATCCCGACCAAACCAAAAGGTGGCAGGAAGTGCCCCAAAACTGGGCCGGGGCACCCTATCACCTAGTCCTCTCCCGCCCACCCCCTAGCGATACCTGAGGGGGAGGAAGGAAAAATAACGGAGTAAAAATAAATGGCAAACAGCTCTTGCGGAAAGCGAAGCACATGGTAACAAATAAGAAAATAAAGAAAGACCCCGACAAACTATAATATCCCATTCTGCATTAGATTGTACAAAGCTGGTGAGTCATATTAAAGCCATACTCAACAGATGGCGGTTACCCGACCATGTGGGTCCCTCAACCCTGTTGGAAGTCCCGTAGCAAATTTCATCCCTGTGGGGCATGTAAAGACAAATACAGGGGAAAAAGCAAGAAAAATATTACATAATAAAAAAAAAAGGGGAGGAGGGCAAGGGAAGGTTGGGGAAGGCAGTGGGGGTACTCTCATTCCTCAGGTGAAACCAGAGACAAGCTGGGGTGTTATATAAGCAGCCTTGCGTTAAAGAACAGTCCTGGATGACTGTTTGATACATTGCAAATCGTTCAATGGTGGCAGGGTATATTACTTCAAGTCAAGGTGCAAGTGGGGAATAACGGTTGATGGAGTTTCGTTCTGCAGCCTTCGGTTACCCATCTATAAAGCGGGACCTAACCCCCTTGAGTAGGAGATTGATTTCAATGTTGGGGGTTATTCAGGAACTGTTGTGGTGCGAGATGGTATCAGGTAGTCGTCTGGGGTGTAGCAAGCTTTCCGCGGGGATTAGAGCCAGAACATCTAACAAGGAAGATCGACGGATCAGCCAATTCAGTACTCATCGGCTCTGTCTTGATCTTGAGCGGGTCTCCGACCCGGGGTGCCGCTTCTGGCCCCCCCACCCCTCGCGTTTTTCATCTTCTTCGTCTGTCTCTTCTCCGGGGAAGAGAGCGGGGAACGAGAAGGGCTCCGGTTGCATGGGGGCAGAGCAAAATCAGCATACCAGTCCGGGAGAGTGATTGTGTCCAGTCCCAGGCTTTCACAAAAATCCGGCAAATCAGCTGGAACTCTCAATATGTGCTGATGACCGTTTGCAGTGACAATGAGCGCGAAAGGGAAGCGCCAGGTATATCTGATGTCCTTCTCCCTTAAGATCTCCAGCAAAGGACGCAGGGCCCTGCGATTTCTAAGGGTGATCTGAGAGAGGTCCTGAAACAACATTATAGATTCACCGTTGAATACCACTCGGTCACTTCTCCTAGCCTTTCTCATAATCTCCTCCTTTAATTGGAAATCTTGGAGACAGCAGATGATATCTCTCGGAGGCGCAGCATCAGGGCCCCTAGGCCTAAGGGCTCTGTGAGCGCGTACAAACTCTATTACTGTGTCTTCTTGTCTCTCGAGCACACTATTAAACAGTCTTTGATGGATTGGGGGGATCCGCGCTTAGGATAAAAAGGATTAATTAAGCTGCTGCCTCCCTGACAGGTTTCAATGAAACCTGGAAGTAATGGTTAATTAGATTTGGGGATAGTGGCGCTGCTTATATTTAAGTGTACACAAGATGTCCTATATTTTAGGGCGATGTTGTATTTGTAGGGGTGCTCCAATTACTAGGAGAGACCAATGGAGGTGGGTCTCCTAGACCTTATTATCGTTTATCCAAACGACCAGGTGCTACCCCCTATTATTGCTTGTAATCCGCACTGGTGTCCCAATGATCCGTTGGTTCTTCCAGTGGAATTAGTACGTGTGCTTCAGAGGGAGTATGAGATCAGCCAATAAGTTAAATTGTATTCTGGTAGTGTCCTATATGCTAGGTATCACATGTGCTTTTAAAGTATGACCTTGAAGTGATAATATGTGCAATATGTGTTCAAATCCAATATTCCTTGATATCCAAATAAAATATAAATAAAACACAGAGAAAATATATGTATAAAGTGTCCCCCAGGGCACTATAAGTGAAAATTAGGGGTTTACCCCCCTTTGGTGGCTAAACAAATATGAATAAATGCCAACCAGATAATATGTGAATAGTTGGTGCCTAGTTCCAGGGCACTGTGCAGGCAAAACGTAAAGATTATATGGTGAACCTTAGTGTGAATCGCTTCTACCAAATGGTGAAAAACAAAACAATATATATATGTAAATATGTAAAGAAAAAATAATAATAATAAAAAATATTGCAAATAAGGACAATACTGTACGGTTATGACCACCCGCAAGAAGTATTAACCTGGTATAAAGGTTAGGTGCAAAGCTAAAGTTGTTACATAGAATAGGATAAACAAATGTGGATAAATATATGAACCAACTGTGATTATTTAAAACACAGTCCCAAAGGAAGTGAACATGTGAGGAATGAAGTGGAATGTCCAAGTTCACATATATAAATAATCAAAAAATGGATGAGCATAGACACCCCACAGTGGGTGTGAGCAATAGTGTTGCTAGAAAAAATCTCTTAATTAAATAGGATCTCAAGAACCAAACAATAGTTCAGTTTGGAAACAATGTATCGCTGGTATTAAAAGTGCATGATTGGAGAAACAAAATAGTGACTTCATGTGATTTTCTTCTCGATTGATTTAAACGTGACTTTTGTGCTCCCCCTGTTGGGTCCCCACTCACCAGATGTTGGCACCCCTAGGGGCAAAAGGCAATGGTGGTGGTACCTCGATACTTGTTGTTGTGCTGGTGTATAAAACGGCAAACCAATGCTTTATCACCTCTCCAGAGGGGGAGGGAAGAAAATCCAAGCAGCTTCCAGGTGTCCGAGGGATATTGATTAAAGGAGAAAAAAAGAAAAAATCCACATAGCATGACACTGCGTTTTGTAAAAGAAAAAGACCATTCGTCTTTATTTAAAAATTATATATTGGGTGGTATAGCAAACCAATCAACAATCCCAAATCCCCGTGGGATATATGTACAGGTAAGCTGTTTTAGGAAACCACTTCCATGGAATAAAAAGGTTTTTTTTTGAAGATCAGAAGACCAATCAAAAAAAGGATTTTGCAGAAAAATGAAAAATAGAGAAATAAAATAAAATGTGGAAACACAGTAAGCCCTGTTATCTGTTCCTACTCTCGAGCTAGCTAGCGAAGCCTGTGCCAATCGGTGCCGCCGTGCAGCAAGCAGAGAGCGTCCGTGGCTTTCCCTGTCAGGCAAATCGCGGCTCGGAGGACAGCGATGCAGTCAGCTGCTGGGCCGTGCGTACGTGTGTGCTTGCGTCTATGGTCACCTGACGCGTTTCGTCGTATGACGTTCTCAAAGGCGATTCAAGCTCCAGACGTACGCTCATGTTTTTTATACACGGCTTTGGATGTGTCCCGCCTATCGTGAGGGAATTGAATGGCTGGCTCTACGGTTACTTTAACCCTTTGGTCCTCCCACCTATTACCCTTGGTATAATCTATTAGCATTATGTGGAAGGACACAGCCGGCGCCGTAGACAAAAATAGCACTTTCTATTTATGTTAAACAATCTAGTGATTAAGCAATTGTTAATGCCCCAGTATGAACATGTAATAAGTGAAGTCCATATGATGAGAATCCATTATACTACAAACTTTCTGATGCAAATACACAACACATCTATACAGTGATGATAAAGAGACTAATTATTGAATAATGATAATTAAATTTGTATATATTTATATAACCACATTAATTAAATAAATAGTTTTCCTGACCTGTGGGGTCAGGGGGAAATATTATGCAGAATGTATGGGATGGTAGTGGTTGGAATATGAGACTCAAATCAGTGTCAAGGAATCCTATCAAGATTCCATAAATATCCAATACTATAAATAATTCTATGCAGATACCTCCATGTATTTATAGTGTATTATCCCATGTGCATGGTGGGCAAGCTTTATGTGGGGGAGCCCGTTATTCCCCCGTGATGAAGGAGGGTGGGGCGGGGGGTTTTTACCCCCTAAAACAGCATTATATTGTCATCTCAGGCGATCTATTTAGGTGAATAATCTATATACTAGGAGGAAAGAAAAGGAATGGTTCCATACTTCTCTCTCAGATTAGTATGACGTGGAGTTCTTATTCAAAATTTTGATCCATATATGGAAAAACAAAAAACAAAATATATATATGAAATACTGCATATGTGCCTTTCTATAATGCCGGATTTTTCTATATTCCAATGGGGCCTATCATTTATTTCAGATTGGTGCCGGTAGCTTGTAAAAGGAATATTTAGGAACCCCATAACTTTTTATGGAATATAGTCACCTCCTATCTAAGGATGAGGGATGTTATGGACCAGAGCCCATTTCTTTTAATTGAGATAGAGTTGTTTGAAAAAAAATTTATATTTAGTTTTGATCTTATATTGGTACTTTATATATGATAACTTTATTTGCTTTTATTATGCTTAGTCTGGAGGTGAGGAATTGATACTTCTAGGATGGAGTTCACCTATTGGTTCTGCTGTTTGATTCTGTCAGAGAGTATTCTTAACAAAAAATAACCTTTTTTTTAAAAAGATTCCTTTTTGTGTGGAATAAATCAGGGGATACGTTTTATCTGAAGTATTGTTGGTAAGGGTCGGACCTCCAATGGGGTATCTAGTTATGATGATCTTATTTTTATTAAAAATCGGAAATGAAACAATTCAAATCTATGTCTAAGTTTAGGCCCCTAGGCGCTAGAGATCCCATCTTGTGTATCCATCTTGTTTCATTTTGTGACACTTGTACTCGTTTATTGCCACCCCGCCAGTGATCCTTGATCATATCGATCCCAAAGAAGGTCATGCAACTCGGATCTTTGTGGTGTTTCTCTGCGAAGTGTCTCGAGAGGCTGTGCTTAGAGAAGCCTTTTTTTATGTTTCTTATATGTTCTCGGATTCTTACACGCAGGGCTCTGGTGGTACGGCCTATGTACTGTAGGTGGCATGGGCACTCAATAACATAAGTCACGTGCGTGCGAGGCAACCAATGCCTCAGTGCCTTTAGGAAGATGGTGGAAAAAGACATTGAGACATTGGAGAAAAAGCAATCGAAAGGTAATAAGAATATCTGGAAAACAATAAAACAAATTGGAGAGAAGAAGGAAGTGGTCATTAGACCGGCGGACAAGGGAGGAGGACTAGTTATACTCAATAAAATTGACTATGAAGCTGAAATGGAGAATTTGTTAAATGTACCTGACACATATGTGAAGCTAAAGAAGAACCCTGGACCCACATATAAAAAACAATTATCCAAATATGTCAAGAAGGGAGTAAGACTGGGGATCCTGAACACTAAAGAGGCGAAGTACCTGATATCTGAGTCCACTAAGACACCAGTCATATATCAGGTGCCTAAAATTCACAAAAGACTACAGAAACCGCCAGGAAGACCGATCGTAAGTGGTATAAATTCCATATTTTCGCGTCTAGGAGAATACCTGGACCAATACCTCAAACCACTGGTAACGAAAGGGAGATCCCATTTGAAGGATGGCACTCAACTAATGGTAGAATTAGGGAATATCAAGAACACTGAGAATCTACTATTGGCAACAATAGATGTGGACTCGTTATACACAAGTATAAGGCAAAAAGACGGACTAAAAGGAGTGGAAAAGGCACTGCATGAACTTACTGAAATGAGGCAAGAACAAGTAACATTTATATTAGAGGGCTTGAAAATGGCCATGGAAAATAACCACTTCTGGTACAAGAAACAGTTCTATGTACAAAAGAAGGGCGTAGCGATGGGGGCTCGCTACGCCCCCAGTGTCGCTAACTTATTTATGGACATGTGGGAATCAGAACATATATATGGGCAGATTATACCTCAGCTACGACACTACAGAAGATACATAGATGATCTTATCATCCTCTGGGATGGGACAGAAGACAGCCTAAAAACCTTCATACAGGAATTAAATAATAATCGATTTGGTATAACCTTTACGGGGAAATGGCATGATCAGTCTGTTGACTATCTGGATCTACAGATCTTTAAGCACAATGGGGAGCTCTGCACAAAAACATTCTTCAAAAAAACCGATAGAAATGGATACATATCCACCTCCAGCTGCCACCACCCCCAGTGGATAGGCAATATCCCAAAAGGACAACTGCTGAGAGTAAGGAGAAACTGTCGACGATTAGAAGATTATGATATCCAAGCAGAAGTACTCATTAAGAGATTCCTCGAAAAAGGTTATAAAGAAGATCTATTAACCAAACTAAAGAACAATATCAGATCAATGGACAGGGAAACACTGTTGAAGAAAAAGAAATCCACAACAGTACCAAAAATGGATTTATCCTTTATCACTGGATTCAATAACCAGTATCGACAAGTGGAGAAGATTTTTAGAAAGTACTGGCCCATCCTCAGAGAAGACAGAACACTGGCTAACATTCTTCCACCTCGCCCCAAGTTCATCTACCGAAGAGCTCCCACCTTAAAGCGGGGGTTCACCCTATCGACAGGAAAAAAAAAAAAATTTTTTCTTTTACCTTTAAATCAGGCACTGTAGCGCGAGCTACAGTATGCCTGTCCCGAATTTTTTCCCCCCATACTCACCTTGTAGTCGTCCATCGAAGATACCGGGGAATGGGCGTGCCTCTGGAGACGGAGGATGATTGACGGCCGGCTCTGGCGCGTCACGCTTCTCCGGAAATAGCCGAAATAGGCTTGGTCTTCACGACGCGTGCGCATAGCCTGTGCGCACGCGCCGTGAAGAGCCGAGACCTACTCCGGCTGTCTTCGGGGAGAGTGACGTGCCAGGGCCGGCCGTCAATCATCCTCCCTCTCCATAGGCACGCCCATTCCCCGCGGGAGCCGAAATCTACGATGGACGACTACGAGGTGAGTACGGGGTTAAAAAAATCGGGACAGGCATACTGTAGCTCGCGCTACAATGCCTGTCTCGATGGTAACATCATGTGGGTCAGGGTGAACTACCGCTTTAAGGACACATCTAGTGCATAATGTATTAGATCCTCCTCAGAACATCAACATATGCCCAGACCTTAAAGGCTTCTATAGGTGTCAACGGTGCCTCCCATGCAGAACCAACCGACCCCAACCCCGGAAAAAAACCACATTTAAATCCACAGTATATAACCAGGAATACCAAATAAAAGAACTAATCACGTGCAATAGCACGCACGTGACTTATGTTATTGAGTGCCCATGCCACCTACAGTACATAGGCCGTACCACCAGAGCCCTGCGTGTAAGAATCCGAGAACATATAAGAAACATAAAAAAAGGCTTCTCTAAGCACAGCCTCTCGAGACACTTCGCAGAGAAACACCACAAAGATCCGAGTTGCATGACCTTCTTTGGGATCGATATGATCAAGGATCACTGGCGGGGTGGCAATAAACGAGTACAAGTGTCACAAAATGAAACAAGATGGATACACAAGATGGGATCTCTAGCGCCTAGGGGCCTAAACTTAGACATAGATTTGAATTGTTTCATTTCCGATTTTTAATAAAAATAAGATCATCATAACTAGATACCCCATTGGAGGTCCGACCCTTACCAACAATACTTCAGATAAAACGTATCCCCTGATTTATTCCACACAAAAAGGAATCTTTTTAAAAAAAAGGTTATTTTTTGTTAAGAATACTCTCTGACAGAATCAAACAGCAGAACCAATAGGTGAACTCCATCCTAGAAGTATCAATTCCTCACCTCCAGACTAAGCATAATAAAAGCAAATAAAGTTATCATATATAAAGTACCAATATAAGATCAAAACTAAATATAAAAAAATTTTCAAACAACTCTATCTCAATTAAAAGAAATGGGCTCTGGTCCATAACATCCCTCATCCTTAGATAGGAGGTGACTATATTCCATAAAAAGTTATGGGGTTCCTAAATATTCCTTTTACAAGCTACCGGCACCAATCTGAAATAAATGATAGGCCCCATTGGAATATAGAAAAATCCGGCATTATAGAAAGGCACATATGCAGTATTTCATATATATATTTTGTTTTTTGTTTTTCCATATATGGATCAAAATTTTGAATAAGAACTCCACGTCATACTAATCTGAGAGAGAAGTATGGAACCATTCCTTTTCTTTCCTCCTAGTATATAGATTATTCACCTAAATAGATCGCCTGAGATGACAATATAATGCTGTTTTAGGGGGTAAAAACCCCCCGCCCCACCCTCCTTCATCACGGGGGAATAACGGGCTCCCCCACATAAAGCTTGCCCACCATGCACATGGGATAATACACTATAAATACATGGAGGTATCTGCATATAATTATTTATAATATTGGATATTTATGGAATCTTGATAGGATTCCTTGACACTGATTTGAGTCTCATATTCCAACCACTACCATCCCATACATTCTGCATAATATTTCCCCCTGACCCCACAGGTCAGGAAAACTATTTATTTAATTAATGTGGTTATATAAATATATACAAATTTAATTATCATTATTCAATAATTAGTCTCTTTATCATCACTGTATAGATGTGTTGTGTATTTGCATCAGAAAGTTTGTAGTATAATGGATTCTCATCATATGGACTTCACTTATTACATGTTCATACTGGGGCATTAACAATTGCTTAATCACTAGATTGTTTAACATAAATAGAAAGTGCTATTTTTGTCTACGGCGCCGGCTGTGTCCTTCCACATAATGCTAATAGATTATACCAAGGGTAATAGGTGGGAGGACCAAAGGGTTAAAGTAACCGTAGAGCCAGCCATTCAATTCCCTCACGATAGGCAGGACACATCCAAAGCCGTGTATAAAAAACATGAGCGTACGTCTGGAGCTTGAATCGCCTTTGAGAACGTCATACGACGAAACGCGTCAGGTGACCATAGACGCAAGCACACACGTACGCACGGCCCAGCAGCTGACTGCATCGCTGTCCTCCGAGCCGCGATTTGCCTGACAGGGAAAGCCACGGACGCTCTCTGCTTGCTGCACGGCGGCACCGATTGGCACAGGCTTCGCTAGCTAGCTCGAGAGTAGGAACAGATAACAGGGCTTACTGTGTTTCCACATTTTATTTTATTTCTCTATTTTTCATTTTTCTGCAAAATCCTTTTTTTGATTGGTCTTCTGATCTTCAAAAAAACCCCTTTTTATTCCATGGAAGTGGTTTCCTAAAACAGCTTACCTGTACATATATCCCACGGGGATTTGGGATTGTTGATTGGTTTGCTATACCACCCAATATATAATTTTTAAATAAAGACGAATGGTCTTTTTCTTTTACAAAACGCAGTGTCACGCTATGTGGATTTTTTCTTTTTTTCTCCTTTAATCAATATCCCTCGGACACCTGGAAGCTGCTTGGATTTTCTTCCCTCCCCCTCTGGAGAGGTGATAAAGCATTGGTTTGCCGTTTTATACACCAGCACAACAACAAGTATCGAGGTACCACCACCATTGCCTTTTGCCCCTAGGGGTGCCAACATCTGGTGAGTGGGGACCCAACAGGGGGAGCACAAAAGTCACGTTTAAATCAATCGAGAAGAAAATCACATGAAGTCACTATTTTGTTTCTCCAATCATGCACTTTTAATACCAGCGATACATTGTTTCCAAACTGAACTATTGTTTGGTTCTTGAGATCCTATTTAATTAAGAGATTTTTTCTAGCAACACTATTGCTCACACCCACTGTGGGGTGTCTATGCTCATCCATTTTTTGATTATTTATATATGTGAACTTGGACATTCCACTTCATTCCTCACATGTTCACTTCCTTTGGGACTGTGTTTTAAATAATCACAGTTGGTTCATATATTTATCCACATTTGTTTATCCTATTCTATGTAACAACTTTAGCTTTGCACCTAACCTTTATACCAGGTTAATACTTCTTGCGGGTGGTCATAACCGTACAGTATTGTCCTTATTTGCAATATTTTTTATTATTATTATTTTTTCTTTACATATTTACATATATATATTGTTTTGTTTTTCACCATTTGGTAGAAGCGATTCACACTAAGGTTCACCATATAATCTTTACGTTTTGCCTGCACAGTGCCCTGGAACTAGGCACCAACTATTCACATATTATCTGGTTGGCATTTATTCATATTTGTTTAGCCACCAAAGGGGGGTAAACCCCTAATTTTCACTTATAGTGCCCTGGGGGACACTTTATACATATATTTTCTCTGTGTTTTATTTATATTTTATTTGGATATCAAGGAATATTGGATTTGAACACATATTGCACATATTATCACTTCAAGGTCATACTTTAAAAGCACATGTGATACCTAGCATATAGGACACTACCAGAATACAATTTAACTTATTGGCTGATCTCATACTCCCTCTGAAGTACACGTACTAATTCCACTGGAAGAACCAACGGATCATTGGGACACCAGTGCGGATTACAAGCAATAATAGGGGGTAGCACCTGGTCGTTTGGATAAACGATAATAAGGTCTAGGAGACCCACCTCCATTGGTCTCTCCTAGTAATTGGAGCACCCCTACAAATACAACATCGCCCTAAAATATAGGACATCTTGTGTACACTTAAATATAAGCAGCGCCACTATCCCCAAATCTAATTAACCATTACTTCCAGGTTTCATTGAAACCTGTCAGGGAGGCAGCAGCTTAATTAATCCTTTTTATCCTAAGCGCGGATCCCCCCAATCCATCTTTCTAGCAACTAAATTAGTTGATTTTAGATCTGCAGCTATGGACATCTTTGGCTATATGTCAAACAGAAACATTGATGTAGGAGGTATTTTCAGCCAGGAACAAGTAAACATAAAACAAGATATGGAAAGCCTGTTAAAACAATTGAAACATGCATTAGAGAAACAATTAAGGGTTTGGTGGGACATAGCCACCCTTGAAACCTATGTAAAAGAAAAAATAACACCTAGACGCTTGAGATGGGATGTAAACCCGAACGACCATCTAAATGATCCAGCATTGACAGAAAAATGGTTCCAGTTCTTCAGTAAATGTGAAAGTGACTTGTTACAGACCATTATAAAGAGAAGACAAATTAAACTTAAAGGAGTGGAATCACAAATAGTAGACCTAAAAAACTCTCTAGTTCCCTTCACTAGCAAACCCGAGTATAAAGAAATGGAGATACAGCTTCAAACTCACATAAAAAAATATGACACTGACATACAACTAAAAAAACAAAAAAAGTTTAAAAGGGATGTATTGGACTATAAGAACAACAAAGTATACAAGTGGCAAGTGGAGGATGACTGCCTTTTTGAAATAGATGAAAACTCCCTGTCTGAAAGTTCAAGTGAGGACTTAGAGGATATTGAACCAGAAGAAATGGACGGTAGACCTAGATTAAGATTTGAACTGACCCCAGAACAACAGCCAAGAAATGACACCCACCCACATACAAGACCAAGAATAGACATAAGAGAACCAAGAAGAAGACGAGAGTCCGGAAGAGGCAACACTGAACATCATAACACCCCTAGAAGATATAGATCCCCAAATATGGGATACGGAGTAGGGAGACAACTTCCCTATCAAAGAGAACGAACTGAAAACGGGGGTTTTCAGAGAGGAAATCACAACAACAGACCTCAAGGGAGACGACAGTCCAACACCACATACAGGAACCCCCGGTGGGCAGGACATATCAGGAATCGAGGAGGAGCCAATGGATGGGAAAATACACCGAGAGACAGAGAAAGACACCAAGAACCTACAGACCAATACACCCAACGGAACCAATCAATGAATGGGAGACCAGGCCGAACTCCGAACTGGGAGAGAACGGACACTACAATGGAGTGGTACCAACCAAGAGGAGATGCACAAGAGGAAAGAGAGGGGGGCAGAAGAAAAAGGCAAAGAGAGTACTAGGTGAGGGGATTCACAACCTCAGCAATGCCATTTTCTCAGATGAGGAATGGAAAGCACTAGATCTCGGCCTAAAATTTGCCCCTGAAAAGACATTAAATAAATTTGATACATATATAGATCTACAAAAGTTTATGAGGAAGTTAAACCTTAAAAAACATTTTACTCTAAATAAAGATACACGGTTGCCAGAACCCGAGATGTATGTACACACTAATTTAAAAAACAAATCGTTATACAATCCGAAGACCCCTGGCAACCAATGCCTCAGTGCCTTTAGGAAGATGGTGGAAAAAGACATTGAGACATTGGAGAAAAAGCAATCGAAAGGTAATAAGAATATCTGGAAAACAATAAAACAAATTGGAGAGAAGAAGGAAGTGGTCATTAGACCGGCGGACAAGGGAGGAGGACTAGTTATACTCAATAAAATTGACTATGAAGCTGAAATGGAGAATTTGTTAAATGTACCTGACACATATGTGAAGCTAAAGAAGAACCCTGGACCCACATATAAAAAACAATTATCCAAATATGTCAAGAAGGGAGTAAGACTGGGGATCCTGAACACTAAAGAGGCGAAGTACCTGATATCTGAGTCCACTAAGACACCAGTCATATATCAGGTGCCTAAAATTCACAAAAGACTACAGAAACCGCCAGGAAGACCGATCGTAAGTGGTATAAATTCCATATTTTCGCGTCTAGGAGAATACCTGGACCAATACCTCAAACCACTGGTAACGAAAGGGAGATCCCATTTGAAGGATGGCACTCAACTAATGGTAGAATTAGGGAATATCAAGAACACTGAGAATCTACTATTGGCAACAATAGATGTGGACTCGTTATACACAAGTATAAGGCAAAAAGACGGACTAAAAGGAGTGGAAAAGGCACTGCATGAACTTACTGAAATGAGGCAAGAACAAGTAACATTTATATTAGAGGGCTTGAAAATGGCCATGGAAAATAACCACTTCTGGTACAAGAAACAGTTCTATGTACAAAAGAAGGGCGTAGCGATGGGGGCTCGCTACGCCCCCAGTGTCGCTAACTTATTTATGGACATGTGGGAATCAGAACATATATATGGGCAGATTATACCTCAGCTACGACACTACAGAAGATACATAGATGATCTTATCATCCTCTGGGATGGGACAGAAGACAGCCTAAAAACCTTCATACAGGAATTAAATAATAATCGATTTGGTATAACCTTTACGGGGAAATGGCATGATCAGTCTGTTGACTATCTGGATCTACAGATCTTTAAGCACAATGGGGAGCTCTGCACAAAAACATTCTTCAAAAAAACCGATAGAAATGGATACATATCCACCTCCAGCTGCCACCACCCCCAGTGGATAGGCAATATCCCAAAAGGACAACTGCTGAGAGTAAGGAGAAACTGTCGACGATTAGAAGATTATGATATCCAAGCAGAAGTACTCATTAAGAGATTCCTCGAAAAAGGTTATAAAGAAGATCTATTAACCAAACTAAAGAACAATATCAGATCAATGGACAGGGAAACACTGTTGAAGAAAAAGAAATCCACAACAGTACCAAAAATGGATTTATCCTTTATCACTGGATTCAATAACCAGTATCGACAAGTGGAGAAGATTTTTAGAAAGTACTGGCCCATCCTCAGAGAAGACAGAACACTGGCTAACATTCTTCCACCTCGCCCCAAGTTCATCTACCGAAGAGCTCCCACCTTAAGGACACATCTAGTGCATAATGTATTAGATCCTCCTCAGAACATCAACATATGCCCAGACCTTAAAGGCTTCTATAGGTGTCAACGGTGCCTCCCATGCAGAACCAACCGACCCCAACCCCGGAAAAAAACCACATTTAAATCCACAGTATATAACCAGGAATACCAAATAAAAGAACTAATCACGTGCAATAGCACGCACGTGACTTATGTTATTGAGTGCCCATGCCACCTACAGTACATAGGCCGTACCACCAGAGCCCTGCGTGTAAGAATCCGAGAACATATAAGAAACATAAAAAAAGGCTTCTCTAAGCACAGCCTCTCGAGACACTTCGCAGAGAAACACCACAAAGATCCGAGTTGCATGACCTTCTTTGGGATCGATATGATCAAGGATCACTGGCGGGGTGGCAATAAACGAGTACAAGTGTCACAAAATGAAACAAGATGGATACACAAGATGGGATCTCTAGCGCCTAGGGGCCTAAACTTAGACATAGATTTGAATTGTTTCATTTCCGATTTTTAATAAAAATAAGATCATCATAACTAGATACCCCATTGGAGGTCCGACCCTTACCAACAATACTTCAGATAAAACGTATCCCCTGATTTATTCCACACAAAAAGGAATCTTTTTAAAAAAAAGGTTATTTTTTGTTAAGAATACTCTCTGACAGAATCAAACAGCAGAACCAATAGGTGAACTCCATCCTAGAAGTATCAATTCCTCACCTCCAGACTAAGCATAATAAAAGCAAATAAAGTTATCATATATAAAGTACCAATATAAGATCAAAACTAAATATAAAAAAATTTTCAAACAACTCTATCTCAATTAAAAGAAATGGGCTCTGGTCCATAACATCCCTCATCCTTAGATAGGAGGTGACTATATTCCATAAAAAGTTATGGGGTTCCTAAATATTCCTTTTACAAGCTACCGGCACCAATCTGAAATAAATGATAGGCCCCATTGGAATATAGAAAAATCCGGCATTATAGAAAGGCACATATGCAGTATTTCATATATATATTTTGTTTTTTGTTTTTCCATATATGGATCAAAATTTTGAATAAGAACTCCACGTCATACTAATCTGAGAGAGAAGTATGGAACCATTCCTTTTCTTTCCTCCTAGTATATAGATTATTCACCTAAATAGATCGCCTGAGATGACAATATAATGCTGTTTTAGGGGGTAAAAACCCCCCGCCCCACCCTCCTTCATCACGGGGGAATAACGGGCTCCCCCACATAAAGCTTGCCCACCATGCACATGGGATAATACACTATAAATACATGGAGGTATCTGCATAGAATTATTTATAGTATTGGATATTTATGGAATCTTGATAGGATTCCTTGACACTGATTTGAGTCTCATATTCCAACCACTACCATCCCATACATTCTGCATAATATTTCCCCCTGACCCCACAGGTCAGGAAAACTATTTATTTAATTAATGTGGTTATATAAATATATACAAATTTAATTATCATTATTCAATAATTAGTCTCTTTATCATCACTGTATAGATGTGTTGTGTATTTGCATCAGAAAGTTTGTAGTATAATGGATTCTCATCATATGGACTTCACTTATTACATGTTCATACTGGGGCATTAACAATTGCTTAATCACTAGATTGTTTAACATAAATAGAAAGTGCTATTTTTGTCTACGGCGCCGGCTGTGTCCTTCCACATAATGCTAATAGATTATACCAAGGGTAATAGGTGGGAGGACCAAAGGGTTAAAGTAACCGTAGAGCCAGCCATTCAATTCCCTCACGATAGGCGGGACACATCCAAAGCCGTGTATAAAAAACATGAGCGTACGTCTGGAGCTTGAATCGCCTTTGAGAACGTCATACGACGAAACGCGTCAGGTGACCATAGACGCAAGCACACACGTACGCACGGCCCAGCAGCTGACTGCATCGCTGTCCTCCGAGCCGCGATTTGCCTGACAGGGAAAGCCACGGACGCTCTCTGCTTGCTGCACGGCGGCACCGATTGGCACAGGCTTCGCTAGCTAGCTCGAGAGTAGGAACAGATAATAGGGCTTACTGTGTTTCCACATTTTATTTTATTTCTCTATTTTTAATTTTTCTGCAAAATCCTTTTTTTGATTGGTCTTCTGATCTTCAAAAAAACCCCTTTTTATTCCATGGAAGTGGTTTCCTAAAACAGCTTACCTGTACATATATCCCACGGGGATTTGGGATTGTTGATTGGTTTGCTATACCACCCAATATACAATTTTTAAATAAAGACGAATGGTCTTTTTCTTTTACAAAACGCAGTGTCACGCTATGTGGATTTTTTCTTTTTTTCTCCTTTAATCAATATCCCTCGGACACCTGGAAGCTGCTTGGATTTTCTTCCCTCCCCCTCTGGAGAGGTGATAAAGCATTGGTTTGCCGTTTTATACACCAGCACAACAACAAGTATCGAGGTACCACCACCATTGCCTTTTGCCCCTAGGGGTGCCAACATCTGGTGAGTGGGGACCCAACAGGGGGAGCACAAAAGTCACGTTTAAATCAATCGAGAAGAAAATCACATGAAGTCACTATTTTGTTTCTCCAATCATGCACTTTTAATACCAGCGATACATTGTTTCCAAACTGAACTATTGTTTGGTTCTTGAGATCCTATTTAATTAAGAGATTTTTTCTAGCAACACTATTGCTCACACCCACTGTGGGGTGTCTATGCTCATCCATTTTTTGATTATTTATATATGTGAACTTGGACATTCCACTTCATTCCTCACATGTTCACTTCCTTTGGGACTGTGTTTTAAATAATCACAGTTGGTTCATATATTTATCCACATTTGTTTATCCTATTCTATGTAACAACTTTAGCTTTGCACCTAACCTTTATACCAGGTTAATACTTCTTGCGGGTGGTCATAACCGTACAGTATTGTCCTTATTTGCAATATTTTTTATTATTATTATTTTTTCTTTACATATTTACATATATATATTGTTTTGTTTTTCACCATTTGGTAGAAGCGATTCACACTAAGGTTCACCATATAATCTTTATGTTTTGCCTGCACAGTGCCCTGGAACTAGGCACCAACTATTCACATATTATCTGGTTGGCATTTATTCATATTTGTTTAGCCACCAAAGGGGGGTAAACCCCTAATTTTCACTTATAGTGCCCTGGGGGACACTTTATACATATATTTTCTCTGTGTTTTATTTATATTTTATTTGGATATCAAGGAATATTGGATTTGAACACATATTGCACATATTATCACTTCAAGGTCATACTTTAAAAGCACATGTGATACCTAGCATATAGGACACTACCAGAATACAATTTAACTTATTGGCTGATCTCATACTCCCTCTGAAGTACACGTACTAATTCCACTGGAAGAACCAACGGATCATTGGGACACCAGTGCGGATTACAAGCAATAATAGGGGGTAGCACCTGGTCGTTTGGATAAACGATAATAAGGTCTAGGAGACCCACCTCCATTGGTCTCTCCTAGTAATTGGAGCACCCCTACAAATACAACATCGCCCTAAAATATAGGACATCTTGTGTACACTTAAATATAAGCAGCGCCACTATCCCCAAATCTAATTAACCATTAAACAGTCTTTGTAAGGCAGGGATAACATGATCAGACTCTACAGTTTCAGGGATGCCTCTCACCCTAATGTTGGACCTTCGTCCTCTATTGTCGAGGTCTTCCAGATGTCTATTCATTTCTATGAAATGACTAGCGTGTGCCACCGCAACTCCCTCCAGCCGCTGTATGGCCTTATCCCTCTGCCTTCCAGCATGTTCTGATGCAGCCAGTTTTTCTGTGAGGACGACCAAGTTGGTTTTTAAGTCAGTGATGGCCGCGGAGAACGTGGACTTAATGTCCGCTGTGAAGCCCGACATGTCCTCATAAGTCAGAGGCTTGTTGGAGCGCGATGTGTTCCTACCCGCATCCTCGGCTGCTGAATCAGATTCGCCACTGAAGTCCTCCTCGTGGCGTGTCGGCGCCATCTTGGGATCGGCTCCCCCGGGGTGAGCGGTCTGTTTCTGGACAAAGTGGTCTGAAATGCTCCGGGTCGCGGGGGTCGATCTTCCTCGTCGCGATCGTGCCTGGGGTGTGAAAAAGAGCTTTTTGCCCGGCATCAGTGCTGCGGTGGTCGGGAATCAGGCAGATAGGCTATATGCTGACCGGAGCTCCTCTAATGTGCTGCCATCCAAGCCGCGCGCCAAGCCACGCCCCCAGAATAAAAAAAAAACACTTTCACTTTCAATTTGGCCCGTAACACTTAAACACATGTCACTACACTTCCTCACATCACCCCACATCCACCCCTAATAAACTCCCGCCCAAACCCCTTCTATTTACATTTCTAAATGCCGTGCGCCAGGTCTATAGAGGCGCACCAAGCGCCCTCTCCTGGGCGCACTAGGCATTATAGCAAATAAAGAAATACGCTGCTCTGCCAGCGTATTTCTTTAGTAAATGACAAAACGGCTTATACTCCTGCCTTTTCTCCATGATTAAAGGCTTGGTAAATCAGCCCCAATGTGTCTCACACTAGTTGGAAGACCATATGGGGGAACGAATAACCTGCCTAGGTCTTGCGGAATTGGTTGCTGAGATATGCAGCCGTTACTGGATCCCAGAGAGTGAAGACACGACTGAGTTTTAAGTGTCCTTTAATGCCGTCTCTAGGCTTGCTTGTATACAATTCATTCCTTACAGTAAGGAACAGAGAATTCCATCCTTTAAATTCTGTAGGTTCTTCTCGTAGCAAATGTACTTGAAGTCTGGAGTAGGCGCTCTGACCTCCATTGGATTTCAAACACTAAAGGTGAGACCTCCACTTCTTGGTCTCCTGTATCTAGATATAACTTGTATGAATTTGGAAGATACCGTTGGCCAGGCTGTATGAGGTGTTGAATCTCAGGAAGGAGAATAGAAAGTTCTTGGATCTGAGACTGTACCCGTGGGTATCATTGCCTGCAAGCCACAGGGCAATTATTGTTATCACCACTGAACGGCTGCGAATCCGGATAAGGATCCTGGAGACTATTTGGTTTGTTGAATATATATGTATTGGCTAATCTGCCTACCCAGTTGGCTGTCCTTAGTTTCTCCGCTTCCACCTCTGGGAAGCCACCCAGGTTACTGTCAGACCAATATCTTGATAGCCTTACTCGTTGCCGATCCCTTGATCGTCTTTTGTTTGAGACTGTCCCTTGTCATTCAACGGCTTTTGTATCTTACGCCATCTGGCCGTAAGTTCTAGAAAACCCTAACCCAACATGCTGGGAGATACATCTGACAGAAGTTGACTAGTTCTGCATTCCTTCTTAACAGCGAAGATAGGCCTTCCCCATTTTGCTGAGTCTTTTCAGCATAGTTTCGGAAAGACTTCAGTCTGCGACCGCTATAACTCTGGCTTTTGGACACCTTGTCCTTCATTAATACAGTTGTCAACCTTGCTTGGGCCCCCTCGGACCACATGGGTTATTACAGGCTACTTTATCGCTCTTGCGACCATGGGATGCAACCAATGGGAAAGAGCCATTTGTTCAAATGAGATACTTATACTGTTGATCTCTCTGAGTGTAACTTTATTTTTTATTTTTATTTTTTTTCCAGAGATTCAGAATTACCTCCCAGTAGGTGATTATTGTGATGAGACTAGTTGGTCTCTCCATGATGGCTCCTCCCGACTTGATTAGAGTCTGTACTGGGACTTTTCCCAGAACCTGGAAGCCATTGCGCCATTCTGTTGTCCAAACAAGACTCACCAGAAGTCCTTGTGCCCGCAAGTTGGCCCTTACTGGACCCAATATCCCAGGAAATGCCTGGAGATTGTGGAAAGGTCACTGTCTGCAAGTTTAACTCGTAGCGCACTCTAATGGCCAAGTGAAGCTACTTGCTGAAACATGGGTATTTCGAAGTGTGTATACATTATACACCCACACACTTGTGAACGACCACAACATACAGGGTATACAAGGTAAATACCGACCTATCATCACACACCTAGGTTGGACTTGAGTCTATCCTCAACCTTACCCACTATGCAATCATGCGATCATGCAACTTGCTAGGTCTAAAGACCATTTACAGTCTTAGCCTAGGTTTCCAGTATTGCGACATAAAATTGTGCGATTTTACTGTGATTTCTATGAGTCTTGAATCAATGCCTGTGTATTCTTGATGTCCATGGCCCCCAGTTAGACCACAGTGGGATCAAAAGTAGTGAAGGGACTACTTTGAAGTCGCAGCGACTTGGGGTCGCACCGCTATGAACACTACTCCTTAAAAATCCTGGAGTAGGATTTGTGGAGGTCAAGCCTTACTGACAGCTGGAGAGAATCATTGCAACGATGGCCTATGCAATTCTTTTGGATCCTCATCCTTCCTCTTGTTATTCAAGTTTTACTTTTGACTAACGCCCATGTAATCACAACCCTTGTGCTCTGATGCATCATGGAGGGAATGCAATGAATTAGTAGAGGAATGAAAAAATTCCATTGGCTTCCTTAATGCACATGACTCACGGATCCTGAGCTCAAATTTACATATAACTGTCCGCTGACCCTATTGGGCGGCTTGGGTTTAGGCAAATAAAGATGATTATTGATTCTTTATTCTCCACTATAGTTCTCCTAAGTTTAACTTGTCAGTCTTTTGGCTATCCTCTGGTCATTGATGATTAACATAAGGAATTAATCTTCCTTCTAGATATCGCCAGATCCGACTTGAATAGTCACCACTCTGACTTAAAGCAGCATGTGTTTACTTGTGGGATGGGCCATAAGGGTTCACTGGCCACAATGATTTCTGGAGAAACAGCATACAGTCTTGTATCCGCAGTGACTGAACTGCATCATTGGCTATTCCATTTTTAATCTAGGATCCACCATCATAGAGAGCTCATCACTGACCCGAGCTCTGCTTTCATCCTGCTCAATCGCAGGTCAAAACGACACTACTTAACAGTAGTATGAACCTTGTTCATCTCCAGATCTATTTGCTGTCCCAGGGTCTCTGCAAAGATATTGTTTCTTCTGTTGGAAGAATGGCACCCTTGGTTAATCTAATGAAGCCCGTTTGGCCGGCTGCTTTTGAGGCAGAGGTACTGTAACAGAATGGCCCATGACACCCAGAGACTTTTGAAGGATGAGGGGTACTCCTGTGCCAGCGTCACTAATAACTCTTGGGTCTAGGTTCACCCTGTGCCCCTTTTGGGCATAGGGTGACTGAGAAAAATTATTTATAAATTATAAATCCCCTTCACTTTCGGACCTGCCAACCCATCAGTACTGCAAAACGCTAATACCACCCCTAATAAACGCGGCCAAACTATGTATCCCTATTCACTGGGGAACAGCACATGTACCAACCATCCCTGAATGTCTCAAACGTGTTGAAAAAATTGCAGGGATGGAAGAATTAATCTCCATATCCAAAGACTGTTCAACCAAATTTTCACACACATGGGCCTGTTGGACCCACTTCCATACCACAGCCAAGTACAAACTATTGACGAGCCAAACGACTACGAACCACCCACCTCAGGTGACTCTACTCTTACATTCTGTAAGCTAGCCCCATCAAAACATGAGACACTTGGCCTCCCTCCCCTACACAAGGGAAGATTGAGGGAGGACCTTTCTCAAATCATCCTGACAAGCATATTTTCAATTATCCTCAAACCAAATTTTTATATTCACTATACTTCAGACCTCTGGGATTGGCGGCGGAGACTGGGAGGTATCCCCAACCTATCCCTCTCCACTCCCCCTCCCCCTCTCCTTGTTTATACATATGGATATGTATACATTTTAATGTTTTTTTTTTCTTTCTTTTTTTCTCCTCTTCTTCTTTCTGTTCTTCTTCTCTTTTCCTCTCTCTCTCCTCCCCTGTTCTCCCCCTCCTATTCCTCCCTTCCCCTCCCCTTGAGGAGTCTACACTCTGGACCAGTCCCTTTATCCGTTACAGCTCTATTTCATTAAGTACCGATACCTTACCAACTTCAGCTGCTGGACTGTTAAGAGGTTGTAATTACTCAAAGTTGGTTATTACCTCATGAACTAGCACACCCCCACCTTCATCCGCAAACTACACCTAAACATAATTTGGCATCAGACGGACATAATGTTACTGTGAGAAGCATGGGCATTCAGCAAGTTAGTCATAAATGTAGCTCACATCCCAGATAATGTTCAATGTGTCGACTAAAGCTGTACTTCCTTCGTAACTACTATTGCATGCTAGTTCTGATCATCATTGCTGTAAAACCTGCTGTTTTATTTCAGACTCCTTGTTCAATTGCATTGTAAACCTCATTTCGTTTACCAATAAAAATATTATGGATTTTTTTTTTTTTTTATAAATTACATGATATGGGACATTACTGTTAATTCATGTATTGCAGGAGATCTGGACATATTACAGTTTGATTTCATGCTGATCCACAACCGGTCAATAAGAGTGTCTACTTAAATGCTTAACCTAGGCTGTTGAGATGCTAAGTCTGCTATTATGGGAATGTTAAAGCATCTTGCTGTAATTACATTCTGTGTTCATTGTACTAATTAAGTCTGGAAGGTCAGATGTCTCCTTTCAGGGGTAGGGAATTAGCATGTCAATTATGTTTAGTAAAGGAATGTGTTTGTGTGAAAAGTCTATTGATGATACTATGTGATAGGAATAGCACGTGAGAGTCTGACTTCTCAGCTGTAGTAATTAGGTCATGTTAAATCGGTGCCAAAACGTCTGACATAGAAATGTGTATTATGCAGGTGAATCACTTAGTATCGGAGTCCGGACGTCTGGTGAATAATTAACTCAACTGAATGTCATTGTCTAAGAGAAGGTGTATTGAAGCCCCCCCATTGTGTGATGTGTGGGTTGAGAGTTTCATTGTCCCTGTAATTAACTGTAACTGCATAAAAAGATGAGAGTGTACCATTAAAGTTCATTCATACATTTTGACTCAGAGAACGGAGCTTGTCTAGTTTATTCTGGGGAAATCCATATGGATCGTGTCTGTTGGATTGTGGAGTGTCGGAAGCTGTCTTGGGTTGATGGAATGGGATTATTGTAAACGGTGGTGACCGTTATGGGCCGTACACACGACCGAACATGTCTGCTGAAACTGGTCCGCGGACCAGTTTCAGCAGACATGTTCGGTCGTGTGTAGGCCCGAGCGGGCAGGATTCCAGCAAACATTTGCCCGCCGGGCCTTTTTCCAGCGGGCAAATATTTCTGGACTTGTTTTAAAACAGCCCACTGAAATCCTGCCCACTCGGAATGACTTTGACGCATGCGTGGAAGCATTGAACTGGCAGGGCCGCCCACATCGCCGCGGCGACGGCGCGGACACGCCCTGGATTTACGCGCGGATTTCTGTATGATGGTGAGTACAGCCACCATACAGAAATCCCCGGGCAGACATGTACGGTGAAAATGGTCCGACGGACCGGTTTCATCGTACATGTTTGCACGTCTGTACCCGGCCTTACAGGTACCCTTTAGGCCGGGTACACACGAACAAACATGTACGGTGAAACCGGTCCGTCGGACCGTTTTCACCGTACATGCCTGCCAGAGGGCTTCTGTACGATGGTTGTACACACCATCGTACAGAAGTCCGCGCGTAAACAATACGCGGGGCGTGTCCGCGTCGTCGCCACGACGATGACGCGGCGATGATGCGGAGATGTGGGCGGGCCTGCCATTTAAAGGCTTCCACGCATGCGTCGAAGTCATTCGACGCATGCGAGGGACGGCGGGTGCCTGGACATGTACGGTAGGTCTGTACTGACGACCGTACATGTCCGAGCGGGCAGGATTCCAGCGGACGGTTTTAAAACACGTCCAGGAATATTTGCCCGCTGGGAAAAGGCCCGGCGGGCAAATGTTTGCTGGAATTCGGCCCGCTCGCGCCTACACACGACCGAACATGTATGCTGAAACTGGCCCGCGGACCAGTTTCAGCATACATGTTTGGTCGTGTGTACGGGGCCTTAGATGACTTTGCTTGAATAGCTTAGTATCTGAGTTCCACCCAATCAATTTGGACGGGGTTAAAGTCTCCGTCTTTTGCTTCTGAGCAATTTTGCCAGAGCAATTTTCCAGAAGCAAGCTCTGAGGTAGAGGTTGTCTTTAAATAAACACATTTGTTTGATTAGGCTTGGTATGGAACCATTAGTGACTGTAGGCCTTCTCAGTCTCTGCCCATTTGTCACTGTCTTTGGCCTGCAACCTTGTTTTGCATTCTGGCCGACAAACCAGTTACCACCAGACCACTATGATTACTGTAGCAATTTCTTGATCTGCCCCTTCTGGCAGTTAAGTACATAGTGGGTTTTTTCAGGGCTAAAGAGGATCTGTCCCTTGTCGCAGAATCAGGTAGACTGGTGTTGGTGTTGAGGGCTGGAGATTAACACTCATTATGCCAGGGGTGGGGAACCTGCGGCCCGCTTGCGGCCCGTGAAATCATTCCATCCTACCCCCCCCCCCCGTGCCGCTGAGTGTGTGTCTGCGGAGCTGTCAGAAGAAGCCGATGTTTACCTTGTAGTTCCGGCTCCTTCTGACTAGGGGTGCAACGGATCGTCACCGATCCGTGATCCGAACGGGTCACCCCGTTTGGATTGGTACACCCCGCGATCCGCGGAGCGCTCCGGAGCCTCGGCCTAGGAAAGTCCCTGGCTTCACCTAGCTCCGGAGCTGCGGCCATCTTGGTACACCCGGCAGCTCGAGGGAAACACATGCCGCTGTCTGAGGTCTGCACTACTGTGGGGGTTACTGTCTGAGGTCTGCACTATTGTGGGGGTTACTGTCTGAGGTCTGCACTACTGTGGGGGTTACTGTCTGAGGTCTGCACTACTGTGGGGGTTACTGTCTGAGGTCTGCACTACTGTGGGGGTTACTGTCTGAGGTCAAAGAGAAGCAGTTTCAGCCATCACATTAGCGGTTAGTTAATTAAATGTTTGACCAAATATGTGGTGACAGTTCATGTCCTTGTTTATTGACAGCCTTATTTTTTTTACATGTCCATTGTGTTTCCTTTGTTCTTTATTTGTAAAAATGGAGTATATAAATAAAGATTATACAAAAAAAAAACGTTTGACCAAATATAACAGGCTAATTTTTAAGTTGATCATTTTGTACGGCCCCCGAATGATGTTACAAAAATCCAAATGGCCCTTGGCAGAAAAAAGGTTCCCCACCCCTGCATTATGCCCATAATGTGCCCTCTTTTAGGATATAGCATATACCTACCTGCCCTCACCTTCATTAAAGTTGCTGGTCTCTAGGAAGGCTGATTGCTACTGGTTCACAGATGAGCTGAAAGCCTGGAGCCATGCCTGGGGTTATTTTCCAAAAATAGTAACCACTAAAAACCCCATATCTCTCTGTGCGGTACCCCAAATAACACAAGCAATTACTCACAGGTAAGTACTAAGGAATGTGACTAAACAGATCCTGACCTTTATTTTAGCACCAAGGTCAGCATGTAAATGCATAAAAATCAACACATCACAGCCTACCTACTGTAGAGTTAATGTAATCACAGGCAAGCAGCGCAAGTTAATAGTCATCTGACAATTAGCACTAGCAGATTAAACCTACCTAGACGCATGTACCACCAAGGAGACCAATCTTCAATACACAGTGAGCCCACCCTGCAGGGCCAGGCCCTGCATTAAAATGAAAGGGCTCTCAGTATCACCTGTTATAGTTCAAGCTTTAGCAATACTGCAAACACATCCTTCAGTCTGTTTAATATTAGTAAACAGAGTGGCACTATGGACATTCAGTTATATTCACATGTGAAAATATATATTTTTCAGAAATGCAAACTAACAACATACCTGCAGAAAATAAGTCAAGACTGTAGGGCCAGGCTTGTTCAGTTAAAAGGAAGACTTCAGCCCAGCACAGCACACCTGCTATCATCATTAGCAGTATTGCAGACACAAACCACAGCCCTTCAGAAATGCAAGTTTAACCACATACTTGCAGCAGTAACTGAATAGAATTGTGCACCATGTGGTGCCTTACCACCTGCATGCTTCATGTCCAAACAAAGTCCAATGAATGTCCATCCATGGCGTCATGATAAATGAGCAATCCCTAGAGACCAGATGCCCTCACCCCATATCTTCCTGGATCCTGCTGGGGTGAGGTCTCCCCCATATAGGCGTTCATGTCTGCCTGTACAGTGGGGAGCTTCGTCACAGGAGAGGCTTGAACCTGTGCGGCTTGGCCAGAAGTGTCCGGCAAGGTGAGGGAAAATAAAAATTCCTGCTTTCTAGCAGTAGCATAACCGCCTGTAGCAGTGAGGAAAAAACAGAGAATACTGCAGTAAGGGAGGAGACCTACTTTTATACCTTTATAGTATAACCGGTCCTGATTGGGCAGGGAGGCGGAGCCTTCCCATACGTATATGCTGTCATGTTGTGTCAGGAAAATATCTGTATATGTATCACATCTATTAATTTGATATTTACCATATACATATGTCATTGCACAGACGTTCTTATATTGTTATGTGTGACAGACCTAGCCGAGACAGAGGCTGTTGGAGGGGACTGAATGCTAGCCTCTTGCCTACGAATTATGGGCCCTGGCATTTGGGAAAACGGTTGTTCTTTGTGAGCTGTATGCCTGGGACCCTTGAGGTGATGTTACTTTGGATTCAGATCCATGTCCCCCCAAGACACACAGACTCTGGGAACCCTGTATATGCCATATTAGAAAAAGTGACTGATTCATAATGTTGGGACACATACTGTTAGAAGATGCTGATGTCAACTCCAGCCACCTGTCTGTTGTCTGCTATAATGTAAATGAGTCTAGTGTGGCTTCTAAGAGTCTTTCACCCATTGTTGTTTGTGCTAATTAACCTTGCAATTGTATGAAGGAGTTCTGTGTTGATATGTATGATAATAATGTATATTGTAGTTAGGGAGTCACATTGGCTACTTTAACCACTTGACTACTGGGCACTTAAACCCACCTTTCACACAAATAGAGCTTTCTTTTGGTGGTATTTATTCACCATTGGGTTTTTTATTTTTTGCGCTATAAGAGAAAAAATAAAATTCTGCAAAAAAATAAATGATTTTTTCTTTGTTTCTGTTATAAAATTTAGCAAATTAGTAATTTTTCTTCATAACTTTTGGCCAAAATTTATACTGCTACATATCTTCGATAAAAATAAGTACAAATTGGTGTATATTATTTGGTCTTATAGAGTCCACAAGCTATGGTGCCAATATCTGAAAATTGATCACACCTGAAGTACTGACAGCCTATCTAATTTCTTGAGACCCTAACATGCCAGAAAAGTACAAATACCCCCCAAATGACCCATTTTTGGAAATAAGACACTCCAAAGTATTTAGAAAGTGGCATGCTGAGTTTTTTGAAGTTGTCATTCCCACAATTCTTTGCAAAATCAAGATTTTTTTTCTTTATTTTTTTTTCACTAAGCACTTTTTCACTAAGCACTTAGCAGGTTATTTCTAACACACAGCATATGCATACCACAAATTACACCCCAAAACACATTCTGCTATTACTCCCGAGTATAGCGATACCACATGTGTGAGACTTTTACACAGCGTGACCACATACAGAGGCCCAACATGCAGGCGTTACGGAGCACCCAAGCCAATTCTGACATTTCTCTCCTACATGTAAAAATCAGAACCCCAAAACATTATATATGTTTTTTTTAGCAAAGACCTTAGAGAATACAATTGTGGTTGGTGCAACTTTTTATCTCGCACGGTATTTGCGCAGCAATTTTTCTAACGCTTTTTTTTACGGAAAAAAAATGTTTTGTGCTTATAAAAAGAAAACAGTAAAGTTAGTCCAATATTTTTGCATAATGTGAAAGATGAAGTTACGCCGAGTAAATAGATACCTAACATGTCACCCTTCAAAATTGCAAACGTTCATGGAATGGCGCCAAACTTCGCTACTTAAAAATTCCCATAGGCGACGCTTTAAATATTTTTACTGGTTACATGTTTTTAGTTACAGAGGAGATCTAGAGCCAAAATTATTGCTCTAACGTTCGCAGAGATACCTCACATGTGTGGTTTGAACATCGTTTTCATATGTAAGCGGGACTTACGTATGCATTCGCTTCTGTATGCGAGCTCACGGGGACAGGGGTGCTTTAAAAAAATAAATTTATATTTTATTGTTCATTTTACTTTATTTATTTTAGTTTGACACTTTTTTCCACCAAAATTTTTTTTTTGATCACTTTTATTCCTATTACAAGGAATGTAAAGAAGGAATATGGCATGACAGGTCCTCTTTACAGTGAGATATGGGGTCAATAAGACCCCACATCTCACCTCTAGGCTGGAAAGCCTAAAATAATAAAAAAAAAACAATCCTGGCTTCGATTGTAGCGTTGAGTCGGTAGAAGCACCGGAGGACTGTGGGAGTTGGGGGCCTCCCTTCTCGCCTCTCATAAGAACGATCAAGCTGCAGAACAGCCACTAAGATCATTCTTATGGTGTAGGGAATCGCCGGCTGAAAAAGCTGATATCTGAATGATGCCTGTAGCTGCAGGCATCATTCAGATATCCCCGCACAAAGTCAAGGATGTCATATGATGGCGGGCAGGAAGTGGGTATTGCGGAGTATTGCAGAGTATTGCGGAGTATTGCTGGGTATTTCTGGGTATTGCGGAGTATTGTGGGGTATTGCGGAGTATTGCACAGGGTATTGCAGAGTATTGCACAGGGTATTGCAGAGTATTGCACAGGGTATTGCACAGGGTATTGCAGAGTATTGCACAGGGTATTGCATAGTATTGCAGAGTATTGCACTGGGTATTGCAGAATATTGCACTGGGTATGGCAGAGTATTGCACTGGGTATGGCAGAGTATTGAACTGGGTATTGCACAGTACGGGCAGGGATGGATGGCTGGATCTGTGACTGCAATTGTCACAGATCCAGCCCACACTGCTGCTGCCTCCGCTCTCTTCCCCTCTCCTCTCACACTGTACCGATCAGTACAGAGAGGGAAGGGAGGAACCGGCATCATCACATGACGCCGGTTTGTTTACAAGTGATCGCTCCATCATTGGACAGAGCGATCATGTGGTAAACGGCCACTATTAGCGGCGATTTACCGTGATCCGTGATGTGCCGGGTCCCCTGGGGGTGCGCGATTCCGGGAGGACGTTATATAACTCCTCCCAGAGTTAAGGAACCACCCTGCCGCCATTATTCAGCGGTGGGCTGTGGTTAAGGGATTAGTTAATTAGCTCATGTTAATTTATGTTTCTGGTTACAGGTGTTTTGTTAGAGTAATATGAGCAGGAAGGGGGAACCTCCTCTTTAACTGTAAGTAAGACTTGTATTCTTGTTCTAATAAACAGTCCATGTTCAGCAATCAAACGAGTATCGTCTTATTTTGTGCTTGTGAGTGGTTGGAATATCTGATATCTATATTCAGACTGGGAGGAAGCGGTATATGACGAAAGCACTCAAGCGGAGTGTTGGACATTTTATTACATTGGTGGCAAGCAGTGGGACGCTTCCTGCAGTCTGGGACATTTAAACTTCTACCTGGATCCAAGGTCCGGATAGCAGGAGAGAATAGGAGAGGTACAGATGCCAGCCGCCATGGAAGAGGAATTCAGAAGGAGGTTGCAGGGATTCAGATACAACACAGAGGACAGTATCAGAGCATGTCCTGTTGGGATGGTTTGATTATTTCCGCTACGAACTCTGGAAGGAAATGCTATCCCGTGAGCAGTGCCACCAGGGAAAAGTTCTCCCCTCCATCCAGGAAAGGTACTGGTTGTTGTATGGATTGCGGGTGCTGTCTTTGGGGCGAAAACCGCACAAGGAGCAGACAGCTGAGTTAAGCAGGCTGGTCTGGGCAGAGATTGTTTATTTTTTATTGAATATTTTTGTTAAGCGGTAAATCACATAAGTATCTAAACGCTACCCGGCGACGGGACCAGGTGCCATTCGCCGTACATACAATAACAACAGTAAAATCACAGACATCAAAGCCGTTAAAACAGAGAAACATTAAAACATTAAAAAGCAATAGCATAAATCAGATATAAATAGATAAAACAGTAAAAAAGCCCAGAGAAGAAAAAGAAACCCTGTCACCCCATCAGTTTCCATCCCCTGTCGCACAGCTATCTACCCATGCGGTTGGATGAGAGCTACAGAGTCCTGCGGTGGCATGTATCCCAAGCATCCCCTTGAATAGTGGGTGACAGCCCAACAGAAGGCTTTGGCTACAGCGGCCTGGGACTGTTGTATGTGAATCTGACTGGGCACCCTACCTTTGGGAGTGATTTGGAGTGACGGTTGGACGAAATCATGGAGGGGATACTGAACATCTCGGAAGTGCACTGGGCATTGGAAGATATAGAGTTTCTGGCCATTCAGGAGTAGGAGCTGGAGATCGCCTACAGACGGCTGCTAGACTCTGCTCAGTGCCAGGGCTGGGCTCCCTTTGCCTGGTACTATCAGGAAGTACCAGCAGACAACCCTGAAATTCTGGCTGAAGAGTCTACAAGGTGGCATAGTAACAGTGTGCTTTGCCCACCTGCCCCTGCAGCTATGGATACGGAGGTCTTATGGCAGAGTTGCAGAAAGTGCTGAATGACCTTGACAAACCTGTTTCTGCACAAGACAAGGTTAAATGGAGGAAGGTGCCTGTCCAGCAGCATGCCAGATAATCGGCAGTGGAAAATCTGAAGATTGCCATCCCCAAAGCTGAAGTGCTGACAAGAGGGCAGAGCGCTGCTAACTTCTGCCCAGCACTGATAGCATCTTCTTGGTTTCATGGACAGGAGATGGTGAACCTCTATCCCCAGACACCAGTTGCAGAGACAGGGGATTTGATAGACTTTTCTGCTGAGGAAGAACAACCTGGTGAGCCTCCAGCATAAGAGCTGGTATCAGGGCCAAACTTCACTGTGCTCTGTCCAGCACCAACAGCATTATCTGTAGCAGTTCCGGAAGCTCAGGGTGAGAAGGTGGTGGTCACTTCCCAGCAGCAGATCAGGATACAGGGGGAGAAGGGAGAGGAGGTGTTCGTCGTCCCTCCCCAACAGTCAGCCAGGGTGGAGGAAGCGGTCTTTCCTCCCCAGCAAAGATCCATGCACCTGGGAGACATTACCAGAGACATGTCCTCCCAGCAGCCCGATGAGGGAATAAAAAAGCACCCGGCTCACCTACCCAATGGCAGCTACACAGTTTGGGAGTGGAGGAATCCAGCCTCCTGCCCCAATGGTTAGCTGGAGCAGAGGATATGAAGTTGCCCTGGCAACAGGGCAGAGTTCTACCAACCTCTGCCCAGCACCGTCAAAAACTGTGGAGTTCCATGGAGCCAGAGCATTCGGCCCCTCTCTCCAGTGACAAGTTAATGTAGTGAAGCTGCTACTCCCAGATGAATCACTGGCAACAGGACAGAGCGCCGCTGCCCTCTGCCTAGCACCTACAATGTCTCTACAGCTTCAGAAAGCTGGGGCGATCGGCCCCTCTGCCCAGCAGCAGACCGAGCCTCGGAATGTTAAAAACCACCCGGCTGAAGCGCTGTCATCTGAACAGAGAGTCAATGACCTCTGCCCCACACCTACTGATGTCAACTACTCCTTGCAGCCAAGATTGGAGATCATGCGGACAGACTATGTGAGTTCACCTTGTCCGACTAACTGTTGTGAAGTTTCGAAGAAATAATACATTTTTAGCTAGATTCAGGTAGAGTTAGGTCGGCGTATCAGTAGATACGCCGACCTAACTCGGAATCTACGCCCACCTAAGTTTAAGTGTATTCTCAAACAGAGATACACTTAAACCTATCTAAGATAGGACGGCTTGCGCCGTCCTATCTTAGGGTGCAATATTTAGGCTGGCCGCTAGGTGGCGCTTCCATTGCGGTCGGCGTTGAATATGTAAATCACTAGATACGCCTATTCACGAACGTACGCCCGGCCGACGCAGTACAGATACGCCGTTTCCATAAGAGATAGGCCGCCTAAAGTTATTCCATCAAATAGATGGAATAGTAATGTTAAGTATGGCCGCCGTTCCAGCGTCGAAATTCGAAAATATTACGTTGTTTGCTTAAGTCGTGCGTGAATAGGGATTTACGTTGTTTACGTCCACACCGAAATCAATAGGCCCGTGCGGCGGACTTAGCCGCAATGCACACTGGGAAATGTAGGCGCCCGGCGCATGCGCAGTTAAAAAAAAACATCAATCACGTTGGGTCAAGCCTCATTATGATTAAACACGCCCCCTAAGACAAATTTGAATTAGGCGCCCTTACGCCCACCCGCTTTAGGCTATGCGGCCGTAACTTAGCAGGCAAGTACTTTGAGAATCAAGTACTTGCCTCGCTAACTTACGGCGGCGTAGCCTAAACACGCTAAGCTACGCCGCCTTAAAGTTAAGGCAATCTCTGTGAATCTAGCTAAAACCTATCTAAGATAGGACGGCTTGCGCCGTCCTATCTTAGGGTGCAATATTCAGGCTGGCCGCTAGGTGGCGCTTCCATTGCGGTCGGCGTAGAATATGTAAATCACTAGATACGCCTATTCACGAACGTACGCCCGGTCTACGCAGTACAGATACGCCGTTTCCGTAAGAGATAGGCCGCCTAAAGTTATTCCATCAAATAGATGGAATAGTAATGTTAAGTATGGCCGCCGTTCCCGTGTCAAAATTTTGAAAATTTTACGTCGTTTGCGTAAGTCGTCCGTGAAAAGGGATTTACGTCATTTACGTCCACGTCGAAATCAATAGGCCCGTGCGGCGGACTTAGCCGCAATGCACACTGGGAAGTGTAGGCGCCCGGCGCATGCGAAGTTAATAGATAACGTCAATCACGTCGGGTCAAGCCTCATTATGATAAAACACGCCCCCTCAGACAAATTTGAATTAGGCGCCCTTACGCCCGCCCGCTTTAGGCTACACCGCCGTAACTTAGCAGGCAAGAACTTTGAGAATCAAGGGCCAGATTCACAACCAGCGGCGCAAATTAAGTTACTCAAATCTTATGTCTTTTAAGTTACGGCGCCTTCATTTTTTTTCGTAAGCGCCGTATCCACAGCGCATTTGCGGCCCAAATTGCGCAAGCGTAACTTAAATCCCGAGGCGTAAGGCGGGGTTATTGCAAGTGGGAAGGTAGTGGACGTGCTCCATTGTAATGAGCCGTGACCCCATGCAAATGAAGGGCCGCCCGTACTGCTCATGCGCGCACGAATCAGCACCTCACTGGGAATGTGCAGAACTTGGCTCGGCGCAATCAGTGAGATAGGAAAAAGGCCAAGTGTACTTAGTTTGAGAATCGCCCTGTGTATAAAAAGCCCCAGACAAACACACTTCCCTTGCAAAAGGATCATCCAAAAAATCACGGATCAGATCAATGCGTCGGGGGGGGGAGACGAGGACCCCCGCTGGCATACAAAAGAAGATCAACGAGCCTGGTCCGTGAGAAGATGGCCAATATCAATGCCCATGCCAGGGGCACTGGAGGAGGTGCACCCTGCCCCGTCAGGCTGAGTGAGGAGGAATGGGCAGTGGCCCGGTGTTTCCACTCACAGCAGGTGGTGGGCCTGCTTGGCTATCAATCTGATTCTCCTGTGAGGACAGGTAAGTTTTGGGTTTTTCTATCTGGTGATTAGCATGTGTGGGTGGGGAAGGGAAGATGTGCCAAGTGTGTGGATCCTACAACCTGTGATTGTTTTGTGTCCTCCACAGATGGCCAGGAGGTTGCTGGGCCATCAGGCCAGGAGGTTGCTGGCCCATCAGGCCAGGCTGCTGCACCATCCCCAGGACAAGAGGCTGCTGAGGAGTCCCAAGAAGGGCAGGAGTCCCCAGGGGAGGGGAGTGGCCACACCTCCCCTCATGAGGAGGTTGAGGGGGAGGAGGATGAGGGGGTGGAGGCTGATGATATGGACATTGCCAGGCAAGTCCTTTTGGCATCTGATTTGTTGACCCTTGAGGCTACCCCTGAGGCTGGCAGCAGTCAGGCCACCATCAGGGGTAGCCCCTCCCACTCCTCCCCCAACAGGCCTCAACCCACAAGGGTCTCTCTCTCCCCTCCTCCCAGGCCACAAGCCTCAGGGGCAGGCATGATGGCGACCCATGAGACCAGGGGGGTGGCCGAGCGTCTGCCGGGCAATCTGCAGAGGGACAATGCCCGGCAGACCCGCAATCTGGCTCAGATCAAAGTGACTCTGAGCCAGATGGAGGCCAGCCTGGGGACAATTAAGGAGTCACTCACTGATGTGGCCACAAACTCCTTGGCGGTCATCACATGCTTGTGTGACCTGCAGACCGCCACAACAGGCGTGGCCCAGGAGGTGAGTGCCCGGACCCAGGCTGTCCAGGACAATACCTGGGCTGGCCAGGCCAATGCGGCTGCTCTCACAATCTGTCTGACCAGGATAGCAGTGGCCTTGGAGGGCAGGCCAGCAAGAGGACAGTCACCAGGGGAGGCTCCTCCTTCACGTGCTCACCCACCCCCCCAGGATGATCCTCCTTGCCGTGCTCACACCCCCCCCCAGGATGATCCTCCTTCCCCTGCTCACACCCCCCCCAGGATGATCCTCCTTCCCCTGCTAACACCCCCCCAGGAGGCTCCTCTGGTTGGCCGTGGCCGTGGCCGTGGGCGGCCCAGGCGTAGCTTACGACGCCGCCGTTAATTTTGCAGGGTACTTTTGATTTTTGATTTTTTTTTTTTTTTGGTATACTGTACTTAGGATTTGTTTTATGTGTGTGAATGATGTATGAATGTGGGGGTGGGCATTCCTGATTAAATAAGGGTGTCACCCTCAGTTTTGGTGGAGTAGGGATCCCCAGGACCAGGGAGAAATGATCCCAGGTCCATGAATGGTGTATGAATGCACAGTGACATAATTGGAGCCGTGGCGGGGCGTTACTGCTCCCAAGTACTATTGGGGGGGTACTTGGATCTAATCCAATTAGATGTGCATGTGATGTGTCTGTGCTAGGGACCACAGTGGTGTGCATTCATGCATTCTCATTGTGACATAATTAATGTGTGTGTTTACTGTGCAAAGATGCATTCTGCGAGGCGTCTCCTGACTGCTGTTCCCTCAGAAGAGGGGGTACCCTCGGTTACTAAAGTCACTAGTCTAGCTATGCGCATGGATGCCCCTTGCATGTTGGCATACAGATTGTTGTCCTGCAAGTGTGTGTGCTCAGCTCTTCCTTAATGGTGTTGCTTTAGCTGACATTTACACGGCAGGTGTAAAATTAGGGCACCTTTTATAAAGTGTAATTATACACCATGAAACTAACAGAAGCGCACAGGGCGTAATCTACGCCGCACACATTTAATTTTGTGGATCGCCTTATCTCCCTCATTTGCATCTTTGCCTATCAAAACAGCGGCGTGTCTAGCGGATTTTGCGCTCGAAGAAGCGCCGGTGTAATTTTTTTAGGTAGGACGAAAAAAACTGGTTTTCAGGCGTAACTCGTTTTGAGGATCAGGCGCAAAAATAGCGCGGTGCAAATTTCAATTGCGCCGCGCATCTCGAGTTAAGTCGGCACATCTGCTTTGTGAATCTGGCCCCAAGTACTTGCCTCACTAACTTACGGCGGCGTAGCCTAAACACGCTAAGCTACACCGCCTTAAAGTTAAGGCAATCTCTGTGAATCTAGCTATTTATATTTACTGGCAGAGATGTGAGATTTGCTTAGGCCTCAAAACAGATGAACCATGATTTTGCAATCATTGAATCATTGAACTCTTAACCTCTTAGGCCTGGTACACGCGATAGGATTGATCCGCGGATACGGTCCGCCGGACCGTATCCGCGGATAAATCCTCTGGCGGATTTGGATCCGTTGGCATGTACTCACCATCGGATCCAAATCTGCGCAGAATTCAACTGCGGTGACGTGTCGCGCTGTCGCCGCGATGACGCGGCGACGTGCGCGACGCTGTCATATAAGGAAATCCACGCATGCGTCGAATCATTACGACGCATGCGAGGGACGGGTTCGGACGGATCGATCCGGTGAGTCTGTACAGACCAGCATGCTAACAAATTTTTATCTGCTGGAAATCGGAAATATCCGCGGATAAATATCCGCTGGAACGTACACACCAGGGGATCTATCCGCTGAAACCGATCCGCTGAGATTTTTCAGCGAATGGATCCTCTCGTGTGTACGGGGCCTAAGAGACATTTAAAGTAAAATAGATGATCTCATGTTTTCCAAGTTGTTAACGCATCAACCAGTGAAACTTTCACAAGCCTGTATTGAGACGGAGACTCGCTGGAACAATGGTAGCTCTCGTCACAAAACAAGAAGATGTTTACTTATCCTGTAGGTAGATTAAGAAGACAAAACCTTGCAATAGAGACAAGTTTTCACAGATAGGTAACTCAAGTATTATAACATGGAAATAACCCTTATCTGGAAAACCCCATTGTGTTATTTCTTTAGGAACTGTGTAGATAGCTAACCCTTCTCTAAACATCCATTGCGACTGTCCAAAGTTCATCTCAACACATGTTAGAAAGATGTGAATTTTGTGGCATCAGGAATATATTAGAAATTAGGGCTGTTACTGATCAAAAATTTTGTGTTAGATTAATCTATTTTTTTTTAAATCGATTAATCGACTAATTTCGATTAATTATAACGCACATACAGATCCAACTACTTTTAGCTGATCTCCTAGCAGGCCGATTGCCAGTGCAGCTACCAACCACTGGAAAAATGGATAGCAGGATACAAAAAACACACAAAGGCAGCGCTCGATGGGAATAGCATTAAAACTTTTATAGTCTTCAAGTAGGTAACAAAATAAATATTGCACTGGAGATAAAATCAATGTAGCTACATAAACTGTAAAAATGGTGCGAGTAATACCAAAGGGTAGCAAAAGCAGTCACAAAAACATACAGCTAAGTATGATACTGGCATAAAAATGTGTACAACGATACCACTGCTGAATCCAGATGAGGAGGGGTTAACATCAGTCCGTCGGCATGTAGATGTCCCGTGAAGGGAACTATCACAACTCCCAGTGGATGGTTGTAGAATCCCAGGTTGATAGAGGGAAGTGATAGAGGGAAGTGTAACAGCCCTTGTGTGTGGCAGATAGTAAGGTCCCGCCGGCATGCAGATACGAAGGCACAGCAAAGGAGCCCTTCAAGCCCCGCCGCTGTCCGTGACGTCACCGGATCTCCGACGGAACTCCCTAAAGGCCCGGAATCCGGCGGAGAGGTGAGTACCAATCAAAAGAATTTTGATCAATCAACAAAAATTTAAGATTAATCGATGAATTAATAGTTAATTTCCACAGCCCTATTAGAAATATGTGATTGTAAGTCATACGAATTATATATGATATTTTAGAGTCAAATATGTTTTTTATTAAACTAGGGAGGGGGGGGTACAGGCTAGCTGCAGGGGAGAGGAGAGTTGATGGGGGTGCTGGGTAGACCTTGATATGACAAACCTCTGAGGTGGAGTCAGAAGGCGAGTCCAAGTGGGCTGTGGGGTGCCAACCTCGCTTTTGGGGAATCCAAGGTAGAGTAATCGATCCAGATGAGCCAAAGGAACTTGAATTTGTCAAAGGTGTCATTGTCTAGGGCTATCATCTCCTCCATGCGCATGATGTCATTGACCATGGAAACCCAACTGTGGGTATGGAGATGGGTGTATGGGATTGTACTGTGTTTTTTATTTTGTTTGTTTATTTTTTGGTGGTTGAACTTGATGGACTTGTGTCTTTTTTCAACCTGACTAACTATGTAACTTCCACTGATTTCCCTGATATACACAAGGGTTTTGTAGATTCTGCTGTTATTAGAGTACATTTGCAGAATCAGCTACTAGAGCAGCCAGCACATACCCAAATGCCAGTACTAACACTATAGTACAATAGCACTGCTAGATCATTCATTTAGATCTCCAGACACATACCACAGAGAAAGAAACAGAGAGAGATTTGAAGGTTTGGGCGGGGGATGACTTGGAAAAGTCATAAGTGGAGAGAGAGGGGAGGCCATGCATCCCCGCAGCTAGTCCATGCATCCCCACAGCTAGTGCACCTTTGTTTATAGCCAAATACCATGAGGTAGGTCATAGAGGTTCACACATGTGAAATTTTACTGAAAGATTTCTTTATCGCAAACCTACCCAAGCTTGTTAAAGCATATGTGTCACAGTGCATCACATGTATCAGGAATAATCCAAATATACCACACAATCCCGTATCCCATACTACACCTTTCACTCATCTGTAAATGAATTTCACCCACATGCCAAAAAAGGGACAGAGCAAGACCTTTTTGTCATCATGGATGTGTTCTCACGATGGGTGGAAGCATTCAAATCCACAAGAGAAGACGCACTAAGCAGTGGTGCGCATACCCACGCAGGAAATCATTCCTATGCAACTGAGAGACAGCGCACTCAAATGAAGATATAGTTACCTGCTACGGGATATGGTAAGACTATTGCAGTTTGTTTTCCAAGTGAAGTAGCAGTGTGTCCGGTGAGGAGATCTGCAGACGGTGTAAGACTGGATTTGCTGCAGTGTGTTACCCAGATCAGTGGGGAGACACAGGTTAAAACCTCCCTTGCAGCAAGGTCAAAGACTGAAAAGGACATATGGACTCTGTGTGCACCTAAGGTAATCCAGCAGAGTGCTGGGAGAGATGTGCTAGGGGTGACCAAAGCAGTTGATGTGCCATGTTCCCTAGTGACAGAGACAGGTGCTGCAGAGTTGCCAAGGGAAACCGCCAAGAAGCCTGTAATGGTGAGGCAAGTGGTTTCCCAGGACAACTGTGAAGACGCCTTAGTGGGCAAAATAATTCCTTTGGAGAGGAAGGGTGATGTGCTGAGTGGCATGCAGGGTGCCATGCATTCTGACAAAATACAATCTAAAATAGATTATAAAACTGCTATGTTTATGAATGCTGATGATGAAGATATTGCTGATGATACATGTACTTATGGTGATGTGATGCTTAATGAGGTAGGGGTGATCGCTAAACAGGATATGCGATTCCCCTTAACAACCGTATATAAGGCTGCAGAGGTGTCCTTAGAAACCTCCAGGAAGCTCTGTGTGTTGAAGCCAGAGGTTGCCTGGGACAACTGTGGTGCCGGTCTGATGGATAAGAGGGTACTTGACCTTGGTGATTAGAAAAATGGTAAAACTCAAATGTTTAAAATTACTTATAGTGATGATAGGTTATTGCGGTCTGTCACTGCTGGCAGAAAAAGTCCTCATGAGTTTAATGAAGCGCCACCCGAGCAACGTGGTGAAGTTATGTTATTGCAGCCTGTTGTGTTTAAAAATGTGTTTGCAGTGGGTAACACTGAAGTGGACACAATTTCTGCTGTGCTAAAGGGAGAGACTGCAGGGTCGGTAGACACGGGTGTGTTGGCTATTGCAGAAGTTAACCCTCTCCAGTTGGAAAGACTCGAAAAGGGCGCATACATAGCAGAGGTTTTGTCCACAGCAAAAGAGATGAGGAATGTTGAGCGTCAGGTTGATGGGGTAATGGATAGCGATTTGGAGTCACTCAGTGTTGCTGAAAGTGAAAGGATGAGTGTGACACATGCGACTTGCAGTGCTCATGGGGAGCCGCAAGTTTTGTCAGTTGCCTTTGAGGTAGAGGTCTCTTTAAGTGACTCAGCCTCTCACGCCTTAGCAAATGAGCCCCTCCACATCGTTAGTAAAGGTAAAGTTCCTAGAGTTCTGTGTTTAGACGCGGCATGTCTAGAAATAACTAAGATGTTGTTGCAATTGGTGAAACTCTTTCCAATGTACACCTGCATGTATCCACAGCAGAGGCAGTGTTAGGCGATGTTGATGAAAATTGATTGCTGTACTGTTGGTTAATTTTGTGCAAAGTTGTCTCACAGTTCTCTTCGAGAGTGCTTCCAGCGGCGGCTGTGTGCAGAAGGCGCTCAGGGGAATTGTTAGAGGAATCAGAAATAATATACATAGTGGAAGTCTCTCCGTATGCTGATGTGATGGGGTGTATTCCTGCTGGTGCTGTCCGAGGTACGGCTGAGCAGTGGTTGGTACATGGCACGGTTACTGTCTCACCCTCTAGACCTCAGGTAAAGGAAGGGCTCGGAATGGACGTGGCAGTAGTGGGAATTCAGTCCATCACTCGCAGAGAGGTGCAGTTCGAGGTACCCGGAGACACTTTGACAGGAAATAACAGTAATGGTAACTGTAACGAAAAAGTGTATGAGAAGCACTGTAGAGCACTGTCGGATAGCTCAAAGGTTCTGGTTGAGGTACCAATGGACACAGAAATGGTTAAAGAGATTGGTGTGGGAAAATGTGCATTGGTAGCACAATTGCTATTGGAGTGTTGGACAACAGGGGGCGATGTGAAACTGCGGGACTGTCCCATAGGGAATAACTGCTTGCCTGTATGTGGTCCCTCCATAGACACTGTCCTAGCAAACAAGGGGACAAGGGGTCCCAATGACAATGTTGAGTTGAATAACCCCTTGTGGAACATTGCTATTGAGGTTAAACAAAAGGATGTGGTATTGATCTCAGATGGTTTGGTTGCCAAAGGTAACCACATAGGGGTTAGTGAACCTGAGAAACAAATGTTGTTGGTTAATGTTGCGTCAGGTAGTGAGAGCGGTCAGTCCCTGACAGATTTCATGGAGGTGGGTCCCCAACAGTCCCAGGAGAGTAGGTCTGTGGGAGGAAAAAGAAGGATCTTGAGGCCAGAAGGTGGAAGGGATAGAGAGATTAGTGGGAGCCTACGGTTCAGGAAGAAGTGCTGATGGAAGCACACCCGGAAGAAGATGTGGGTGAAGTGCCCCTTTAGAGAAAAGGTTGGGCAGGTTAGGACTCCTGCTGCTGATAGTGGGCACAGGGGCACCACGGTGAAGTGTTGGTGGAAACATACCCGGAAAACATGGGCCTACGCAGCCAATGGCTGGCACAGAGGTGTCCCATTTGTGGTGTGGGGTCTATGTGTTCCTCCCTCCGGTTCGAAACAGGAGGGGAGGATATGTGAGGGTGGGACTCTGTGCTATGTGAAAGATTGCTGGTTTACGCAATATTTTGGAGAGAAAGACACATTAATTTCACAGCTGTGTCTTGGGCTTTTCAAGTCTGACCTGACATGGCTCAGGGCCCCACCCTACAGACAGGAAGTCTGTGCTGGGAGTCAAGTGGACTCCCATCCCTCTGAGAGAAGTCAGAGGCTGTATGCATGTCTGCAGGAGGCAGATGTGATTGATGATTGAGCAGCAAGACGCTGACAGGAGTAAGCTAGGTGTGTGCTTAACTCTAGGAAACTGTTTGTTCTGAGGAACAGAACTTAGGCCTAGGCTAAAGGCCTGAAACAACCGGATGGCAAGTATGAAAGCCAGGAGGCTAAACTGTTGAATTGACAAGATACAGGAATGGTGGAACCCCCTGCGAGGGCTGCTAATGTATTTGTGAACTTTTGTGCTTTTAAATAAAAGTGGGCTACCAGGCCCTTAAAAACTCAGTTCTGGACTGGCGTACTCACTGGAAAACGCATCTATCGCTGGAGTCTAATAACCCCAATCTTACAATATTTAATCGCATACTGCTAAAAACGCATCTAATTTAAAGTCCCAAAACCTCCCCCCCTTTTAGAGTCCAGGTCTACCCCTTATCCAGAACGCTACTCCAGAATTTAAATTAGCGTGGGAAAAAATACTCACAATGTGCAGCACTGAATTAATGAAACTTCTAATTATTCAATAACAATCTGAATTTTTGACTTTAGACCAAAATATTCTGTTGCTGCAATCAAATAATGAGAGCATTAAAACCCACGCTCAATTCAATAAACTGTGTCAAGAAATAAAAGACTTTGGGCTAGATTCAGATAACCCTGCGAAATGTTGTGTGGGCGTAACGTATCTCCGATACGTTACGCCGCCGTAAATTAGGGTGCAAGTTCCGTACTCAGAAAGAACTTGCGCCCTAAGTTACGGCGGCGTAACGTAAGCCTGCCTAATTTAAATTTGGATGATGTGGGTGTGTTTTATTTAAATTTAGTGTGACCCCACGTATTTGAAGTTTTTTACGAAGGGCGCATGCGAGAGGAGGACTCGCGCAGGGAGCTGTGTCGGCGGCAAGGAAAGAAGCCCAAGTCACGAGGAGCCTCAGCTCAGCCTGCGTCTACAGTTCCTAGTGCTGCTACTGTCTGGATCCTGGACTCAGGACTGCAACAGAAGAAAGTAAGAATATAATTGACTGTATTGGAGGGAGGGGGGGTTGGACTGAGGTGACCATCAGTTTTTTAATAAAAAAATGGGCGAAAAAAAATATTTTTGAGTTATTTTGAGCTTGCCTTCTCTAACTAAAAAACCCCCATTAATTGCAGCCTCACTGTGCCACCAAACGCAGCCACTGTGCCCATCAAACGCAGCCACTGTGCCCATCAAACGCAGCCACTGTGCCATCAATTGTCGCCACTCTGCCCATCACACGCAGCCACTGTGCCACCAAACGCAGCCACTGTGCCATCACATGCAGCCACTGTGCGAACACACGCAGCCACAGTGCCATCAATTGTCGCCACTGTGCCATCACATGCAGCCACTGTGCCAACTCACACTGCCACTGTGCCATCAATTGTCGCCACTGTGCCATCACATGCAGCCACTGTGCCAACTCACACTGCCACTGTGCCATCAATTGTCGCCACTGTGCCATCACATGCAGCCACTGTGCCCATCAAACGCAGCCACTGTGCCCATCAAACGCAGCCACTGTGCCCATCAAACGCAGCCACTGTGCCATCACACGCAGCCACTGTGCCATCACACGCAGCCACTGTGCCCATCAAATGCAGCCACTGTGCCCATCACACGCAGCCAAGGGTATTTTCATGTTCAGTATTGGGGGGGGGAGCACCGGCGCCTAATAGAGTACCGGCACCTCTTTTGGCCCACTTAAAGCACTGACTGTGAGTCCCCCCCCCCCTCCTCCCCCTCTGGGGCTGCTGTGTGTATAATGACTTTCTGCATCTGTTCAGTCACACTATTCACCTTCTGGGGGGGGGGATTGCTTTATTAGGGACCCTTCTTATCACCCCCCCCCCCCACACACACAGTCCTCCTAGCTGGGGGTCTTGTTTATCTAGAGGCAGTGGGCTAGATTCAGATAGGTTAGTGGATCTTTAGATCCGCGTAACCTATCTGATTTACGTTACGCCGCCGCTATTTTTTGAGGCAAGTGCTTTATTCAGAAAGCACTTGGCTCTAAAGTTGCGGCGGCGTAACATAAATCATAAATTCAAATTCCACGGCTAGGGGGAGTGTACTATTTAAATCAGGCGCGTCCCCGCGCCTATCGAACAGCGCATGCGCCGTCCGCAAATTTTCCCAGCGTGCATTTCTCCAAATGACGTCGCAAGGACGTCATTGGTTTCGACGTTAACGTCAATTACGTCCGGCCGTATTCGCGAACGACTTAGGCAAACGACGTAAACAATTCAAAACTCGGCGCGGGAACGACGGCCATACTTAATATAGGATACGCCGCACTTACCCCCTGGGTAATTTTCCGCCGGAAAAAGCCAAACGCAAACGACGTAAAAAAAAAGCACCGGGCGGTCGTTCGTTTCTGAATCGGCGTAAATGCTCATTAGCATAACCGATGCGTAAAAGATATGGAAGCGCCACCTAGCGGCCGGCCTGGAATTGCAGCCTAAGATCCGACTGTGTAAGTCACTTAACCTGTCGGATCTTAGGCATATCTATGCGTAACCTGATTCTATGAATCAGGCGCATAGATACGACGGCCGGACTCAGAGATACGACGGTGTATCAGGAGATACGCCGTTGTATCTTCTTTGTGAATCCGGCCCAGCGTGTCCATAAGGACGCCACCCCCTCTCTCCAGCCACCCACTCTATCAGACAGGGGGGGGCACAGTAGGAGCATTTGATGGAACAGTGACAGCGTTTGTCAGTGTAGGGATCTGGGTAGGTCAGTGTAGGGATCAGGTAAGTTAGTGTAGTGGTCAGTGTAGGGATCAGGTACGTTAGTGTAGGGATCAGGTAAGTCAGTGTAAGGATCAGGTAGGTTAGTGTAGTGGTCAGTGTAGGGATCAGGTTGGTCAGTGTAGGGATCAGGTAGGTCATGCTGGCATCTTTATGCTTCCCACATTGCTTTTATTCATATTTTAACATTTTGTGATCACTTTTATTGGCTATATTTACACTGATTTGTAAGATATTTTTATAAATAAAATTCATTGGTTGATCTACACCATATGCAGCCCTCTTTTATATTTCATGCTAGGCTGGGGCACTAGTGATTCATCTTGCCCCACCATCACCCCTTCCATCCACCCACCTGTTGGTTTTCTGCTTGCTGTGGTTCTGCGCTGTGCGTGCGGGGGGGGGGGGGGGGGGGGGGCCTCCATGTCCATTTTGCTTGGGGCCCCCTAATTCCTTCAAATGGCCCTGACTGCGTTACAAGCTATTCAATTATTGCATTCTCAAACACAATTACAAACTCCTTCAATGATTACTACCTCTGGGTCCACCATAGGTGAATCTAATACATCTGCCCCCAGGGGCACTACACCTTTGGAGAACTCACAAATAGAGTTGAGCGGACACCTGGATGTTCGGGTTCGGACCCAAACCCAACTTTGAAAAAAAAATTCGGGTTCGGGACCGAACCCGGACTTTGACCCGAACCCGAACCCCATTGAAGTCAATGGGGACCCGGACTTTTGACTACAAAAATGTCTCTAAAAAACTAAGGGAAAGGGCTGGAGGGCTGCAAATGGCAGAAAAATGTCGGGAAGAGCATGGCAAGTACTCTGGAAATAAATGTGGATAGGGAAATAACTTAAAATAACATAAAAAAAAATAAAAAAAATATAATGATTTTTGACCTTTGAGGACGAGGTCCATACAGTTTTGTTCAAAATTATTGAACCCCCCCAATGCTGTAAAGGGTTTTAGGGAATTTAGTGTACATTTGTAATTGTATTCAGAATGAAATCCTACAAGGACTTCATAAAGAACCATATGCAACTAATATGACATCAATTGGTTTTGTAATACAGTAGTAAATGCAAAATTCAAGGCAATGGGCACTGTTGAAACGCTACATGGTCGTGGCAGAAAGAAGATGCTGACTTCGACTGCTGTGCGCTACCTGAAGCGTAGAGTGGAGAAAAGTCCCCGTGTGACTGCTGAGGAACTGAGAAAAGATTTGTCAGATGTGGGTACTGAAGTTTCTGCTCAGACAATATGGCGCACACAGCGTAATGAAGGCCTCCATGACAGAACTCCCAGGCGCACCCCCTTGCTGTCTCCAAAGAATAAGAGTCGACTGCAGTATGCCGAAAGTCATGTGGGCAAACCACACACGTTTTGGGATTGTGTTCTGTGGACTGATGAAACAATAGATCAACGCTATGTTTGGAGGAGGAAGAACAAGGCCTATGATGAAAAGAACACCTTGCCTACTGTGAAGCATGGCGGGGGGTCAATTATGCTTTGGGGCTGTTTTGCTTCTGCAGGTACAGGGAAGCTTCAGCGTGTGCAAGGTACCATGAATTCTCTTCAGTACCAGGAGATATTGGATGACAATGTGATGCAGTCTGTCACAAACCTGAGGCTTGGGAGACGTTGGACCTTTCAACAGGACAATGATCCCAAGCATACCTCCAACTCCACTAGAGCATGGTTGCAGATTAAAGGCTGGAACATTTTGGAGTGGCCATTGCAGTCACCAGACTTAAATCCGATTGAGACCCTCTGGTGGGACTTAAAGAAAGCAGTTGCAGTGCGCAAGCCTAAGAATGTGACTGAAGGTGGAAGCGGCAGTGGAGGAGGAGGAGGAGGAGGAGGAGGAGGAGGTAGCCAACACAGCAGGTTTTGGTTTTTAATTGATTTATTTTTTAAATTAGGGTAAACCCCAAAATAGTGAGACAGATCTAGGGTTGCTACCTCATCCCTTTAAACCTGAACACAGAGTTACACAGGTTCTGGGGCTAATTTGATGTCGATAAGGCACCAAGTGAGTTTAATTAGCAGCACCTTAATCAGCCAGAGAACCTGTGTAATTAATATGTTTTTGCTTTGAAAGGGATGAGATGGCAACCCTAGAAAGCTCAGAAGAAAACAATGGCTGGGTAAGGCCGGCCCGGTGTCTATTCTGCACAAGGTACGGACAACTCCTCTGGGATCCATGCCTGGTTCATTTTAACCACTTGGTAACCGCCCCATAGACAATATACATCTACAGGGCAGGTGGTTAACTCTAGGAGGGCGTCAATGTACGTCCTCCCAGAGTCCGTCTCCCGCACGTCCCCTGGGGCGCGCACACGGGAACATTCGTGACCGCCGGGTCCAGAGGACCCGGCCGATCACGAATCGCGGTAAACGGCCGCTGATAGCGGCCGTTTACCATGTGATCGCTCCGTCCAATGACGGAGCGATCACATGTAAACAAACCGGCGTCTTTTGATGACGCCGGTTCCTCCCTCCTCTCTCTGTACCGAGCGGTACAGTGTGAGAGGGGGGAGCGCGGGTGTCAGCAGCGCTGTGGATGGATCTGTGACTATTGCAGTCACAGATCCATCCATCCCTGCTCAGCCATCCCTGAAACCCCCTGCAATACTGTGCAATACCCCCCCTACAATACTCTGCAATACTCTGCATACCCCCTACAATACTCTGCAATACCCCCCCTGCGCAATACTCTGCATACCCCCGGCAATACTCTGCATACCCCCCTGCGCAATACTCTGCATACCCCCCTGCGCAATACTCTGCATATCCCCCTGCGCAATACTCTGCATATCCCCCTGCAAAATACTCTGCATACCCCCCTGCGCAATACTCTGCATATCCCCCTGCGCAATACTCTGCATATCCCCCTGCGCAATACTCTGCATACCCCCCTGCGCAATACTCTGCATACCCCCCTGCGCAATACTCTGCATACCCCCCTGCGCAATACTCTGCATACCCCCCTGCGCAATACTCTGCATACCCCCCTGCGCAATACTCTGCATACCCCCCTGCGCAATACTCTGCATATCCCCCTGCGCAATACTCTGCATACCCCCTCCGAAATACTCTGCATACCCCCCCCCCTGCGAAATACTCTGCATACTCCCCCCTGCGAAATACTCTGCATACCCCCCCCTGCGAAATACTCTGCATACCCCCCCTGCGCAATACTCTGCATACCCCCCTGCGCAATACTCTGCATACCCCCCTGCGCAATACTCTGCATACCCCCCTGCGCAATACTCTGCATACCCCCCTGCATACCCCCCTTTGGGGAAAAACGTATCAAACTAAAATAAATAAAGTGAAATGAACAATAAAAATAATATTTTTTTTTTAAAGCGCCCCTGTTCCTGCGTGCACGTATACAGAAGCGACCGCACACGCAAGTCCCGCCCACATATGAAAACGGTGTTCAAACCACACATGTGAGGTATCGCTGCGAACGTTGGAGCAAGAGCAATACTTTTGGCCCTAGAGCTCTTCTCCAACTAAAAAGATGTAACCAGTAAAAATATTTAAAGCGTCGCCTATGGGGATTTTTAAGTAGCGAAGTTTGCCGCCATTCCACAAGCGTGTGCAATTTTGAAGGGTGACATGTTGGGTATCTATTGACTCGGCGTAACTTCATCTTTCATATTATGCAAAAACATTGGGCTAACTTTAATGTTTTTTTTTTTTTTAAAGCACAAAACCGTTTTATTTCCAAAAAAACACATTCGAACAATTGCTGCGAAAATAACGTGCGCGATAAAAAGTTGCAACGACCGCCATTGTATTCTCTAGGGTTTTTGCTAAAAAAGCATATATAATGTTTTGGGGTTCTATGTAATTTTCTAGCAAATAAATGATGATTTTTCCATGTAGGAGAGGAATGTCAGAATTGGTCTGGGTGTTCCAGAACGCCTGATGGTGCTCCCTGCATGTCGGGCCTCTGTATGTGGCCACGCTGTGTAAAAGTCTCACACATTTGGTATCGGCATACTCGGGAGGAATAGCAGAATGTGTTTTGGGGTGTAATTAGTGTTATGCATATGCTGTGTGTGAGAAATAACCGGCGAATATGAACATTTTGTTAAAAAAAAAAAAAAAAAAAAAAAATCTTGATTTTGCAAAGAATTGTGGGAAAAAATTACAACTTCTAAAAACTCACCATGCCTCTTTCTAAATACCTTGGAATGTCTTCTTTCCAAAAAGGGGTCATTTGGGGGGTATTTGTACTTTTCTGGCTTGTTAGGGTCTCAAGAAATGAGAGAGGCTGTCAGTACATCAGATGTGATCAAATTGATCAATTTTCAGTAATTGGTACCATAGCTTGTAGACCCTATAACTTTCACCCAGACTAAATAATAACCCAATTTTTTTTTTTTTTACCAAAGATATGTAGCAGTATACATTTTAGGCCAAATTTATGAAAAAAAAATACTTTTTTGCAAAATGTTATAATAGAAATGAAGAAAAATTCATTTTTTTTTACAAAATTTTCTTTCTTTTTTCATTTATAGCGGAAAAAATAAAAACCGCAGAGGTGATCAAATACCACCAAAAGTAAGCTCTATTTGTGGGAAAAAAAGGACAAAAATTTCATTTGGTTACAGTGTTGTATGACTGAGTTATTGTCATTCAAAATGTGAGAGCACCAAAAGCTGAAAATTGGTCTGGTTATTAAGGGTGTTTAAGTGCCCAGTTGTCAAGTGGTTAATGAACGTGAGCTTGTCCACATTGGATCTGGACAGGCGGCTGCGCTTGTCTGTGATAACGCCCCCTGCCGTGCTAAATACACGTTCAGACAATACACTGGCCGCAGGGCAGGCCAGCACCTCCAAGGCGCAAAGGGCAAGCTAAGGCTATGTGCCCAATTTGGAGACCCAGAAGTTTAAGGGGGCATAGCCGTCATTCAGTACGTGTAGGGGTGTGCTCACATACTGCTCCACCATGTTGCTGAAATGCTGCCTCCTGCTAAAACGTTCCATATCAGCTGGTGGTGCTGTTTGTTGTGGCGTGCTGACAAAGCTTTTCCACATTTCGGCCATGCTAACCCTGCCTTCTGAGGTGCTGGCGGTGCCCCTGCTGCGTTGGCGACCTCTTCCTCCTCCTCTGCCTTCGCCTTCTGCTTCCACTGTGGCCCTGCTGCCAGGTGGGAATTGCGCCAGCAGCGCGTCTAACAGCGTGCGCTTGTACTCCGCATCTTGCGTTCACGCTCCAGTGAGGGGATTAAGGACGGTACATTGTCCTTGTAACGGGGATCCAGCAGCGTGGCCACCCAGTAATCAGCACCTGTCATAATGTGCGAAACACACCGGTCGTTGCGGAGACACTGCAGCATGTAATTGCTCATGTGTGCCAGGCTGCCCAGAGGCAATGAAAAGCTGTCCTCTGTGGGAGGTGTATAATCTGTGTCCTCTGTATCCCCCCAGCCACGCACCAGTAATGGCCATGAGCTGGTCTGGATGCCATCCTGCTGTGAACATGGTTCCTCCTCCTCCTCCATGTCTTCCTCCTCCTCATCCTCCACTGCGTCATCCTCCAGAACTGTGCCCTTGCTAGACAATTGTGAACCTGGCCTTTGTTGGTGCACGAACCCACCCTCGGAGCCACTTGTGAATGACTGCCCTGAAAGCCTTGCAAATGATCCCGATTCCTCCTCCTCCTCTTCCTCCTGTGCCACATCCTCTTCCATCATCGCCCGTAGCGTTTTTTCAAGGAGGCATAGAAGTGGGATAGTCACGCTGAGAGCGGCGTCATTGGCACTGGCCATGTTGGTGGAGTACTCAAAACAGCGCAACAAGGCACACAGGTCTCGCATGGAGGCCCAGTTATTGGTGGTAAAGTGGTTCTGTTCCGCAGAGCGACTCACGCGTGCGTGCTGCAGCTGGAACTCCACTATCGCCTGCTGCTGCTCGCACAGTCTGGCCAGCATATGCAAGGTGGAGTTCCACCTTGTGGGCACATCACATATGAGGCGGTGAGCGGGAAGGCCGAAGTTACGCTGCAGCGCTGCCAGGCGAGCAGCAGCAGGGTGAGAACGCCGAAAGTGCGCACAGACGGCCCGCACTTTCTGCAGCAGCTGTGGCATATTGGGGTAAGTTCTCAGGAAACTCTGCACCACCAAATTCAGCACATGCGCCAGGCAAGGAATGTGCGTCAAACCGGCTAGGCCCAGAGCTGCTACGAGATTTTGCCCGTTATCGCACACCACCAGGCCCAGCTTGAGGCTCACTGATGCCAACCACTCATCGGTCTGTTGTTCCATGTCCCTCCACAACTCCTGCGCGGTGTGTGGTTTTTCCCCCAAACAGCAAAGTTTTAAAACTGCCTGCTGGCGTTTACCCATGGCTGTGCTGAAGTTGGTGGTGAGTTTGTTACGCTGACTGGATGAGGAGGCGGTAGAGGATGAGGAAGCGGAGTAGAAGGAGTTAGAAACAGGAGGCAAACTGAAGCGCCCTGCAATCCTCGGTGGTGGAAGGACATGCGCCAAACTGCTATCCGCCTCAGGCCCAGCCGCCACTGCATTTACCCAGTGCGCTGTTAGGGAGATATAACGTCCCTGACCGTGCTTACTGGTCCACGTATCCGTAGTTAGGTGGACCTTGGCACAGATGGCGTTGCGCAGTGCACACCTGATTTTGTCCCCCACTTGGTTGTGCAGGGAAGGGATGGCTCGCCTGGAAAAGTAGTGGCGGCTGGGCACGACGTACTGTGGGACAGCCAATGCCATCAGGCTTTTAAAACTCTGCGTCTCCACCAGACGGAATGACAGCATTTCAAAGGCCAGTCATTTTGAAATGCTGGCATTCAGGGCCAGGGTTCGCGGGTGGGTAGAGGGGTACTTCCTCTTACGCTCCAGTGTTTGTGGAGATGGAGAGCTGAATGCTTCCATGGAACATTGTGGAGATGTTTGGTGACCCAGGTGGTAGTGTTACTTGCCGGTCCTCAAATTGAGGGGTGGCAGGTGGCACTGTCACTACGGAGGTGGATGAAGAGGCAGAGAGTCCTGAGACTGATGCAGAAGAGGAAGCAGGAGGAGCCAGAGACCTTTCTTGGTTTTTGCGGTGTCTACTCCACTGCAGCTCGTGCTTTGCACTTAGATGCCTGGTCATGCAGGTTGTGCTCAGGTTGAGAACGTTTATGCCTCGCTTCAGGCTCTGATTGCACAACGTGCAAACCACGCGTGTCTTGTCATCAGCACATTGTGTGAAGAACTGCCACGCTAGGGAACTCCTTGGACCTGGCTTTGGTGTGCCCGGTCCCTTGCTGCGTTGGGCAGTAGCAGGCGTACTGTCTAGGGGACGGACGCTCTGCTTTGGCACCCTGTTCCCTCTTCTGCTGTGCTGGTGGCTCTGTGCGACCACCGCCTCTTCCTCCGAACTACATGGGTCACCTGCATGAGATTGATTCCATGTCGGGTCGAGGACCTCATCGTCCTCCACATCATCTTCCACCCAGTCTTCACCACTGCCCTCCTTGTCGGTCTGCACAATTGCAAAAGTTGGCAACTGTGTTTCATCATCATCATGCAAGACGTGCTGTGATGGTCCCCCCATGAACTCATCCTGAAATATAAGTGGTTGGGCATCGGTGCACTCAATCTCTTCCCCTTCTGGGGCTGGGCTAGGTGGATGGCCCTGGGAACACATGCTAACAGACTCATCAAAAAGAAGAAGAGACTGCTGCATACTTTGGGGCTCAGACTGCTTGGCTGATTTGCAAGGGGGTGAGGTGAAAGACTGATCGTGGACATCGGCTGCAGGCGCCAAGTCTGAGCTTTCAGCACAAGACTGGTTGGAAAACAATGTGAAGGAACTGGAGGCACTGTCAGCAACCCAATCTACTACCGCCTGGTCTGCTCCTGGCCTCAACATTCGTAGAGCTGGATTAGGCCCGACCAAATACCGCTGCAGGCTCTGTCGGCTACTCGCACCTGAGAATGGTGTTTCACTTGTGCTTGTAGCTGGCACAGATCGACCACGTCCTCTCCCTGTAACAGGAGCTCCACCAGCAGCACCACGACCGCGGGCACGTCCCTTATTTGACGTTTTCCTCATATTTCTCAAATTTAGGGTCTTGCCCTAATTTTGAGAAATTTTAAATACAAAAATATTGTAAGCTGGTGAAATAGGCAGAGATTCACCTATATATTTCTCTACCTATAGCAATAAGCAGGAAGCCAGCACTAAACAATGTACTGCACAGACAGTATATCACAGGGGAAAGGTGGAGTGCTGGTGAAATGGGCAGAGATTCACCTATATATTTCTAAAATTTAGGGTCTTGCCCTAATTGTGAAAAATGTTAAATACAAAAAAGTGTAAGCTGGTGAAATAGGCAGAGATTCCCCTATATATTTCTCCACCTATAGCAAGAAGCAGGAACCCAGCCCTAAACAATGTACTGCACAGACAGTATATCACAGGGGACAGGTGCAGTGCTGTTGAAATATACAGAGTCACCTATAGAGTGCTGACTGCCCCTATAGGAAAAATATTTCAGCAAACTCTCCCTGACTATGTACTTGACAGAAACACAGTATATCACAGGTGCACAGGTGGTGTGGCAGGTGTACTGCTGTTGGAATACTCAGTCACCTATAGAGTGCTGACTGGCCCTATAGGAAAAATATTTCAGGAAACTCTCCCTGACTATGTACTTGACAGAAACACAGTATATCACAGGTGCACAGGGGGTGTGGCAGGTGTACTGCTGTTGAAATACTTAGTCACCTATAGAGTGCTGACTGCCCCTATAGGAAAAATATTTCAGGAAACTCTCCCTGACTATGTACTTGACAGAAACACAGTATATCACAGGTGCACAGGTGGTGTGGCAGGTGTACTGCTGTTGAAATATTCAGAGTCACCTATAGATTACAAACTGTCACTATAGGAAAAATATTTCAGGAAACTCTCCCTGACTATGTACTTGACAGAAACACAGTATATCACAGGTGCACAGGTGGTGTGGCAGGTGTACTGCTGTTGAAATATTCAGAGTCACCTATAGATTACAAACTGCCACTATAGGAAAAATATTTCAGGAAACTCTCCCTGACTATGTACTTAACAGAACACAGTATATCACAGGTGCACAGGTGGTGTGGCAGGTGTACTGCTGTTGAAATATTCAGAGTCACCTATAGATTACAAACTGCCACTATAGGAAAAATATTTCAGGAAACTCTCCCTGACTATTGATTGATTGATTGATTGATTTTAATATTTCTTTACAGCGCCACATACACCCTGAAGGGTGTGTCTAAGCACTGGAAGGAGGTCCGCTGGTCTATTCTGGACCAAAAAGCAATCCAAGAGAAAAAAGAAAAAAGACTTCGTAGACGAACTGATGGCTCGTGTACATAAAAGAAAGAGAAACCATATAAAATATCAACAATAAAAACAAACAGTAGCAAGGGGGTTTGGAGTGAGGGGGACATAGGGTGAGGGGAGGAGGGGCCAGGTCAGTTTAATAGGCGTGGTCATAATCAACTTGCCCCAAAGAGGAAGGTTTTCAGAGCCTTTCTGAAGGTAATAAGAACAGTGGACTTCCTCAAAGGCAACGGGAGAAGGTTCCAAAGCGAGGCGGCTCTGGCTCTGAAGGATCGGCCACCGAACGAAATCAACCTTACTAGAGGGATGACAGCAAAGTCCTGATCGGCCGATCTCAGTGCCCTGGGGGGGTGGTAATGTATGGCCATGTTATTAATGAACAGTGGGCCATGTTGTTTGAAGGCCCTGAACATAACACACAAAGCCTTGAATTCGATCCTCCTTGCGCATGGGAGCCAATGAAGTAGTCTGAGGCCCCGTACACACGATAGAATCCATCCGCAGATAAATCCCAGCAAATGGGTTTCTGCGGATAGATCCTATGGTGTGTACACGCCAGCGGATCTTTTTCCGCGGATAAATCTCCCCTGGGATGGATTCCAGCAGATCGGATATTTGCTGACATGCACAACAAATCCATCTGCTGGAATCCATCCCAACGGATGGATCCGCTCATCTGTACAGACTCACCGGATCCATCCGTCCAAAGGGATTCCCCGCACGCGTTGTAATGATTTGACGCATGCGTGGAATTCCTTATATGACAGCGTCGCGCCCGTCACCGCGTCATAATCGCAGCGACGGCGCGACACGTCATCGCCAGAGGATTTCCGTGCGTATTTCAATGCGATGGTGTGTACAAGTCAGAAATCTGCTGAAATCCTCGAGAGGATTTATCCGCGGAAACGGTCCGCTGGACCGTATCCGCGGATAAATTCTCTCGTGTGTATGGGGCCTGAGAACGGGTGATATATGGTCCCATCTTGAGGTCCCCGTAATCAACCTAGCTGCCTGGTTCTGCACCAGCTGCAGCTTGGAGAGCCATTTAATAGGGAGTCCAAGGTATACCACATTGCAAAAGTCAAGACGTGAGATGACTAAGGCCTGTACTAGTGTATTTCTGTGTGTTTGGGAGAGCAGATGTTTTACCCGTCGCAGCATCTGAAGATAGTAAAGGGCATTCTTGGTACAGTTCCTCACCTGTGGAATCCATGAAAGTTTATTGTCAAATATGACACCCAGGTTTCTTACTTGGCTGGATGGAGTGGGGCACGGGCCCATTGATACGGGCCACTCTGCAAGCAGGTTTAAACTTTGTGTTGGACCTGTAAGAAGTACCTCAGTTTTGGATACGTTCAGGGCCAAACGATTGTCCTTCATCCATGTCTGGATAGATGAGAGGCAACAGGAAAGAAGGTGGGCTGCCGTGGGGTTAAGAGCATCACTGGCCACAATTTGTATGTCATCAGCGTATACCTGAGTGGCCAATCCCCATGAAGAGATGATATCTACCACTGGCCTCACATAGCAATTAAACAGCCACGGCGAAATTGCCGAGCCCTGAGGGACCCCGCAGAGAAGGGGCACCCTCGCTGACCTAAATGAGCCCAATATTACTTGGAATGTTCTGCCTGTCAGGAAATTGCGTATCCAAATAAGGGGTACGCCTGTAATATAGAACTCGTCCTGCAGCCGAGCCAGGAGGATCTTGTGGCTGACAGTATCGAAAGCCGCGGAGAGGTCAAGCAGTACCAAGGCCGCCGACCCCCCCGCGTCTCTCGACTCCAGCAGCCTTTCTCTAGTGGCCAGGATGGATAGCTCGATCCCTCTTTTGGGCCTAAACCCCGATTGAGCATCGTGAAAGAGATTTTGTAATTCACAATGTGCTTGAAGTTGCATAAGAGCCTCATGTTCCACCAGCTTAGCCAGAAAGCATAGTCCTGAAATGGGGGGTAGTTGGACATAACTTTGGCATTCAGCGTGCTTTTTTTCAAAATTGGTGTGACCAGGGCATGTTTCCAGTTATCTGGAAACTCTCCAGTTGTCAAAGAGAGGTTAACCATGATCAGAATCTCATCGATGACTGTGTTGATGTTATCCTTAAGCATCCATGCTGGGCACGTGTCATCGGCATAATAAGAGGGTTTTAGATGTTTAATGGAGCTGAAGAGCTGAGATTTCGTTACTGGCTGAAAGGAGCAAAAGGGAATGATGTGATTGGGCCGGTCGATCTTAATAGTGAGGTTTGCTGAGGGAACAAGGACTGGGGGACCTAGGCCAGCTTGGATGTCACAAACTTTTTTGACAAAGGCCTCAAGTAGATTGTCACATAGAGCTTGAGAATGGACAATTTGTTGGGAGGCCAGTGGTGGATTAAACATCTCCTTACTGATTTTAAATAGTTCCGCTTGGCTATTGGCCGCTAATTCGATGTGGGATGCTAGGGCTATTCTCTTATGCTTCCTTACTAACTGGAAGTAAGCACGGGCCTGTATTCTATAGAGGATTTTATTAGCCTTAGTTTTGTTTTTTTGCCATTTCCTTTCTAGCTTCCGGCAGTTATTTTTGAAGGTGGCTAATTTGGGGGTGTACCAACGATTGGATTTGTAAATTTTTGGCCTAAAGTTCGATTGGGTGAAGGGTGCCACTATGTCCAGCGTGGCCTTAAGTTTACCATCAAAAGCATTGAGTTTCTCATTTAACTGCTTGATGCTTTCCTCGAGGTCGTCAGGTAAAGCCTCATAGCTGTCTTTCTCAGGAGGGTTTGTGTAGGATTCGAGGTTCGAATAAGTATTGTGGAATAAATCAGGTGTGATTTTTTTCAAATTTCTGTACGGGAGGGAGGGTTGCATAAGGGCTCCTTTTGGTTTATCCGTGGTGTTTAGGGTAAGAATTTGAAATTGCACTAGGTAATGATCAGACCAGACCACTTGCTTGATTGTGGGAACGGTGGATTCTCCCACTACCGAGAATACTGCATCAAGCAGATGCCCCTTTTCATGTGTATGTTCCCTTACTATCTGTTGGAGGCCTAGGTTGTCCATGTCTGCTAAAATCTCTTGAGCTGATAGATCGAGAGGGTCCTCAAACCAAAGGTTGAAGTCACCCATGACAATTAATGAAGGGTATTTAGTAGCACAGTCGGTAATAAGGGTCATGAACTCGCTAATAAAGCGGGAATCATAGCCTGGTGGACGGTATATGATAATTACTAACATGGAATTTGTAACCTTTGTATTGCATTTAATCGTCAGATGTTCAAAAGATGGTATAGTATGTGAGGGGATCACAGTACAGGTAAGCTCCTCCCGATGAACCAATGCCACCCCCCCACCTTTTTTAGTGGGTCTGCTGTTAGATGTGATATTATATCCCTCGGGAAGGAGTTCGTCAATTATGTCTAGACAGCCTGGTACAAACCAAGTTTCCGTAATGGCTAGAAGGTCCAGCCCTGTTTCCAAGATAACATCGTAAATTTCCGTTGCATGCTTGTTAGTGGACCTGGCGTTGATCAAGCCAGTGCAGAGACCCTGCTTCGACCCAGTGGGCCTACCGAGAGACATCCTTGATTTTTTAACAATATGTAACACTTGACATATGTCAATGATGTCAGGGTGTAGGGTAGTTATCGGATTAATTAATTCAAGTAGGCGATCTTTAGTGTAGAATACGTTTTGAGACTTGACGGCCCCCCTACCTGTAGTCCTGATCTGTGTGGTTTCCATAGATGGCAAACCTGGACTGATACACAGCCTGGGCGGAGATGTTATCGTGAGTGGAGCAAGCTTCCTGGCCCTGGTCCGAGCCGTCCGGGCCCGGACGGGCACAGACGGGCTTGCCTCATGCGCGCCTCCGGCGCGCACCCAGCGCGCCTGCCGCGCGCCCGCGGGGCGCGGGGCGTCCATGTCTGAAGAGCAACCCATGGGTGGGCGGGGCCTAGCCAGCCGGTCAATCAGCACACTGGAGGAGGGGTTGCCCGGTGTTGCCGTAGCAAGTGCAGGGTCACAGAGAGTCACAGAGAGTACTTGACAGAAACACAGTATATCACAGGTGCACAGGTGGTGTGGCAGGTGTACTGCTGTTGAAATATTCAGAGTCACCTATAGATTACAAACTGCCACTATAGGAAAAATATTTCAGGAAACTCTCCCTGACTATGTACTTGACAGAAACACAGTATATCACAGGTGCACAGGTGGTGTGGCAGGTGTACTGCTGTTGAAATATTCAGAGTCACCTATAGATTACAAACTGCCACTATAGGAAAAATATTTCAGGAAACTCTCCCTGACTATGTACTTGACAGAAACACAGTATATCACAGGTGCACAGGTGGTGTGGCAGGTATACTGCTGTTGAAATATTCAGAGTCACCTATAGATTACAAACTGCCACTATAGGAAAAATATTTCAGGAAACTCTCCCTGACTATGTACTTGACAGAAACACAATATATCACAGGTGCGCAGGTGGTGTGACAGGTGTACTGCTGTTGAAATATTCAGAGTCACCTATAGATTACAAACTGCCACTATAGGAAAAATATTTCAGGAAACTCTCCCTGACTATGTACTTGACAGAAACACAGTATATCACAGGTGCACAGGTGGTGTGGCAGATGTACTGCTGTTGAAATACCTATAGATTACAAACTGCCACTATAGCTGAACAAAATTCCTAAACTGTATGAAGCACAGCAGATGTCACAGGAATAGAGTGCTTGTTGATATTTCTGGAGCAACATACACCTAAAACTCTCCCTAAGCAGATTCAGCAGCCTTTCCCTCACATAAGTGAAGCAGTGACAACGAGCCAGATGCCATAAGTTGATTCAGATATCAAAGAAATAAAGTGTGCTTCTTGATATTTCTGGAGCAGTATAACAGCATAGACCTAACACTTTCCCTGAGCAGATTCAGCAACCTTTCCCTCACATAAGTGAAATACAGTGAAAACGAGCCAGATACACCTAAGACTTTCCCTAAGCAGCAGATTCCAGCAGCCTTTCCCTATCTAGAGTGAAGCAGAGTGACGATCTGTGCTGTGTGCCTCTATCTAATATAGAGGCACGTCACATGATGGGTCACATGCTGCACTGGCCAATCGCAGCCATGCCATAAGTAGGCATGGTTGTGATCAGTTCCCAGTCACAGTAGTAACACGAATGGCGATTGGCTGCCGTGCAGCGCGCCAAAACATACCCGAACTCCGAACCCGGACTTTACAGTTCGGGTTCGCTCAACCCTACTGACAAACTATATCTCAATTGCAGCAGTTTACAAGACAAGGCACTTTGGACTCACACATCTCCCAAGTTACAACTTTCTTGTCAAATTTTCAGATACTCCCCAATACCCGACTGCCCACATAGAATTTAGTTTGGATATAATTAATCTAACTCCTTATGTGTTTTTGTGAATAAAGCCTACTTTTAACGTACATCCAGACAGGGTGATACCGTGGATATACCCATATACAATATTGTTCCAATATTGTGTAGATTTGGCTAAAGACTAAGAGGTAGATCCACGTACCTGGGCGCATTAATACGCTGGGCGCAGCGTATCTAAGATACACTACGCCGCCGCAACTTATTTTTTTTCTTCGAATCCACAAAGAATTCGCGCCGTAAGTTACGGCGGCGTAGTGTATCTCTGGCGGCGTAAGGGCGCGGAATTCAAATGGATATAATGGGGGCGTGTTTTATGTTAATACGTCGTGACCCGACGTAAACAACGTTTTTTTTAACTCCGCATGCGCCGTCCGTGGGGGTATCCCAGTGCGCATGCTCGAAATTAACCCGGAAAAGCGGTGACGTCATTCTTTGCAAATCCCTATTCGCGAACGACTTACGCAAACAACGTAAAAATTTCAAAATTGTACGCGGGAACGACGGCCATACTTAACATTGAGTACGCCTCATAACAGCACCTTTAACTATACGCCGGAAAAAGCCGAACGAAAACAACGTAAAAAAATGCGCCGGCCGGACGTACGTTCGTGGATCGCCGTAAATAGCTAATTTGCATACTCAACACGGATTTCGACGGAAACGCCACCTAGCGGCCGCCGAAAAATTGCATCTAAGATCCGACGGCGTACTAAGACATATGCCTGTCAGATCGATCCCAGATGCTGTCGTATCTTGTTTTGTGGATACAAAACAAAGATACGACGCAGGAAATTTAAAATTACGCCGGCGTATCAATAGATACGCCGGCGTAATCCTTTTGTGGATCTGCCCCTAATAGTTTTGGACTTTGAAGACACATAGTAGATATGATAAGAAACTAGATACATTTATTTTATGGAAATGTAATTAAAAAACAGTTATAAATATAAAATCAAAGAAATTAAATAACTGGCCCACACAGGTTATCACAATCATAAAACAATTCTATCATAGAAAACTCAAAAACAGAGCATAATTTAAAGTTAACTGTGCGATGTGTAACCAGGCGGTGGGTGCAGAGGAAAGGAGGGCTCGCTCTACATGTTACGCATTACAAATAACATTATGTGAAGAAACCTGCGCTGGGATATCTGAGGTTAAGAGGCTGCTGCCTTCCTAAAAGACTGTCCCCTAGAGGGCAGAATAAATATAAAAGTGTGAAAGGATAGGAATAGTGGCGCTGCCTAGGTGTATTGCTACACCTGAAAGTCCCGGTGCGGGTCTACCTAGACCAAACAGTGGTATAAGTATGCTCCACTTATTGCAGTTGAACTGACTGAGGTCTATGTCGGTGGGGATCCCACAGAGTCAGAGGACTAAGGGAGCGTGAGCTCAATGAACAACAGCTACACTTAGGGTGCTAAGGAAGAAGTGTGACTGGGTGTGGACCCAACAGCTGTACCCTAAAAGTGTGCTGCTGATCAGTAAGGTGTCTGGGCTAATATGCCTCTATGTTATAGGCACTAACACAGTGTGCAGACATCAGTGAAAAACATACACGGATAGCAATATATGCTGGTGAACAGAGGTAAATAATAAGAACCCTCTAGTGGTCCGGCAAGCATACTATATGCAAATGAACGCTATAAATGACTAAAAGAACCACAAACTGGCAATAGCAAAAAAGCAATTGTAGAAATGACACATGCATAAGTGTTATATAATCAACCAGCAACACCGGTCCACCCTGTGGTCTGCACAGGACGATGCTAAATGGCACTATATACGGCTAAGTAACAGCCTGAGTGAGCCGATAATATACAATGTCTATAAGTGTCCAAAAGGAAAAATGTATATAAATAAGGATGTGGAGATCTTGATGGAATATTTGGAGTCCAGTCAAAGGTTCTGGGTGGTGGAAAGGGGTGCTCCTATAACACACTCCGACGTGCTCCCGGTGCTCCCCTCCAGGTTCCCCACTCACCAGACAGAGGTCCCCTCTTGGGGTAACAGGCGCGTATTTAGACGTTCCTCCGCTCCAATTTTTTCCCCTCCTTCCGATGGATTTCAGGCTTCCAGTGTCTCCACTCCTTAGCTGTCTCGATTCCTCAAAGGGGACAAAATCAGGGGCTCCAATGGTATAATAACGTATGGCCAAAAAGTATCGTCAAAAGTTCAAAAATATTTATTAAAATAAACAATAAAGCATAGCCTGCTGTGTATCTGGCTGCTGCAGCAGATGTAAAAAGTCCACATGTGACTCCGATGCCAGAGTATACAGGGGCCACACTAATATTGGGTAACAGATAAAAATATATATATTAAAATATGTAAAGGAAAACAAAACAAAAAAGCGGGGCCGTTGTCTGCAAAGTGGCAGCTCAAAAGGCTGCTAATAGCCGGCGTTGGGTACCGTCACCTAGCTATTGAGCACGACAGCGTGTGCTGTCTGAGTGTTTGGCTTGCGTTCCAGCCGAACCACCCGACGTTCACCCGGAAGTGACGTAGCACGTGACGCAGCCTGACGTACGTTTCGAATTTTGATTCGTCCTCGGAGGCTTGTCAGTGTCACGTCAGCTCATCGAATTTATGGGAATCGCTGGACCACTAAGCTCCTCCCACCTCCAGCGGCTAAACCAATAATGTTATCCTAAGGGACGTCATTAGTGTGGATGCAATGCTGGATATAGCCTAAGGCTGATGGGTCTGCGGTGCAGCGTGTCCCATAAACGGAACTAACTAAGCATATCACAAACATAATATAATGACATAACAATTAAAAAACCCGGCTACCACAGCGAGTAACATGCCATTAAGGCCTAACCCACAGGGTCATAAGTGGGGTTATGTTCGTGTTAAAAGAGGTGGTGATAAGGAGTCATGATAGTAGTAGTATAGAAGGGGGGGGGGGAAAGGTTCACCCAACGGAGACCTCCAGGCACCTCTCTGTTTGGTCCTAGGATTATGAGTGACCATGGTGTATGGAAATCTATGTTCAGAGTCTACAGAGAGACTTCCTAAATAAGTGTGGACAGATTAGTAGGTTATGCATAGCTGTTGCCATATGGCTACCGGAATGCAAATATGTTCAGGATAGTCATCATTAGTATCGAAATGAATAGTAGACTCATATCAAATGTGTCAAGGAAAATATAAAGTGGTGTGACCATAAACCAAATGTGTGAAAGTTCCTAATGGTAAATACCATAGGTATGGGTGAGGAAACTAGATATAAATATACTTGGTAGGGATGGTCAGCTGGGGCTAAATGTTACCTCCATGTGACCAACTCAAGGTAGGTATAGTAATTAGTGACTAGTAGAATACACATCAACCATATTCTATATGTGCACAACCTAAGAAGTGGTAGTAGGGCATATAGAGCCCTACGTGTTAAGTCTCTACTGGGCCTGTTGCCCCAGTAAGGGGAAAAGGCATTCCCGTGAGTGTGGGAGAGTGCAAACAATATTATCTGTAAAGAAAGAGTGAAAGCATTGTGAGTCATGAAGACATTGTGAATCATGAGAAAAATGTGAATCATGAAAAAATGAAGGAAGTTATAATGTCATGGATAAATGTCCCAGAAGTCAACTAGTGTCTGTATGGTAATATCAGGAGGAGCCTGCTTGTTTCTGGAAGGTAAGGGAACAGCTGTCGCACATAATTATGATATGTAGCAAATGTGTGAATAGGTGCCCCAGAAGACAGCTGGGGGTTAAGGGTTGGCTAGAAAACAATTTAGATCTATATCCACATTAAGCCCATGTGGCACCAGCGATCCCAATCGGTAGATCCAGCTCGTTTCATTTTGTGAAACGGCTATTTCTTTATTCCCTCCCCTCCAGTTGTCTTTAATGCTGTCTATGCCATAGAATATAAGGCATGAGGGGTCCTTTTGATGAAATTGTTCAAATGGCCTATATAGATGGTGTTTAGAGGACCCTTTCCTAATCAGGTTAATGTGTTCTCTTATCCTGATGCGCAACTCTCTGGTGGTACTCCCTATATATTGTAAATGGCAAGGGCATTCAATGGCATATGTCACATGAGTGGTATTACATGTGATGAGGTTTCGGATCTTATATACTTTTTGATCATTTCTGGATCTAAATTCGGTTTTTCTCCGGGGTTGGGGTTTGCTGGTTCTGCATGGTAGACATCTTTGGCACCTGAAAAACCCTTTGAGGTCTGGGCATATCTCAACTTGTTTAGGAGGATTGATGACATTGTGTACCAAGTGATGTCTAAGTGTAGGTGCCTTCCTGTAAATGAATGATGGTCTGTTGGGGAGGATTTTTGATAGTGTGCAGTCCTCCTTCAGTATGGGCCAATACTTTTTAAGGATGTGTTCGAATTCCTTATATTGGGAATTGTACCCTGTAATGAAAGAACATTGATTCCGGCCTTGGCTTACTGGTGTTTTCTGCTTGAGAAGGTCTTTGCGATCTTTTTGAAAGATTTGAGTTTGTAATATTTCCAGGCTTTCAGTTGTATATCCCTTTTCTTTGAATCTGCTCACAATAGTTTGGGCTTGCCTGTTGTAGTCATCATCAGAATTGCAATTCCTTCTGAGCCTAAGCAGTTGTCCTTTCGGAATATTGGCCTTCCATTTCGGATGGTGACAGCTGTTCATAGGGATGTAACCATTCCTATCGGACTCCTTGAAGAATGTCCTACTGTGTAATTCTGTACCATTCTTATAAATTTCTAGGTCCAGATATTCAATCTTCTGTGTATTAAACTTTCCAGTGAAGTCAAGGTTGAACCGGTTATTGTCAAGGTTCCCTAAGAATTCCTGTAAGGCCTCTACTGTTCCATCCCAGAGGATGAGGAGGTCATCGATGTAGCGACGATACATCTTAATCTCCTGATGGTTGCTATTATAGATGTATTCTTCCTCCCATACATTCATCAAAAGGTTGGCAACACTGGGGGCATAACGTGCCCCCATTGCTACCCCCTTTGTCTGTACGTAGTACTCATTGTCATACCAAAAATGGTTGCACTCCATCGCCATTTTGAGTCCATCCAATATGAACTGTATCTGCTCTTGCCTGTATGTGGTCTTATCATGTAGGGCTGTGGCTACCCCCATGATACCATCCTCCTGTTTAATGCTTGTATACAGGGAACTGACGTCTATGGTAACTAGTATGAGGTCCTCTGCTCCCTCCACCTCTCTTAGTTCCTGTATCAGTTGGAGGCTGTCTCTGAGGTATGATTTGCCTTGTTTGACCAGTGGCTGCAGGAAGGTGTCAAGGTACTCTCCTAATCTCGAAAAAATCGAGTTGATGCCACTAATAATTGGTCTTCCAGGAGGTTTTATCATATTTTTATGGACTTTTGGAGTGTAATATATCACTGGCGTTTTCGTGGAGTTGGAGATAAGGTATTCAGCCTCTTTTGCACTAAGTATTCCCTTATCTTTCCCTTTTTTGATGAATTTTGCAAGCTTCCTTTGGTATTTGTGTTTGGGGTTACCATTCAATTTCAAATAGGTATTGGGTACTGATAGGAGATTCTTCATTTCCTCCTCATAGTCCTCAAGGCTAAGGATGACCAGACCCCCTCCCTTGTCCGCTGGACGAATAACCACTTCATGTTTGTTGCCAATTTCTTTTTTTTTTTTTTTTTTTTTTCCAATTAAGTTTTTATTGAAAAGTTTTTCATAATCATATACATAAAAAAAAAAAAAAAAGAAGAAGAGAGTCGTACATCAACAGAGAAAGCAGGGACATTGCATGAATGTATGATAATACAGGCATAAGACTTCATTTACACCACAGCGTAGAAAAATTAAAGTTGCATAGTAAGACATAAAGTACTGTCTGGCGTATCGCGATCACTTCTAGCACCTGACTCTGCCATTTTCCTCACATATATTCGTGGAGAGGGATAAAATAAACAGATGTCGACTTGCAACAGAGAAAAATTAGGTATCAAATAATAAGTAGGGGGGCTAAAGTAAAAGGGGAATGGGGACAAGAACAGGGACGAGATGGACCTCTAGTTTTGAGCAAGATATGAAATATTAAGTCAGGGCGTGGCGGGAACCTCTGCTAGCACAAAGTTATCATTAATACATTAATCAACCAAAAATATAAGCTCACTCCTTGTTCCACTCACTCCAAGTCTGCCACTTTTTATCAAAACTTCTCCTTTGGCCCGTTCTGGAAGCTATTAGAGATTCGTAGACATAATTATTGTGGGTAAAAATGATTACGTCCGACAGGTTAGGGACTGCATTGGACCTCCAGTTCCGGGTGATGAGTGATCTCGCTGCTAGCAACAAATGTGTCACTACAGTACGGAACTGTGGAGGAAAAGAATCAATATTCAAACCCAGAAGGGCCAATGCAGGCCCCGGCCGAGTAAGGAAGCCTGTAAGTGAGGAGATACACCTGAATACACTGTTCCAGAAGCTTGTTAAGTGTTTACACCTCCAAAACACGTGCATAATGTTACCTACCTCTCCACAACCCCTCCAGCAAAGAGGAGAATTATCTTGCGAGAATTTGGACATCCTGTATGGCGTAAGGTACCACCTTAAGGAAATCTTCTGGGCAAGTTCCCAGTGGTTGGTGCATTTGGAAGCTCTATATACAGAATTAAGAGCGACTTGCCACTGCGAATCCGTAAAGGTACTGCCCAGGTCCTCTTCCCATTTTAGGAACGGGGGGGACTTGACAAAGGTGCGTCTGTGCTGGAGTAAGTTGTAGAAAAGGGGAATCCCTTTGGTGGGGGGTCTAGAGGAGGTGAAAAACTTCCAAACAGGGTCTGGGAGATATTGCCAATTTCTTTGATAGTTTTCCATGTGCTTTTGCTCTTCCTGTTAATCTTCCTCTCCAATTTTCTAAGATCATTCTCCACCATTTTTTTGAATGCAATCACGCATTGGTTCCCTGGGTTGGTGGGGTTGAATGTAGAATTATTTTTGAGTCCTGTTTGTTTGTACCACGAGTCTTGTTCCACATTCTCCTCTATATTATTAGCAAAGTATTTCTTTAAATTGATTTTCCTTAAAAATTTCTGAAAATCAATATATACCTCGAATTGATCCAGCGGTTTGTCAGGGGCATATTTGAGTCCAAGGTCCAAGATTTTAATCTCCTCTGTTGTTAGGGCTACCCCACTAAGGTTGAAAATCCCCTTTCCTAGTGGTGTCTTGGCCTTTTGTTTCTTCCCTCCCCTACACCCTCTGGGCCGCTTTCTCTTTGTGGGTATCTCTGAGGGAGACCTCCTGGTTGTTCCATCTGTCTGTTGTCCCATGTTGGATCCCGTCGGTCTGTTCGTTGTTCTCCTATCCAGGGTTCTCGGTGGTCCTCCTCTCTCCGGGCGTTTCCACGGGTAGCCTCTCGGTTGCCATTCCCCCTCCAACCTGGGTTGTGGTACGTTGATCTTTCTAATCTTGTTGAGTTACGTAAGGTGTCAGTAAGCTCTTAATTTCAACAATACTTGCCTCAATGATTTTGAGTTTGAAACGTCTTCTGTCTATTATCTTATGTAGTAGTTCGTTTTCACATTTGTTGAAGAGCAAATACCATTCTTCCATAAGTGCTGCATCTTCGATGTTATCATTTGGATGTATATCCCACCTTAGTCTTCTCGGGGTGATTTTCTCTTTTATATACATCTCCAATGAGGCGATATCCCACCACACTCGGAGTTGTTTCTCCATAGTGTGCCTAAGTGATTTCATCAGCCCCTGCATGTCTTGCCTGTTGGTAATGTCTTCCTGACTGAAAATTCCCCTAACATCTATCCCCAACAGACCATCATTCATTTACAGGAAGGCACCTACACTTAGACATCACTTGGTACATAATGTCATCAATCCTCCTAAACAAGTTGAGATATGCCCAGACCTCAAAGGGTTTTTCAGGTGCCAAAGATGTCTACCATGTAGAACCAGCAAACCCCAACCCCGGAGAAAAAACGAATTTAGATCCAGAAATGATCAAAAAGTATATAAGATCCGAAACCTCATCACATGTAATACCACTCATGTGACATATGCCATCGAATGCCCTTGCCATTTACAATATATAGGGAGAACCACCAGAGAGTTGCGCATCAGGATAAGAGAACACATTAACCTGATTAGGAAAGGGTCCTCTAAACACCATCTATATAGGCACTTTGAACAATTTCATCAAAAGGACCCCTCATGCCTTATATTCTATGGCATAGACAGCATTAAAGACAACTGGAGGGGAGGGAATAAAGAAATAGCCGTTTCACAAAATGAAACGAGCTGGATCTACCGATTGGGATCGCTGGTGCCACATGGGCTTAATGTGGATATAGATCTAAATTGTTTTCTAGCCAACCCTTAACCCCCAGCTGTCTTCTGGGGCACCTATTCACACATTTGCTACATATCATAATTATGTGCGACAGCTGTTCCCTTACCTTCCAGAAACAAGCAGGCTCCTCCTGATATTACCATACAGACACTAGTTGACTTCTGGGACATCTATCCATGACATTATAACTTCCTTCATTTTTTCATGATTCACATTTCTTTATTCCCTCCCCTCCAGTTGTCTTTAATGCTGTCTATGCCATAGAATATAAGGCATGAGGGGTCCTTTTGATGAAATTGTTCAAAGTGCCTATATAGATGGTGTTTAGAGGACCCTTTCCTAATCAGGTTAATGATTCACAATGTCTTCATGACTCACAATGCTTTCACTCTTTCTTTACAGATAATATTGTTTGCACTCTCCCACACTCACGGGAATGCCTTTTCCCCTTACTGGGGCAACAGGCCCAGTAGAGACTTAACACGTAGGGCTCTATATGCCCTACTACCACTTCTTAGGTTGTGCACATATAGAATATGGTTGATGTGTATTCTACTAGTCACTAATTACTATACCTACCTTGAGTTGGTCACATGGAGGTAACATTTAGCCCCAGCTGACCATCCCTACCAAGTATATTTATATCTAGTTTTCTCACCCATACCTATGGTATTTACCATTAGGAACTTTCACACATTTGGTTTATGGTCACACCACTTTATATTTTCCTTGACACATTTGATATGAGTCTACTATTCATTTCGATACTAATGATAACTATCCTGAACATATTTGCATTCCGGTAGCCATATGGCAACAGCTATGCATAACCTACTAATCTGTCCACACTTATTTAGGAAGTCTCTCTGTAGACTCTGAACTTAGATTTCCGTACACCATGGTCACTCATAATCCTAGGACCAAACAGAGAGGTGCCTGGAGGTCTCCGTTGGGTGAACCTTCCCCCCCCCCCTTCTATACTACTACTATCATGACTCCTTATCACCACCTCTTTTAACACGAACATAACCCCACTTATGACCCTGTGGGTTAGGCATGACTTTACCTTAATGGCATGTTACTCGCTGTGGTAGCCGGGTTTTTTAATTGTTATGTCATTATATTATGTTTGTGATATGCTTAGTTAGTTCCGTTTATGGGACACGCTGCACCACAGACCCATCAGCCTTAGGCTATATCCAGCATTGCATCCACACTAATGACGTCCCTTAGGATAACATTATTGGTTTAGCCGCTGGAGGTGGGAGGAGCTTAGTGGTCCAGCGATTCCCATAAATTCGATGAGCTAACGTGACACTGACAAGCCTCCGAGGACGAATCAAAATTCGAAACGTACGTCAGGCTGCGTCACGTGCTACGTCACTTCCGGGTGAACGTCGGGTGGTTCGGCTGGAACGCAAGCCAAACACTCAGACAGCACACGCTGTCGTGCTCAATAGCTAGGTGACGGTACCCAACGCCGGCTATTAGCAGCCTTTTGAGCTGCCACTTTGCAGACAACGGCCCCGCTTTTTTGTTTTGTTTTCCTTTACATATTTTAATATATATATTTTTATCTGTTACCCAATATTAGTGTGGCCCCTGTATACTCTGGCATCGGAGTCACATGTGGACTTTTTACATCTGCTGCAGCAGCCAGATACACAGCAGGCTATGCTTTATTGTTTATTTTAATAAATATTTTTGAACTTTTGACGATACTTTTTGGCCATACGTTATTATACCATTGGAGCCCCTGATTTTGTCCCCTTTGAGGAATCGAGACAGCTAAGGAGTGGAGACACTGGAAGCCTGAAATCCATCGGAAGGAGGGGAAAAAATTGGAGCAGAGGAACGTCTAAATACGCGCCTGTTACCCCAAGAGGGGACCTCTGTCTGGTGAGTGGGGAACCTGGAGGGGAGCACCGGGAGCACGTCGGAGTGTGTTATAGGAGCACCCCTTTCCACCACCCAGAACCTTTGACTGGACTCCAAATATTCCATCAAGATCTCCACATCCTTATTTATATACATTTTTCCTTTTGGACACTTATAGACATTGTATATTATCGGCTCACTCAGGCTGTTACTTAGCCGTATATAGTGCCATTTAGCATCGTCCTGTGCAGACCACAGGGTGGACCGGTGTTGCTGGTTGATTATATAACACTTATGCATGTGTAATTTCTACAATTGCTTTTTTGCTATTGCCAGTTTGTGGTTCTTTTAGTCATTTATAGCGTTCATTTGCATATAGTATGCTCGCCGGACCACTAGAGGGTTCTTATTATTTACCTCTGTTCACCAGCATATATTGCTATCCGTGTATGTTTTTCACTGATGTCTGCACACTGTGTTAGTGCCTATAACATAGAGGCATATTAGCCCAGACACCTTACTGATCAGCAGCACACTTTTAGGGTACAGCTGTTGGGTCCACACCCAGTCACACTTCTTCCTTAGCACCCTAAGTGTAGCTGTTGTTCATTGAGCTCACGCTCCCTTAGTCCTCTGACTCTGTGGGATCCCCACCGACATAGACCTCAGTCAGTTCAACTGCAATAAGTGGAGCATACTTATACCACTGTTTGGTCTAGGTAGACCCGCACCGGGACTTTCAGGTGTAGCAATACACCTAGGCAGCGCCACTATCCATATCCTTTCACACTTTTATATTTATTCTGCCCTCTAGGGGACAGTCTTTTAGGAAGGCAGCAGCCTCTTAACCTCAGATATCCCAGCGCAGGTTTCTTCACATACTTTTACCCACTCACCCCAGGGTGAGGACCCATCCGTGCAGCTATGGATATCTTTGGTTACATGAGCAATAGACAGATCGATGTTAGGGGAATTTTCAGTCAGGAAGACATTACCAACAGCAAGACATGCAAGGGCTGATGAAATCACTTAGGCACACTATGGAGAAACAACTCCGAGTGTGGTGGGATATCGCCTCATTGGAGATGTATATAAAAGAGAAAATCACCCCGGGAAGACTAAGGTGGGATATACATCCAAATGATAACATCGAAGATGCAGCACTTATGGAAGAATGGTATTTGCTCTTCAACAAATGTGAAAACGAACTACTACATAAGATCATAGACAGAAGACGTTTCAAACTCAAAATCATTGAGGCAAGTATTGTTGAAATTTAGGGCCAAATCCTCAGCCAGGCGGCGTAACTTAACTTTCAGCAGTTAAGTTACACTGACTTAAAGTTTCTACCTAAGTGCCTGATCCTCAAAGCACTTACCTAGAAATTTCAGGCCGTGTAACTTAAGTGCCGCCGTCGTAAGGCGGTCCTCCTCTCCAGGGGGCATTTATAATTTAAAAGAGGCGCGCTCCCGCGCCGGCCGTACTGCGCATGCGTGTGACGTAATTTTCCCGACGTGCAGCGCGCAAACGTAATTGACGCCGGGCGGCTTTGTGGATTGCGACGGGACAATAAAGTTGCGACGGGTGAAAAAAAATATACGCGCCGGGAAAACAAATAATTATTAAAAAAAATGATAACGTCGCTCAGCATGCATTCCTGAGGGAGAACTCCATGCCAATTTTCAAAGAAAAAACCGGCATGGGTTCCCCCCCAGGAGCATACCAGGCCCTTAGGTCTGTTATGGGTTGTAAGGAGACCCCCCCTCCGCCGAATAATCGACGTAGGGGGTCCCCCTACAATCCATACCAGACCCGTATCCAAAGCACGCTACCCGGCCGGTCAGGAAGGGAGTGGGGACGAGCGAGCGCCCCCCCCCTCCTGAGCCGTGCCAGGCCGCATGCCCTCAACATGGGGGGGTTGGGTGCTCTGGGGCAGGGGGGCGCACTGCGGGCCCCCCCACCCCAGAGCACCCTGTCCCCATGTTGATGAGGACAGGACCTCTTCCCGACAACCCTTGCCGTTGGTTGTCGGGGTCTGCGGGCGGGGGCTTATCGGAATCTGGGAGTCCCCTCAAATAAGGGGGCCCCCAGATACCGGCCCCCCACCCTAAGTGAATGGATATGGGGTACATCGTACCCCTATCCATTCACCTGGAGGCAAAAAGTAAAAGTTAGTAAACACACAACACAAGGCTTTTTAAAATAATTTATTATTCTGCTCCGGACGCCCCCCCTGTCTTCTTTATTAGCTCTATTACCAGGGGGGGCTTCTTCTTCCACTCTCCGGGGGTCTTCTCCGCTCTCCGGGGGGGGTTTCTTCTTCCGCTCTCCGGGGGGGGCTTCTCCGCTCTCCGGGGGGGGCTTCATCTCTCTTCTCCCCTCTTCCGCTGTTGACTCGGCGAACCCCGGTTCTTCTGCAGATGTCCGGTGCCTTCTTCTTCAGCGCTGGCTGCCTGCTATCTTTGTGTGTTAGCTCAATTTCAAACAGGCAGCCGGCGCGGTCTTCTGTGACGTCAGGGTCTTCTCTTCTGTTCTTCTCCCCTCTTCCGATGTTGCCTTGTCGCATCTTGTCACTGCAATGATGGAAGCGCGCCTTGCATCCCATTTATATAGGCATCACCGTCCCATCATGCTCCGGTAGGTACCCACGTGGTGGGTGCACGTGGGTAGGCACCCACCACGTGGGTACCTGCCAGAGCATGATGGGACGGTGATGCCTATATAAATGGGATGCAAGGCGCGCTTCCATCATTGCAGTGACAAGATGCGACGAGGCAACATCGGAAGAGGGGAGAAGAACAGAAGAGAAGACCCTGACGTCACAGAAGACCGCGCCGGCTGCCTGTTTGAAATTGAGCTAACACACAAAGATAGCAGGCAGCCAGCGCTGAAGAAGAAGGCACCGGACATCTGCAGAAGAACCGGGGTTCGCCGAGGCAACAGCGGAAGAGGGGAGAAGAGAGATGAAGACCCCCGGAGAGCGGAGAAGCCCCCCCCCGGAGAGCGGAAGAAGAAACCCCCCCCGGAGAGTGGAAGAAGACCCCCGCAGAGTGGAAGAAGAAGCCCCCCCTGGTAATAGAGCTAATAAAGAAGACAGGGGGGGCATCCGGAGCAGAATAATAAATTATTTTAAAAAACCTTGTGTTGTGTGTTTACTAAATTTTACTTTTTGCCTACAGGTGAATGGGTAGGGGTACGATGTACCCCATATCCATTCACTTAGGGTGGGGGGCCGGTATCTGGGGACCCCCTTATTAAAGGGGACTCCCAGATTCCGATAAGCCCCTGCCCGCAGACCCCGACAACCAACGGCAAGGGTTGTCGGGAAGAGGTCCTGTCCTCATCAACATGGGGACAGGGTGCTCTGGGTTGGGGGGGCCCGCAGTGCGCCCCCCTGCCCCAGAGCACCCAACCCCCCCATGTTGAGGGCATGCGGCCTGGCACGGCTCAGGAGGGGGGGGGCGCTCGCTCGTCCCCACTCCCTTCCTGACCGGCCGGGTAGCGTGCTTTGGATACGGGTCTGGTATGGATTGTAGGGGGACCCCCTACGTCGATTTTTCGGCGGAGGGGGGGTCTCATTACAACCCATAACAGACCTAAGGGCCTGGTATGCTCCTGGGGGGGAACCCATGCCGGTTTGGATTTTACAAATTGCCGTGGAGTTCTCCCTCGGGAATGCATACCAAATGCCGTCGCTTGAATGGGCCTTTACAAGGTGTGACTAACTTTACACTTTGTAAAAGCAGCCCTAGTTTTACACCAGGCAAACTAACACTTACGGCGAAAAAACTAAGCACAAAAGCTTTGAGGATCGCCCTAAGTGCTAATTTACATACCAGAAGAGGCATTTCGACTCGAAATGCCCCCAGTGGCGGATGCGGTACTGCATCCTAAGATCCGGCAGTGTAAGTCCCTTACAGATGTCGGATCTTCTGCCTAACTTAGGAAAACTGCTTCTGAGGATCAGTTCCAAAGTTAGAACCAGAGATACGACGGCTTACGCCGGAGTATCTCTTTTGTGGATATGGATATAGAGCTTACTGACACCTTACGTAACTCAACAAGATTACAAAGATAAAATGCTGGAACTACAAGACATAATCAAGAAATATGATGGGGACATACAGGCAAAAAAACAGAAGAAATTCAAAAGGGACGTGATCGATTACAAGGAACTTAGAGTCTATAAATGGCAAGCTTCAATGGAAGACCCAAATGAAGACCTTGACGAGACTTTGATGGAAGCAAGTGGGATAGACCCAACATTCCCCAACCTGGAAGACTCCCCCATCCCAGGTACCAACCCCTTACAAACAATGAGTACACCTGGAAATAGGAATCGGGAGCCAGTAAACCAGGGATGGCACCAACAAAGATTGCGTAAAAAAGTCAGGTGTCAACACAACAAGAGCCCAGGTAATAGAAGACGGACACCTAGTACCCACAATAGACACCCGTCACTATTTGATGAATACTCTGATGAGTACGAGGATAATCCAAGATACCCTCAGACAGAATATCGCCATAATGGGCAACAACAGAGGGGTAGAGGTACCCCCTCACACTTAAGAGGGAGAGATAGTAGGGATTTTCGCAGGGGAGGGCCCAGAAACAGACCCCCGGGCCGAGGACAAGAAAGATCAACGTACCACAACCCAGGTTAGAGGGGGAATGGCAACCGAGGGGCTACCCGTGGAAACGCCCGGAGAGAGGAGGACCACCGAGAACCCTGGATAGGAGAACAACGAACAGACCGACGGGATCCAACATGGGACAACAGACAGATGGAACAACCAGGAGGTCTCCCTCAGAGATACCCACAAAGAGAAAGCGGCCCAGAGGGTGTAGGGGAGGGAAGAAACAAAAGGCCAAGACACCACTAGGAAAGGGGATTTTCAACCTTAGTGGGGTAGCCCTAACAACAGAGGAGATTAAAATCTTGGACCTTGGACTCAAATATGCCCCTGACAAACCGCTGGATCAATTCGAGGTATATATTGATTTTCAGAAATTTTTAAGGAAAATCAATTTAAAGAAATACTTTGCTAATAATATAGAGGAGAATGTGGAACAAGACTCGTGGTACAAACAAACAGGACCCAAAAATAATTCTACATTCAACCCCACCAACCCAGGGAACCAATGCGTGATTGCATTAAAAAAAATGGTGGAAAATGATCTTAGAAAATTGGAGAGGAAGATTAACAGGAAGAGCAAAAGCACATGGAAAACTATCAAAGAAATTGGCAACAAACATGAAGTGGTTATTCGTCCAGCGGACAAGGGAGGGGGTCTGGTCATCCTTAGCCTTGAGGACTATGAGGAGGAAATGAAGAATCTCCTATCAGTACCCAATACCTATTTGAAATTGAATGGTAACCCCAAACACAAATACCAAAGGAAGCTTGCAAAATTCATCAAAAAAGGGAAAGATAAGGGAATACTTAGTGCAAAAGAGGCTGAATACCTTATCTCCAACTCCACGAAAACGCCAGTGATATATTACACTCCAAAAGTCCATAAAAATATGATAAAACCTCCTAGAAGACCAATTATTAGTGGCATCAACTCGATTTTTTTCGAGATTAGGAGAGTACCTTGACACCTTCCTGCAGCCACTGGTCAAACAAGGCAAATCATACCTCAGAGACAGCCTCCAACTGATACAGGAACTAAGAGAGGTGGATGGAGCAGAGGACCTCATACTAGTTACCATAGACGTCAGTTCCCTGTATACAAGCATTAAACAGGAGGATGGTATCATGGGGGTAGCCACAGCCCTACATGATAAGACCACATACAGGCAAGAGCAGATACAGTTCATATTGGATGGACTCAAAATGGCGATGGAGTGCAACCATTTTTGGTATGACAATGAGTACTACGTACAGACAAAGGGGGTAGCAATGGGGGCACGTTATGCCCCCAGTGTTGCCAACCTTTTGATGAATGTATGGGAGGAAGAATACATCTATAATGGCAACCATCAGGAGATTAAGATGTATCGTCGCTACATCGATGACCTCCTCATCCTCTGGGATGAAACAGTAGAGGCCTTACAGGAATTCTTAGGGAACCTTGACAATAACCGGTTCAACCTTGACTTCACTGGAACGTTTAATACACAGAAGATTGAATATCTGGACCTAGAAATTTATAAGAATGGTACAGAATTACACAGTAGGACATTCTTCAAGGAGTCCGATAGGAATTGTTACATCACTATGAACAGCTGTCACCATCCGAAATGGAAGGCCAATATTCCGAAAGGACAACTGCTTAGGCTCAGAAGGAATTGCAATTCTGATGATGACTACAACAGGCAAGCCCAAACTATTGTGAGCAGATTCAAAGAAAAGGGATATACAACTGAAAGCCTGGAAATATTACAAACTCAAATCTTTCAAAAGATCGCAAAGACCTTCTCAAGCAGAAAACACCAGTAAGCCAAGGCCGGAATCAATGTTCTTTCATTACAGGGTACAATTCCCAATATAAGGAATTCGAACACATCCTTAAAAAGTATTGGCCCATACTGAAGGAGGACTGCACACTATCAAAAATCCTCCCCAACAGACCATCATTCATTTACAGGAAGGCACCTACACTTAGACATTACTTGGTACACAATGTCATCAATCCTCCTAAACAAGTTGAGATATGCCCAGACCTCAAAGGGTTTTTCAGGTGCCAAAGATGTCTACCATGCAGAACCAGCAAACCCCAACCCCGGAGAAAAGCCGAATTTAGATCCAGAAATGATCAAAAAGTATATAAGATCTGAAACCTCATCACATGTAATACCACTCATGTGACATATGCCATCGAATCCCCTTCGCCATTTACAATATATAGGGAGAACCACCAGAGAGTTGCGCATCAGGATAAGAGAACACATTAACCTGATTAGGAAATGGTCCTCTAAACACCATCTATATAGGCACTTTGAACAATTTCATCAAAAGGACCCCTCATGCCTTATATTCTATGGCATAGACAGCATTAAAGACTGGAGGGGAGGGAATAAAGAAATAGCCGTTTCACAAAATGAAACGAGCTGGATCTACCGATTGGGATCGCTGGTGCCACATGGGCTTAATGTGGATATAGATCTAAATTGTTTTCTAGCCAACCCTTAACCCCCAGCTGTCTTCTGGGGCACCTATTCACACATTTGCTACATATCATAATTATGTGCGACAGCTGTTTCCTTACCTTCCAGAAACAAGCAGGCTCCTCCTGATATTACCATACAGACACTAGTTGACTTCTGGGACATCTATCCATGACATTATAACTTCCTTTATTTTTTCATGATTCACATTTTTCTCATGATTCACAATGTCTTCATGACTCACAATGCTTTCACTCTTTCTTTACAGATAATATTGTTTGCACTCTCCCACACTCACGGGAATGCCTTTTCCTCTTACTGGGGCAACAGGCCCAGTAGAGACTTAACACGTAGGGCTCTATATGCCCTACTACCACTTCTTAGGTTGTGCACATATAGAATATGGTTGATGTGTATTCTACTAGTCACTAATTACTATACCTACCTTGAGTTGGTCACATGGAGGTAACATTTAGCCCCAGCTGACCATCCCTACCAAGTATATTTATATCTAGTTTCCTCACCCATACCTATGGTATTTACCATTAGGAACTTTCACACATTTGGTTTATGGTCACACCACTTTATATTTTCCTTGACACATTTGATATGAGTCTACTATTCATTTCGATACTAATGATGACTATCCTGAACATATTTGCATTCCGGTAGCCATATGGCAACAGCTATGCATAACCTACTAATCTGTCCACACTTATTTAGGAAGTCTCTCTGTAGACTCTGAACTTAGATTTCCGTACACCATGGTCACTCATAATCCTAGGACCAAACAGAGAGGTGCCTGGAGGTCTCCGTTGGGTGAACCTTTCCCCCCCCCCTTCTATACTACTACTATCATGACTCCTTATCACCACCTCTTTTAACACGAACATAACCCCACTTATGACCCTGTGGGTTAGGCATGACTTTACCTTAATGGCATGTTACTCGCTGTGGTAGCCGGGTTTTTTAATTGTTATGTCATTATATTATGTTTGTGATATGCTTAGTTAGTTCCGTTTATGGGACACGCTGCACCGCAGACCCATCAGCCTTAGGCTATATCCAGCATTGCATCCACACTAATGACGTCCCTTAGGATAACATTATTGGTTTAGCCACTGGAGGTGGGAGGAGCTTAGTGGTCCAGCGATTCCCATAAATTCGATGAGCTGATGTGACACTGACAAGCCTCCGAGGATGAATCAAAATTCGAAACGTACGTCAGGCTGCGTCACGTGCTACGTCACTTCCGGGTGAACGTCGGGTGGTTCGGCTGGAACACAAGCCAAACACTCAGACAGCACACGCTGTCGTGCTCAATAGCTAGGTGACGGTACCCAACGCCGGCTATTAGCAGCCTTTTGAGCTGCCACTTTGCAGACAATGGCCCCGCTTTTTTGTTTTGTTTTCCTTTACATATTTTAATATATATATTTTTATCTGTTACCCAATATTAGTGTGGCCCCTGTATACTCTGGCATCGGAGTCACATGTGGACTTTTTACATCTGCTACAGCAGCCAGATACACAGCAGGCTATGCTTTATTGTTTATTTTAATAAATATTTTTGAACTTTTGACGATACTTTTTGGCCATACGTTATTATACCATTGGAGCCCCTGATTTTGTCCCCTTTGAGGAATCGAGACAGCTAAGGAGTGGAGACACTGGAAGCCTGAAATCCATCGGAAGGAGGGGAAAAAATTGGAGCGGAGGAACGTCTAAATACGCGCCTGTTACCCCAAGAGGGGACCTCTGTCTGGTGAGTGGGGAACCTGGAGGGGAGCACCGGGAGCACGTCGGAGTGTGTTATAGGAGCACCCCTTTCCACCACCCAGAACCTTTCACTGGACTCCAAATATTCCATCAAGATCTCCACATCCTTATTTATATACATTTTTCCTTTTGGACACTTATAGACATTGTATATTATCGGCTCACTCAGGCTGTTACTTAGCCGTATATAGTGCCATTTAGAATCGTCCTGTGCAGACCACAGGGTGGACCGGTGTTGCTGGTTGATTATATAACACTTATGCATGTGTCATTTCTACAATTGCTTTTTTGCTATTGCCAGTTTGTGGTTCTTTTAGTCATTTATAGCGTTCATTTGCATATAGTATGCTTGCCGGACCACTAGAGGGTTCTTATTATTTACCTCTGTTCACCAGCATATATTGCTATCCGTGTATGTTTTTCACTGATGTCTGCACACTGTGTTAGTGCCTATAACATAGAGGCATATTATCCCAGACACCTTACTGATCAGCAGAACACTTTTAGGGTACAGCTGTTGGGTCCACACCCAGTCACACTTCTTCCTTAGCACCCTAAGTGTAGCTGTTGTTCATTGAGCTCACGCTCCCTTAGTCCCCTGACTCTGTTGGATCCCCACCGACATAGACCTCAGTCAGTTCAACTGCAATAAGTGGAGCATACTTATACCACTGTTTGGTCTAGGTAGACCCGCACCGGGACTTTCAGGTGTAGCAATACACCTAGGCAGCGCCACTATTCCTATCCTTTCACACTTTTGCATTACAAATAACGCTTCCTCAGGAGCATAGACATATCGATATGGTTAACCGCGTTGGTAATGAACAACAATCGGTCTTTTTTAACCTAGCATTGGCCGTGGTTTAGAAAAACACTTATTGGCCAGTTAGGGGAATATTATCGTTTAAACTAAATTATAGTAATAAATAACAAGGCGGTCATGTGCTGGTAAGCAGAAAAAATGATCTTCAGGGGGCACAGGGCTGATCAAAGAATAGTGGCTATGTTGTTGGGCCAGGCAGCGGTGAACAGCCGGATAATCCTGAATAGCAAAGCACTGGCTTTAAAATTTCCAGTTCAGTTAGGAGGTGGATTAAAAAAATAAAGAGGTCCTTGGGAGCCTGATGCATGTATATGCAGCCACGTAGTGTCCCCCCATCGTGAAGAACGCCACAGGCTTTGTGGATTATATCCTCATGCCATATGTACTTGCCCTTTCATCTTACACCCGTGACACTCTGGATTTACTTAAACAAATTGAGGATATGGTCATACCTCCGAATGCCGCAGCAGGGCATCCAGACAGTACGTACCTTCCTACGAGAACAAGATCACCATCAATGGGAGTATTGTGAGTTCATTGTGGAACTGCTGCAATTTATACTTACTGGAAATTGTTTTACCTTCAAAGAGTCCCACTTCCTCCAGGTAAAGGGTGTGGCCATGGGCACCTGTTGTGGTGGGAACATGACCTCTTGATCTCATATGGACAGGCACTTCTGCTCTACTTAACACATTCATTGACATCCTGAACCATAACCACTATAATTTAAAATTTACATTTTCCAGTGATAATCACAAGAATACTTTTCTGGACCTCACTATTTCCAAAGATGTCCATGGGTGTCTTGCCTTCACCTTGTACAGGAAGGAACCAGCAGGGAACACACTTCTCCATGCTGATAGCGCTCACCCGGCTAATCTGATCCGTAGTATACCCTACGCACAACACCTTAGGTTGCGTCGCAACTGTACATATACTACTGATTTCATATATGAGGCCAATCTTTTGCGGGTCCGTTTGTGGGCTCGAGGCTACAGCAAATCATTATTGCGCAGAGCCTATAACCAGGCTTTGCATCAGTCACGCAATTCCTTGCTGTAAAAGGTGAAGACTTGTAACTACAATCAAACAGTGCGATTCATTACTCGCTATTCATGTCAACATTCTGAAGTGCAAAATGTCTTAATGAAACATTGGCCATTACTGCTTGATGATCTGGTACTTGCCAAATATATCAATTGTAAACCTGACATTACCTTTAGGAGTTCAAGGTCCTTACGTAAAAAATTGACCTCTAGTCATTACATGTAACAGGCGCTCCGCGCGCCTGTTACTTTCTACTGTGATAGGCGCTTTCGGCGCCGTAGTGCATTCCATCTTGGAGCGCATACAGCGCTCATGCGATGATTTTTTTCGCCCCGCGCCGTGCTGCGTTCCAGCGTGGAAAACGGAAGTGCGCCGTGGAGTATGGCGGTCTTTTGAATTACTGCAATGCACTGCAGCTAGATACCAGCCAATAAAGGCACTCATTACACATACAGTCTTTGTTCTATTATTGTCAGCCATAGCTTGGCCACGCTACTGAATGGTGTCATCGCTCCCCAGCCTGCAACACCGCTCCAGGAAACAACTACTCTTTTAGTGCTGTTGCACCTGCTACAACATACAGACTTGCTGGGGACAAGCTTGGGCCTTCCTTGCTGAACATCCTTGCCATGAATTCCGTACTGCCTGCACAGAAGCCTGCAAACGGATAAGTAGCTATTGTGTCACTTGTAGTGCTATAGGAAGAACTGTTCCTTATGTTCCATCCAAACACAATTGCTATTGTTTGTAATGTCTGCTGCCTATCAACATACTATGTGGGAGATACCTCTATACTAAAGGATTGTTTACAGAGGAAGAACTTAAAGGGACATTTAATAGCCCCGACTACTACAGTCTAAGCTATATTCACATCTTATATGTAACTATTAGTTGTTGCTACAACTGTTATTTACAACATATACTCTTAAAGTACCTGAGCTATATTGCCTCTCATATGCAACTATTAATTGATACTACAATTCTTATTTACTAGGTGTACTCTCAAAGTACCTGAGCTATATTACCTCTCATACGCAACTATTAATTGTTACTACAATTCTTATTTACTACGTGTACTCTCAAAGTACCTGAGTTATATTGCCTCTCATACGCAACTATTAGTTGTTACTACAACTCCTATTACTACGTGTACTCTCAAAGTACCTGAGCTATATTGCTTGTCATACGCAACTATTGGTTGTCACTACAACTCATATTTACTACGTGCTTGACTCAAGTATAAATTGCTTATAGGCCCTTTCCTAACTTCTTGAACATGTTCTCGTTAACTTTTCTATGCTAAGTGTAGATGGTTTGGTGTAGATGTAGATGGTATGAATAAAAGCAGTATGGGGTGCTATAATGCGAAGGGTTTCGCATTATAGCACCTGTGACAGGAAGTCAGGTAAATCTGTGGGTGTTGTCACAGACGGGACATACATTTCTGCCTTGTTTAGACAATACACCAATTGTTATTAGGCACCGGCTGCAAATGTAGCCAGAAAAAGTCTAAGGGCGTTGGAAGACTTCAGCTGTTCGGAATGAGGCATTTAAGGCCTCCATAAGTAATCCAGAGGATTGCTACTGATTTGCTGCATGCTGAGGCTTTCTGAGTGAAAGAGAGCAGTAGCTGAAGCAGTAGCTGAAGGTCTTCTGAGGAGGTGAGGAGGAAATAGATTTTTCTGTGTGATAAAAATCAAAAGACTATTGTTTTTCTGCTGCACTAGGCTGTGCCAGACTTCATTAGATAGGTTCCTGTGTGGTGAAGATAGACGCCCCAAGTGGCCAGGGTTTATTTTATGTTTGATTTTGTTTATGCTGTTTTGGATGCTTGCACTTGTTTCCAGCAAGATGGAAGAATAAACCAAAATCTTTGTTTTCAACCGTCTTCGAGTGCCTGTCTGTATAAATTCAGTGTGTAGTGAACCCATCCAAGGGGTCACACACCCCGCTACCCAGCTAACCCCTTACACATGGTGGAGAATGTGGGCAGTTAAAGTAAACCCAAAATGGAGGAGATACTGAAACAGTTGGCTATAGCAAATGCAAATCAACAGCAGACGAATGCAGGTTTTCAGCGGAGCCTTGCAGCTCAACAACAGGCTCACTCAGCTCAACAACAGGCTCACCAAGAGAGCATGGCAGCTCAACAACAGGTTTACCAAGAGAACATGGCAGCTCAACAACAGGCTCACGCAGCTCAACAACAGGCTCACCAAGAGAGCATGGCAGCTCAACAGGTTCACCAAGAGAGCCTTGCAGCTCACCGAGAGAGCATTGCAGGCTTGGAACAGAGACACCAGCAGCAAATGGAGGCCATCGTGAAACAGCTTCAGACAGCAGACCGAGGCTGGGAGTCAGGCCAGTAACATACCGACTTTTCGGGTACGACACTTATTGCCAAAGATGACTGCAAATGAAAAACCTTTATATAGAATGTGCTTAGATGGTAAAAATGTTGTGGTATTGTTGGATTCAGGTAGCCTGGTCACCTTAGTGAAAAGTGATCTAGTGGTGGGAAAAACCTTACATCCAAGGAAAATGGCTGTAGTTTGTGTACATGGGGACACTCGAGAATATCCGGTGACTAGTGTTGCTCAAGAATATTCGTATTGCGAATATTCGGCTCGAATATGGCATATTCGAGTATTCGCGAATATCTCGAATTTCGCGTCCAATATTCGCTATTCCAAATATTCGTATTTTTTCAATTTTATTTTTAAAACAGATCACATCCTAGTGATCTCCATCGACGTCTAAAAGCATTGCTGGTATGATTAGAGACCCTGGGCCGAGTAGCTGAAGCGATCATTTTATATTGCCGAATATTCGCAATGCGAATATTCGGCAAAAGCAATATTGCGCGATTATTTTCTCCGCCCTTCTTTTGCATCAGAGCCAATCAGAGTTCTCTTACCACACTTGTCAGAGGTTAGCAACCTCCACAGCAACCAATAGGAACCTGCCTGCACGACCATTATATAAGATCACTCCCAGCAGTATTTCAGTGCAGATTCACAAGGTGGCTAGAGAGAGTGGAGTGTTTCTGTGTGATCTTACAGCATCAGCATTGTGCTTCCTTGCTATACTGATTTCAGTTCATATTCTCCTGATTCTAAACTGCTTTTTTCAAAGCAAAAGACCCAACAGCTTTTTTAAAAGCTAAGATTTGTGTTGTTTTGTCCAGCTTAGTGTAGCTTAGTGTTAGATAGATTTCTGTGTAGTTAGTGTAAGTGTACATTGTGTAAGTGTACATTTCTTTAAGGTAGCTTAGTTTAGTGTGTGTTTAGTGTCTGTGTTTTGTGTAAAAAAAAAAAAAAAAAAAAAAAAAAAAATTAGCTTTAGTTTATAGTCATATAAATTTATGTAAGTAGTTAGTGTTTGTTTAGTGCATATTTTTTTTTATTTTTTGTAGTCCTTGTCTTTGTCCTTGTCAGTTAGTTAGTGTAAAAAAAAAAATATTTTTTTAGGTGTACTAGTTTTATTATAGTTTAGTAGCTGTCTGTCTACGTCTTTGTCTGCGTGCCTGTCTTTTTAAAAAAAAAAACAACTCCTTCCTCACATTTCCCCCCCCAATAAAGTTTACCCCCCCCCACATCAGCAAGTATGAGCAGCATACGTGGCCGTGGCAGCAGGGGTAGGGGAGTTACTCCCAGTGCTGGGTACCTCTCGCGCCCCTACTAGTGGTAGAGGATCAGGTGGAAGGGGAGTCCGCCTCATCCGTGAGTTTTTTCCATCGGGCAGCCACCCGATATTGCCTTCTCAGGCTCCAGTAGTGGTGGACTATATGGGGCACAGCAGTGCCACTGAGTCATCAGTCCCGACTCCCAGTAGCACCACCAGTACACCGGTGCCTTTAGTACCCACCCCCAACCCCCAAGAGTCCAGCCTCTTACTGTTTGACAGCGACAGTGAGAGGGATATCTTGGGGGAGGCCATGCATCAGGCAGACATCCATTTCTGTCCTGATGGTCAGGACCTTTTTGAAGGGATGATGGAGGAGGAGGATGGAGTACCTGCTGTCAGTATCCCAGAGACATCCCTTCCAAGTGGTGCTGGTGTTTTTGTGCAGGAAACACCCGCACCTAGTCAGACCCAGGCGTCGGTGAGGGGACAGCGGAGCCAGGCTAGCGGCTCCATGTCAGCTGGTTCCCTCAGACCACCACATTTCAGCCCTGGGTCTGACATATCTGGGGGCGAAGACGATGGTGTACAACATGGGTGTTACCTGCCAGTGCCTTGTTGGTTCACAGCAGCAGTGACGACGAGGAAGGTAGGCACCCTGGGGAAACGGTGCGCCAGGTCACCAGGGAGACCAGCGTCAGGGTCTCCACTGGTGATGGCAGCAGGAGGTGTCAGCAGCAGCAGCAGCAGGCAGCTCCAGCTGTGCGCACCGAGTCCCAGCAGGTGCAAGTCAGTTTCACCCCATCTGACAGGAGGGCGGCGCTGAAGTCACCTGTTTGGGCCTACTTCACCCTGGTAGCAGATAACCCTACCGTGGCCATCTGCCAGATCTGTCGTGCCAGGGTGAAGAGAGGGAAGTGCTTGGCTCGGGTGGGTACCACAGCCCTGAACCAGCACCTGAGAATAAATCACTGGCGGGAGTATGACCAGATGAAGCGTGGTGGTGGTAGCAGCGCCACCACCACAAGTGAGCAGGGTACAGCAGCCCCTGCCACAGCTTCATCTGTTCCCAGCAGGTCATGCCCCCCCGCTCCCTCTAGTAGAGGTACTGGTACCGGCAGCCAGACCTCTACCTCCACAGCACCCTCCTCGTCTGTGTCCTGCACTGCCGTCCGGCGCCAGGCGTCGCTTTCCGACGCCTTTGAACGCACCACTCCCTTCCACCCTGGAGACCGACGTGTGCGTTCCCTCAATGGGCTCCTGGCAAGGGTTATTGCCCAACATCTGCTGCCCTTCAACATCATTGACTGCAACCCCTTCAGGCAGATGTTGGAGCAGGCCCAACCCCAATGGTGTGTCCCCAGCCGCCATTTCTTTGCCAGGACTGGTGTCCCTGCCCTACACCAGCACATTGTGCAGAATGTAACCCTGTCGCTGGATCACGCTGTCAGCGACAGGGTGCATCTCACAATGGATGGCTGGACCAGCAGGCATGGGCAGGGCCGGTACATCAGTTTCACGGCCCATTGGGTTTCCCTCCGAGGCGCCGGGGAGGGATCGGCGGCATCAGATTTTGTGGTGCCGCCCCGGGGTGTCCAGGGGAGAACTGGTGGTCTCCGTCAATCCACTGTCTCCGCAGCTGCTGAGCCTCCCAGCAAGCGCCCCCATAGCTACTCAAGTGTGGGGCACGTGCGCTGTCAGGCCGTGCTCCAGCTTGTTAGTTTAGGGGACCGGAGACACACTGGACAAGAAGTGCTGACCACACTTCAGGCTCAGGTCCAGAAGTGGCTGACACCCCGAAGGCTCCAGGCAGGTATGGTTGTCTGTGACAACGGCAGCAACCTACTCTCCGCCCTCCAGGCTGGCAGTCTGACCCACGTGCCCTGTCTGGCACATGTCCTCAACCTTGAGGTGCAGAAGTTCCTGCGCACCTATCCCGGTTTGAGTGACATTGTGCTAAGGGTGCGTAGGATTGCCAGCCACTTCAGGCGCTCCCCAACCGCTACCGCGTTCCTGTCCAAGTTGCAGCGGGACAACAGTCTGCCCCTTCACAGGCTGATTGTGGACAGTGTGACGCGGTGGAACTCCACCCTCCACATGCTGGAGAGGTTGTGGGAGCAGCGAAGGGCGGTGAAGGAATACCTGCTGGATCAAGGCACTGCCGGGCCATCACAAACCCTCCCGTACATCACCTGTGCGGTGTGGGGGCAGATACACCAGGTCTGCCATGTGTTGGCCCCTTTCGAGCAGGCGACCAAGATGGTGAACAGGGAGCATGTCGGCCTCAATGACGTGCTCCCTATAGTGTTCCTGCTGGACAGGGCACTAGATCGCCTGCTCGAAGCTGGGGAGAGTGCCTTGGTGGAGCAGGAGGAGGCAACACTGCTCCACCAAGACCAGGCCCAGGACGAGGAGGAGGAGGAGGATGATGATGATGAGGAGGTCACTGGTGTCGTCCTGGAGTCAGGGCCTGGTCAGGAGGGAGAGCCGGTTTTGGGGGCACCGATAGTCCGGGGGTTGGGCATCTCTGAGCGCGAGCAGCAGCGCCTCCAGCTTGAAGAGTCGGACGTCATGGACCCGGCAGCCATGAGGAGTCACAGCGGGCTGTGCTCTTCCCCATGGCTGCCCACATGCTGAGATGCCTCAGGAGGGACCCCCGGGTTCAGACTATCAAAGAGAGGGATGAATTTTGGATGGCCACCCTTTTAGATCCAAGGTGCAAGGGGAAACTGGAGCAGTTCCTCCCAGCCAGCCGGAGGCAGCTCCGGATGGAGGAACTGCAGGCACGCATAGTCAGCCGGTTGGAGCAGGCAACTCCCCGACCTCCAGTTGTCCCCCCTCATCTCACCCAGCAGGTGGCTGCACCCAGCAGCAGCAGCAGCAGCCGAGCAGGGGACCTAATGGGTGAGATGAGGATGTTCTTCCAATCTGAGCGACCCAGTACCAGCAGCAGCAGCAGTCACCACCAGCGGCTGGCCCACATGGTGGCAGACTACATGGTGTCCGTCGGTGCTTCTGACAGTATGAGCACCAACGACCCCATGGAGTACTGGGTTGCCAGATTGGACACCTGCCGCGAGCTCGCTCAGTATGCGCTGGAGTTATTGTCTTGCCCCCCTCCAGCGTACTATCTGAGCAGACATTCAGCGCGGCAGGTGGGGTGGTCACGGACAAGAGGACCCGTCTGTCCACAGACTCCGTGGACAGACTCACATTCATCAAGATGAATGAGTCCTGGATCGGCGGTGACTTTCTGGCACCCGCCGTCGGTTCAGGGCGCTGAAGGCTATTCATTCATTCATTCCCTGATGTATTTACAGTGATGAAAATAAGTATTTGAACACCTGAGAAAATCAATGTTAATATTTGGTACAGTAGCCTTTGTTTGCAATTACAGAGGTCAAACGTTTCTTGTAGTTTTTCACCAGGTTTGCACACACTGGAGGAGGGATTTTGGCCCACTCCTCCACACAGATCTTCTCTAGATCAGTCAGGTTTCTGGGCTGTCGCTGAGAAACACAGAGTTTGAGCTCCCTCCAAAGATTCTCTATTGGGTTTATGTCTGGAGACTGGCTAGGCCACGCCAGAACCTTGATATGCTTCTTACAGAGCCACTCCTTGGTTATCCTGGCTGTGTGCTTTGGGTCCTTGTCATGTTGGAAGACCCAGCCTCGACCCATCTTCAAAGCTCTAACTGAGGGAAGGAGGTTTTTGCCCAAAATCTCGCAATACATGGCCCCGGTCATTCTCTCCTTAATACAGTGCAGTCACCCTGTCCCATGTGCATAAAAACACCCCCAAAGCATGATGCTACCACCCCCATGCTTCACAGTAGGGATGGCGTTCTTGGCATGGTACTCATCATTCTTCTTCCTCCAAACACGGTTAGTGGAATTATGACCAAAAAGTTATATTTTGGTCTCATCTGCCCACATGACTTTCTCCCATGACTCCTCTGGATCATCCAAATGGTCATTGGCAAACTTAAGACGGGCCTTGACATGTGCTGATTTAAGCAGGGGAACCTTCCGTGCCATGCATGATTTCAAACCATGACGTCTTAGTGTATTACCAACAGTAACCTTGGAAACGGTGGTCCCAGCTCTTTTCAGGTCATTGACCAGCTCCTCCCGTGTAGTCCTGGGCTGATTTCTCACCTTTCTTAGGATCATTGAGACCCCACGAGGTGAGATTTTGCATGGAGCCCCAGTCCGAGGGAGATTGACAGTCATGTTTAGCTTCTTCCATTTTCTAATGATTGCTCCAACAGTGGACCCTTTTTCACCAAGCTGCTTGACAATTTTCCGTAGCCCTTTCCAGCCTTGTGGAGGTGTACAAATTTGTCTCTAGTGTCTTTGGACAGCTCTTTGGTCTTGGCCATGTTAGTAGTTCGATTCTTACTGATTGTATAAGGTGGACAGGTGTCACTCTTTATGCAGCTAATGACCTCAAACAGGTGCATCTAATTTAGCATAATAAATGGAGTGGAGGTGGACATTTTAAAGGCAGACTAACAGGTCTTTGAGGGTCAGAATTCTAGCTGATAGACAGGTGTTCAAATACTTATTTTCCTCACTGTATACCTTTGAAACTCATAGTGGGCAGGTAGTGTTAAGGGCATAAATATTTCCATGCTGTGTCATTAAGCCACTATAAGGAGTCCTGATGCTGCTGCCACATTATTTTGAAAAGTAATTGCTCATCATGAATTTAAAAAGTCACGGATGGCATAAAAATGACGTTAATCAAACTTTTAAATTATGAGGCACTATGGTATAGTCAGGCGACAGCTACTTAAGGCCTGTGTCATTCTGCTTTTCAAATTTAATCACCATGCTACTGCAACTTCAAGCTTTTGTAATTTGCCACCATATGGGCTCCTACTGCTAATGCCAAAAGGCTGAGTGATTATGTACCGATATATTACTCATACTGCTGCTGTCACCTTTTGTCTGAGAGATTTGCCACTTTCTATTACTACTGCTGCTGCTGATGGCACCTCTTGGCCGAGCTATTTGCCATTTTTATTACTCTTACCACTGCTGCTGTTCATGGCACCTCTTGCCCGAGTGATTTGACACTATATTGTCTAGTACTACTACTGCTGATGCTCAGTCAAGACACCTATGTCACAAGTTATTTGCCACTCTATACTACTATTACCACTGCTGCTGCTGCTGCTGTTCATCATGGCACCTCTTGCCCAAGTGATTTGACACTGTATTGCTGTATTGTCTACTACTACTAGTGCTGCTGCTCAGTCAAGACACCTATGTCACAAGTTATTTGCCACTCTATACTACTATTACCACTGCTGCTGCTGTTCATCATGGCACCTCTTGCCCAAGTGATTTGACACTGTATTGTCTACTACTACTAGTGCCGCTGCTCAGTCAAGACACATATGTCACAAGTTATTTGCCACTCTATACTACTATTACCACTGCTGCTGCTGCTGCTGTTCATCATGGCACCTCTTGCCCAAGTGATTTGACACTGTATTGTCTACTACTACTAGTGCTGCTGCTCAGTCAAGACACCTATGTCACAAGTTATTTGCCACTCTATACTACTATTACCACCGCTGCTGCTGCTGCTGCTGCTGCTGCTGTTCATCATGGCACCTCTTGCCCAAGTGATTTGACACTGTATTGTCTACTACTACAAGTGCTGCTGCTCAGTCAAGACACCTATGTCACAAGTTATTTGCCACTCTATACTTATCAGGAATCAAGTACTCACCGAGACCGAACTGCCGAGGGTGGTTCACCTTTACGACCAAGCGCGCCCGCCCACTGAGTTTTGGAACAGGTGGCGGAAGCACGAGGCGGTACCGGTGCCAGTGGAGAAGCGTTGACCGGTGACGGTTGTAGATGACAGGTGCTTCTGGGTGACTGCAGACGGAAACAGGAACAAACGATACTGAAGCTGGATAACCGGTACTGAAAGAGTCCAAGAAACAAACTGGAAAGTCCGGGGTGCAAGCCAAGGTTCGGGGAGCAGAGAAGACAGCAGATCCGGGTCACAAGCCAAGAGGTTCAATTGCAGGAGAAACAACAACAGAGTCCAGGTCACAAGCCGAGGTCGGGGTCAGAAGAGTTCAATAGAGTGGTGAAGCAATCCGAAGTCAGGTTCCAGGTGAGAGGTGAGTCGAACGGAATTCCAACAGGAAATGGTTTCCAGAGACACAGGTTCAGGAAGTAGCTGACGATAAACCAGCAACCTGTCTACTGACAGGAGCTGGTTTAAATAGGGCGGTCACGCTGGTGATTGGCCCGAGAGGTCACATGCGTATGCGCACACGCCTAAAGTGCCCAGTTAGCCGCCGGGAAGCCAATCTACTACGCTGGTGTGTTAAAGGAGGAAGTACAGCGCTTTGGCCCTGACAGTGCCCCCCCCCAAGGGGCGGACTCCGGACGCCTAAACTGGCCATCAACTCCGGATGCTCCTGGTGAAAAACACGAATTAGCCGAGGGGCATGCACATTTCTTGAAGGTTCCCATGAGTTGTCTTCTGGAGGGTAGCCCCTCCATTTGATCAGGTATTGGAGTTGTCTCCCCTTTTTTCTACAGCTCAAAATGGCCTCGACCTCAAACTCCTCTTCTCCATCAATCTCCACTGGTGGTGCAGGAAGAGCTGCCCTTCCCTGAAAAGGGTCGGGGATGGTAGGTTTTAGGAGGGAGGCATGAAAAACCGGGTGGATTCTATAGGAGTTGGGTAATGAAAGTTCAAAAGCTACTTTGTTGATCTTGCGTTTGATTCTAAACGGGCCAATGAATCTCGGACCTAGCTTCCGGGCAGGAACTGGCAACTTCAAATTAGCCGCGGAGAGCCAGACCTCTTCCCCAATTTCAAAAGAGGGACAGTCCTTCCTTCCCTTATCATAGAATTTCTTATAATCCTCTTGGGCTTGCTGCATTACATCCCTGAGTTTCCGAAAGTTAGACTGTAAGGTGGTTATACGTTCCTGGGCAGCTGGGACAGGTATCTCTGGGAGAGGGTCTGGCAGGAAGGCCGGGTGAAAACCGCAATTAGCCCAAAAGGGTGTTTGGTTGGTGGTAGTGTGAACAGAATTATTGTAGGCAAACTCCGCGGTGGGCAATAGAGATGACCAATCATCTTGGGAGGCAGAACAAAAACATCTGAGGTATTGTTCAAGAGTTTGGTTCGTCCTTTCCGTTTGCCCGTTGCTTTGCGGGTGGTAGGCTGATGACAAACATGTTTTGACTTCCAGGGATCTGAAAAGCTCTCTCCAAAATTTAGAGGTAAATTGGACCCCTCTGTCTGAGACAATGGTTTTTGGGACCCCGTGAAGCCTAACGATTTCTTTGAAGAAAATTTTCGCCGTTTCGGCAGCAGAAGGGGTTCCAACCATGGGTAGAAAATGTGCCATTTTAGACAGGCGATCCACGACTACCAGGATTGTCGTGAAGCCCTCCGATGGAGGTAAATCTACGATGAAATCTAGAGCAATATCAGCCCACGGACGTTCTGGAACTGGCAGAGGCTTAAGTAACCCCCAGGTCTTGGTTTTAGGACCCTTGTTGCGTTGACAGATTGCACATGAAGAAATGTAAGTTTTACAGTCTTGTTTCCATTGGCCACCAAAAATAACGGGAAAGTAGTTCAGAGGTCTTCCTTGCCCCAAAATGACCGGCTAACTTACGGTCGTGGAAGGTGCTCAGAACTGATTGCCTGATCTCGGTGGGAACGTAGATCCTGTCTTGAAGCCAAAATAAGCCATCGCGCTCCTTTAGTGACGATGATACTGGGTCCGAGATTTGTCTGGATGCAATTTTGATGGAATTTAACAGATCAGTTTCAGAAACCAAGAGAAAATTCCGGGAAGGCAGGATGGTACTTGGTTCTGCTGTGCAAGGAGTCTCTGGGAACATCCTGGAAAGTGCATCCGCCTTTCCATTTTTCGAACCAGGCCTATAAGTAATATGGAAATTAAATCGTAAAAAAAAAAGAGCCCATCGAGCTTGTCTAGGTCTCAAACGTTTTGCGGAGCGCAAGTACTCGAGATTTTTATGGTCCGTAAAAATTCTAATCGGGTGAATTGCTCCTTCTAACAAGTACCTCCACTCCTCGAGGGCAAATTTGATAGCGTGGAGTTCTCTGTCCCCTACGTCATAATTCTTCTCTGGAGTTGTTAGTTTCCTGGAGGCAAAGGCCACGGGATGGAGTAGGGACTTTAACCCTTGCCTTTGTGAAAGAATGGCTCCTAGGGCTGTCTCAGAGGCATCCACTTCCAAAGTAAAGGGCAACTTTGGATCAGGGTGCCGTAAGACAGGTGCTGAAGAAAAAATCTTTTTTAGTTTCTCAAAAGCTTCCTGAGCCTCCTGCGACCAGTGAAAATGGCTGCCTTGGTGGGTAAGTTTGGTCATAGGAATCACGATGGCAGAAAACCCGACGATAAATCGCCGGTAGAAATTGGCGAAGCCAATAAACCGCTGCACTGCCTTCTTATCCACTGGTGTCGGCCAGTCTAAGATGGCTTTGATCTTCTGGGGATCCATGGCGACCCCGCCGGTGGAGATGACAAAACCTAGAAACTGTATCGTCGTTCTTTCAAATTCGCATTTTTCGGCTTTCAAAAATAATTTGTGTTTCCTGAGGATAGTAAGAACTTTCTTGACGTGGTGCCTATGAAGCTCAAGAGAAGGGGAAAAAATGAGGATGTCGTCCAGGTATACAACTAAAAAATCGTCCAAATACTCACGAAAGATATCATTGACCAGATGTTGAAAGGTGGCCGGGGCATTGCAGAGCCCGAATGGCATGATGAGATATTCAAAATGACCGAACCGTGACCTGAAGGCGGTCTTCCATTCATCCCCGACTCGCATTCTAACAAGATTGTAGGCACCCCTCAGATCCAATTTGGAAAACACCTGGGCATCTCGAAATCTCTGAAAAAGCTCTGGTATGAGAGGCAACGGGTACCTATTTTTGATGGTGATCCGGTTAAGTTCTCTGTAGTCGATACAGGGTCGTAACGAGCCGTCTTTCTTTTGAACGAAAAAGATACCTGCCCCCGCTGGAGAAGAAGAAGGTCGGATAAAGTTCTTTTGTAAGTTTTCGTCGATGTATTCCTTAAGAGCCGCAAGCTCGGTTTCAGATAACGGGAAGATGCGGCCGAAAGGTATTTCAGAGCCAGGTAAGAGATCAATCGGGCAATCATAAGGCCGATGGGGAGGGAGAGAGTCAGCCTGCTGTTTATCAAAAACGTCTTTAAATTCATGGTAAACAGAGGGGACGTGAGGTGGAAGTTCAGGTGAGGTTACCACAGTTGAACAGGTGGCTACCGTGGGTGCGCAGCAGTTTTGGGCACAAAAGGAAGATGTAAAGTTGACCTCTTTCTTCAGGCAATCGATGCAAGGTTGATGTGTTTGCAACCAGGGGAGTCCTAAAATAATAGGAAAAAGCGGTGAAGGAATGAGATCTAGTCGTAGAAATTCCTGATGACCTGAACCGGTAATAGCTAGAAGAGGCACAGTTTCCTGTGAGACTAGTCCCGATTTAGGAAGAGAGCCATCGGCCAAATGTATTTGCAGGCGTTGATCCTTATTGCAAAGGGGTATGTGGAGTTTAAGGGCTAAATTGGAGTCCAGAAAATTACTGCATGCACCTGAATCAAGGATGGCCGGGAGGCGGATGGTCTTTTCCGGTAGCTGTAAAGAGACGAAGAGTACAAGATGAGTTTGAGAACTATTTGAGACATGAAGGTTGAAAACGGGTTGAATCGGGAACTTACTCGGTCTTATGGGGCAGGTGCGAAGAAAATGACCGGTGGCACCGCAATACAGACACAAGTTATTCTGGTGTCTACGCAGTCTTTCCTCATTGGTGAGAGGGGTTCGAACCAGTCCGAGTTGCATGGGTTCCGGGTCTGGAAGACTGCCGTGTTGAGGAGCCACAGGAGGGGATGCAGCTGGAACTACCCTGGGTGGAACCCAAGCAGGGCGTGAAGTCTGGAAGCGCTCAGTGCGTCGTTCTCGTAAACGTCGGTCCAGCTGGGTGGCGGACTGGATCAAGGCCTCTAACGAAGCGGGAGCCTCGGTTCTTGCCAACTCATCCTTGAGAGTTTCTAAAAGTCCCTGGCGGAATTGGTATTTTAGTGCTGCGTCATTCCAGCCGGTGTCAGCTGACCATTTGCGGAATTCCGCGGTATAATCCTCTACCGGACGCCTCCCCTGGGTTAGATTATGGAGGACGGTCTCAGCAGAAGCCATACGCTGCGGGTCATCATATAACTGAGCCATATGATCAAAGAAAGAGTCCAGTGAATCTAGGATCGGACTTCGTTTTTCCATTAGGCTGTGCGCCCAAGCCTGGGGTTCTTCGGACAAGAGGGAAATAACAAATCCAACTTTCACGGCCTCTGAGAAACAAGTTCTAGGCTGGAGGTCTAAGTATAAAGTACACGCGTTTTTGAACGCCCGGTATTTTCGGCGTTCGCCAGAAAAACGCTCCGGAGGAGGGACCCGAGGTTCCGGGTGGATCAATCCGACAGCTGAACTGGGAATGGACTGTGATGAGGAAGTCCCGACAGCAGATGCAGCAGGTGGGGGTGTTACCCCAGGAGACCCAGTTAACTGTTGTAGACGGCCATCGACTTGGACATATCCCTCCTGAAGTTTCTGCACCGCCTCGGTAAGCGCGGACACCTGCTGGCAAAGTGTCTCGAAAGGTGAACGCACCCTGTCGGTCTCGGACATTTTTTTGTTTTCGGCTGGTTTATACTATCAGGAATCAAGTACTCACCGAGACCGAACGGCCGAGGGTGGTTCACCTTTACGACCAAGCGCGCCCGCCCACTGAGTTTTGGAACAGGTGGCGGAAGCACGAGGCGGTACCGGTGCCAGTGGAGAAGCGTTGACCGGTGACGGTTGTAGATGACAGGTGCTTCTGGGTGACTGCAGACGGAAACAGGAACAAACGATACTGAAGCTGGATAACCGGTACTGAAAGAGTCCAAGAAACAAACTGGAAAGTCCAGGTCACAAGCCGAGGTCGGGGTCAGAAGAGTTCAATAGAGTGGTGAAGCAATCCGAAGTCAGGTTCCAGGTGAGAGGTGAGTCGAACGGAATTCCAACAGGAAATGGTTTCCAGAGACACAGGTTCAGGAAGTAGCTGACGATAAACCAGCCCGAGAGGTCACATGCGTATGCGCACACGCCTAAAGTGCCCAGTTAGCCGCCGGGAAGCCAATCTACTACGCTGGTGTGTTAAAGGAGAACTACTATTACCACTGCTGCTGCTGCTGCTGTTCATCATGGCACCTCTTGCCCAAGTGATTTGACACTGTATTGTCTACTACTACTAGTGCTGCTGCTCAGTCAAGACACCTATGTCACAAGTTATTTGCCACTCTATACTACTATTACCACTGCTGCTGCTGCTGTTAATCATGGCACCTCTTGCCCAAGTGATTTGACACTGTATTGTCTACTACTACTACTAGTGCTCAGTGGCGGCCCGTCCATAGAGGGCGCCCGGGCGCCGCCCCCCCCCCTCCCCAATCAGTAAAAAAAAAAAAAAAAATCTAAAAAAAATAAAATAAATAAAGTTTATTTAAACATGTCCCTTTAAGGATTTTTTTTTTCCAAAAAAGGTCCTTCGGTGCACTGTGTCCCAGCGCCGGACGCCGGGCACAGTGCTGTGTGAGTAGCGATACGTCTGTGCAATCGCAGACGAGGCGCTACATTGTCCGGAAAAAAATGCCATTGTGGCGTTCTCCATCGCGCCACTTGCTTCCGGCGCGATGGACTGTGTTGTTATGGCTCGGGTGCACACTTTCTGTGTGCACCCGCACGTCTCTATGCTAGTCCCGACGTCTCAGGAAGAACCGGAAGTGACGTCGGGACTCTCGAGCTCAGTGCGCCTGGAAGCTGAGCTATGCTGCCAGCATGCCTGCAGTAACAGGTATGAACCCCCTCCCTGCCTAATCAAAGTATTGCAAATAGCGGACATGTATGTAATAGCGGGCAAACGGACCCCTTCCTTCACCCGGCTCTTAAAAAACTTAAATAATAATTGGGCGAAAATATCGGCCGCATCGGCCCCCCCCCCCGCTTATTCATGTTTTATTTTTTATTTTTGGGCTTGTTAAAAAAATAAAGTATTTAACATTGTTTTTTTTAATTTAACTGGTGGAAATAGCAGCCGCAACGGCACCCAAAGCACCCCCCCCCCCCCCCGCTTATTCATTTTTTTTTCGACCCCATCCAATCCCCCCCCCCCCTCGGGCTTGTTAAAAAAGAAGTATTTAACATTTTTTTTTTTTTTATTTAATTGGTGGAAATAGCAGCCGTAACGGCACCCAAACCATCCCAACCCCATCCCCCCCCCCCCCCCCCCGCCGCTTATTCGTTTTTTTTGGACCCCATCCAATCATATCTGTGCAACTTCAAGTCACAGTGACTTCGTAGTCCCTGCATTACTTTTGTCCCACTTTGATGTGACTTGAGGTGCATAGACCTCCAGAATACATAGGCATTGCTTCAAGTCGCTGCAAAATCGCAGCAAAAAATTGTGGCAGAATCTTGCGACTTTAAGGCTAACGCAGTCTGAAAGTTTGATGCGACTTAAAGCAATGCCTGTGTATTCTGGAGGTCTATGGACCTCAAGTTGCATCAAAGTGCGACCAAAGTAATGCAGGGACTACTTTGAAGTCGCTGTGACTTGAAGTCGCACAGATATGAACGGTTCTCATTGGAAATCATGCGACGTTGAAGTCCCAAGTCGCAGGACAAGTAATGCAGTATGTCTGCAGTCTCTGGTCATCTTGTGCAGTATGTCTGCAGTCTCTGGTCATCTTGTGCAGTATGTCTGCAGTCTCTGGTCATCTTGTGCAGTATGTCCGCAGTCTCTGGTCATCTTGTGCAGTATGTCTGCAGTCTCTGGTCATCTTGTGCAGTATGTGCGCAGTCTCTGGTCATCTTGTGCAGTATGTGCGCAGTCTCTGGTCATCTTGTGCAGTATGTCCGCAGTCTCTGGTCATCTTGTGCAGTATGTCTGCAGTCTCTGGTCATCTTGTGCAGTATGTCCGCAGTCTCTGGTCATCTTGTGCAGTATGTGCGCAGTCTCTGGTCATCTTGTGCAGTATGTGCACAGTCTCTGGTCATCTTGTGCAGTATGTGCGCAGTATCTGGTCATCTTGTGCAGTATGTCCGCAGTCTCTGGTCATCTTGTGCAGTATGTGCGCAGTCTCTGGTCATCTTGTGCAGTATGTGCGCAGTCTCTGGTCATCTTGTGCAGTATGTGCGCAGTCTCTGGTCATCTTGTGCAGTATGTGCGCAGTCTCTGGTCATCTTGTGCAGTATGTCCGCAGTCTCTCATAATCTCATGCCCATTTAGAGTCCTTCATAACTAACAGTGTAATTTTTTTGTTTGCGCGATCTGTAAGGCTGCGCTATATACCATGATTTGTGATGCTGGGGCTATATACTCTGTGCTGTGATGCTGAGCTGTATACTCCTGACACTATGAGGGGAAGCAAGTGGAATACAGGGGACTGAGTGAGTGTATTCTATAGGGGGTGTGGCTTATGAGAAGTGGGAGGGACCAAATGTGGAGGGGCGGGGTCTTGCGCCCCCCCATTCTAAAATGTCACCAGCCGCCACTGCTAGTGCTGCTGCTCAGTCAAGACACCTATGTCACAAGTTATTTTCCACTCTATACTACTATTACCACTGCTGCTGCTGTTCATCATGGCACCTCTTGCCCAAGTGATTTGACACTGTATTGTCTACTACTACTAGTGCTGCTGCTCAGTCAAGACACCTATGTCACAAGTTATTTGCCACTCTATACTACTATTACCACTGCTGCTGCTGCTGTTCATCATGGCACCTCTTGCCCAAGTGATTTGACACTGTATTGTCTACTACTACTAGTGCTGCTGCTCAGTCAAGATACCTATGTCACAAGTTATTTGCCACTCCATACTACTATTACCACTGCTGCTGCTGCTGTTCATCATGGCACCTCTTGCCCAAGTGATTTGACACTGTATTGTCTACTACTACTAGTGCTGCTGCTCAGTCAAGACACCTATGTCACAAGTTATTTGACACTATTGACTACTATGGCCACTACTGATGCTGTAAAGTCTTGCCCAAGTGTTTAGATGCTATCTAGTACTATTACCACTACTGCTTGTAAATGCTGCCTGTGTGATAATTACATTATATTTTAATACTACTGCTGCTGCCTCCATGCTGAGTAATGCTTCATGACCTCTCTGGCACAGCGGATCTACCAACAGCCTCCGCTACAAGCTACCAGACCGGATCGTAACAGCAAGTGTAACTAAAACAATGAACTTTATGTTAAACCCTGGTTTGCGGCCTTTATACTGCAACCATTAGCCTGTCTGCAAGAGCAAATCTGCACTCTCTCTCTCTTTCTCGCTCTCTCTCTCTAATCTCTATATCTATATATATATATATATATTGTTGCTTTTGTTATATTCATTTTTCAACAGTTTAGTTTGTGTTTGTCGTGTCTGTGTCCGTGTACTTTAGTGTTAAATAAAATCGATATATATAAAACTCAACGTGTGTATGTATGTTCCAGTATCACGTCCAAACGGCTAAAGATATTAACATGAAACTTGGCACACATGTTACTTATATGTCAGCAACAAACATAGGATGGGTGGTTTAGCCCTTACCCACCCCCATTTGCCATGGTCGGTGTTTTTCTTTAAAGTCCCATTCAACTCTATGGGAAATACATGTTACTGCATAACTTCCAAACGGCTGTAGATATTTTGATAACACTTGGTCACATGTTACTTATATGTCCACTTAAACTATAGGATAGTTAATTTATCCCTTAACTACCCCCATTTGTGAGGGTAGGGGTTTTTGTTTAAAGTCCCATGCAAATCAATGGGAAATGTATGTTCCCACATAACTTCTGTACGCCTAGAGATATTTCAATAATACCTGGTACACATATTACTTATATGCCAAATAAAAATATATGACAGTTAAATTAACCCTTACCTACACCCTTATATAAAAGATGGGTATATTTAGATTACTATGATTTTCCTCCCCAAAAGGTTAAGATAGGAAGACCGGGCAACGCCGGGTATTCAGCTAGTAATAGTATAAAATGTTTTTGGTTATTATGAAGTTAGATGTGTTGATGTTGATGTTGATGTTGATGTGTTAGATGTGAAGTTAGATGTGTTGAAAAAACTAACAATCTCAATAAGAAATTAAACATTTTCAAAAAATAATTTTTTTTATTAAAATAAAAAAAAATCAAATATAATTATGCATGAGCTTCTGAAGCTCTGCCATCTCATCAAAATTCTTTCTCAGCTGTTGCGCCAGCTGTTGATTTTGGTGGTTTAGAAATAGGATTTTCCGCTGATTTGAGAGTATTTTTTCAGTGATACTCTGCATTGCAGTTTGTTTTCTCTCCATCGTTTTCAAAACTGTTAGGATATAAGAAAAAAACATTTGGATTTCAAAGACCGTTACCAAATAAATAAAATATTTATGTTGCTTATTAAACAATCATTATCATGTCTATTCACTTGTTATGTGTCTAGCACATATACTTCTATCATAAATACCATATTATTGTTCTGAAATCTGACGGGTGCGCTTTAAATGCTGTCCATTTTTATATATATATCTTATTGTTGAAATGTTATTAATCTTTGTGCACATATTTACCCTCCTGACTGAGGCTCACAGGAACGTTCTCATCCTCCTGCTCGTCTTTTCCTACACCCGATACTCCACCAGAAGTTTGTGGGGGGGGGGGTGCAGCTCCTCCTCTTGCTCCTCAACAGGAGCTGGGGGTGGCGAGTGGGAGGGCCCTGGCTGCTCCTCCTCATCCCTCTCATCCTCTTCCGCATCCTCCTCCTGCTCCTCCTCTTCATCCTCCTCCTCTGCGGCCTGTCGCCTTGTGCGCTTGGGGCGCACAGATGGTAGAGGAGCTCCTATAATAACACAATGTTCATATATGTAAAAATGTTTTCTAATGACGTATGCAAATTCTGTGTACTCTGCTGTATTGTATATGAATACAAATTAATTTATATAGACAGTTAACCAATGGGACAATGTTATATTAAAGGGTCTTGCGGGCACTACAGGGGACTGAGCGTGAGATGGGCTGCCACCATGGTAAAATGAGCTGTTTTTGTTTCCTTTGTTTTGTTCAGATGATCTCATGTTAAAAAAAGGGCCTGATGGAGCACACAGGATTACTATGACAACCCCACGCCTACCACAGGAATTTAGTGGTAATCTATATATATAAAACTCAACGTGTGTGTGTGTATGTATGTATGTATGTATGTATTTTCCAGCATCACGTCCAAACGGCTAAAGATATTTACATGAAACTTGGCACACAGGTTACTTATATGTCAGCCACAAACATAGGATAGGTGGTTTAACCCTTACCCACCCCCATTTGCCATGGTCAGGGTTTTTCTTTAAAGTCCCATTCAACTCTATGGGAAATACATGTTACTTCATAACAGCTGTAGATATTTCGATAACACTTGGTCACATGTTACTTATACGTACACTTAAACTAAAGGATAGTTAATTTATCCCTTAACTACCCCCATTTGTGAGGGTCAGGGTTTTTGTTTAAAGTCCCATGCAAAGCAATGGGAAATGTATGTTCCCACATAACTTCTGTGTTCCTGTCTGCTGTCCCATGTCTTTTTTCAACAGTACTATGAATACCTTGGCTGGTGGTGATATATGTTACCACAACATGGCGTCTGGGTTAACAACATCTGCCCTAAGGTTAATTACATATGACCTTACATAACTGTCACCAATAACTTACCTGGATGAAATTCATCCCGTATACGTTTCACCTGGTCCATGTGGCGCCTCTTTAGGTCCGACCACTTTTTTAAAATGGCCATGCGGTCGTGTGTGCAGCCATGTTGATCCCGTAACTCCCGTAGGGAGCTGACCACCTTTTTTTTCCCGGCTGCCTCCGCAGCTGATCATAGCCCTTTTGCAGGAACCTCTGCAAGATGAAGAACAAAGTATATTATAATACTTTTGTTTAAACCCTTATGGATATATGACGTAAATGTATGGTATTCAACAATTGGAAGCATTCTCGCCTTATTAATCAATGACAGGGGCAACATGACAGATTTTATATCTTGCCATTTTGGTCGCCACCTTTTTTGCATAAATATAGCAGCCATTATCATTTGCATAATTATGTATATATGAGTAACAACAACACAGGATACACGTATAGGGGAGAAATGAGTTGCTATTCATCTGACCGCTATAATTATTTTTTAACCCTTATACTGGGCCTGTACAATAGATTATTTTTTTTCATCCCTATCTTTATATAGGAACAATAATATGTTTGTTTCTTTTGACTTTTTGATGAATTAATTTTGAATAAATAATGGAGTTGATGTTATTTAAAAACTACAACTACCAGCATGCTCTGATACACCATGTAGCTCACCGTCACCAGCTGTACAACAATTATACTTTAACTCCCAGCATGCCTGGACAGTTAATGGCTGTCCAGTAATACTGGGGAGTTGTTTTGCAACAGCTGTAGGCTCCGTTTAGGAAACAGTGCCGTACCAGACGTTTTTTTTTTTTATTGTGGAGGGGAGGGTGGCTATGTAGGGGTATGTGTATATGTTGTGTTTTTTAATTTTTATTTAGTGTGGTGTAGTGTTTTTTGGTACAGTCAGAGGGGCGTGGGGTTCACAGTAGTTTCCCGCTGAGGGTTTGAGCTGCAGCGCCAAATTTGCTTCAGCTAGAAGCAGACTGTAAGCCACAGCCCATGTGAATGTACCCTGTACATTCACATTGGGGGAGAGGGGGGGGTTATTGCAGCCAGTTGCATGCAGGGAGTTGTAGTTTTGCAACAGCTGGAGGCACAATGGTTGCAAAACACTGCGAGTTTGTTACCTAACTCAGGGTTTCAAGACCAGTGCGCCTCCAGCTGTTGCAAAACTACTACTCCCATCAGTCATGGTCTGTCAGTGCATGCTAAGAATTTTACTTTTGCTGCATCTAGAGTGCCACAGTTTAGAGACCCGTCTATAGTGAAAAACTGAGCTTTTGCTGATCGGCCCACAGGCCAACTCTACCTTTTTACCTGCCTGGCCATCCTCGTTTGGCCCTGCCCCAACTCCAGCTAAGCAGGTAAGAAATCTGGGTATAATTTTTGATGCTGAACTAAGCTTCGTACCTCACGCAAAATATTGCATAAAATCAGCCAACTATCATCTGCAATTATTACGGAAAATTAAGAATCTTTTCACTCAGCACAACCGTATGATCTTAGTTCATGGACTTATCCACTCTAGGTTAGATTGTTCTAATGTTTTCTTTCTAGGGCTCCCACAGAAGTGGATAAAACGATTGCAGATTACACAGAATCATGCTGCAAGACTAGTCACAAACTGCCGAAGGCGGAATCACATCTCCCCGGTGCTTAAGAATCTACACTGGCTCCCGATAGCAAAACGGGTTGAGTTCAAGGCACTCTGTCTGGTGTTTCGGGCCTATTGGCAACTAGGTCCGATGTACTTATCGAATATGACACAACACTACTGTCCACCCAGAGAGCTTCGCTCTACTGACGCCCTGTTAGCAATTATTCAATCTAGTCGATCAGCTTCAAAAGGTGGCCGCCGGCTCCAAACAATGGGGAACTCTCTTTGGAACCAGCTCCCTCATCAGCTCCGAGCATCCTCCTCCTTGATGGCCTTCCGTAAGGGCTTGAAAACACTTATTTTTTCACAAGACTACAGATAGAGACTTGGCCTTCCAAGCCCTTAGCAGGACGCTGCCTTAATCCCAGGCTGCGGTCCATAGTCAGGGAGTAGGGATAGGCTTTTTGTGCCCTGACACCACCCCCCTTCTTTTTATATTTCTGTTTATTTATTGTCTGTTCCCCTCTTTTACTTCGATGTCCTAGTTTCTTCTTTTTGCTCTTGGGAACTGGATACCCCCAGCTTGTTGGTAAGCGATTATACGCGAGTTTCACAACTCGCATTCGGCGCTCTATAAGTATTTATTCTAATCCAATCCAATGCAATAGTGGTCTGAAAAATGTGGGCCTGCAGAACTTGCAAAACTAGACGTGCCAGCATGCCCAGGCATGCTGGAAGTTGTAGTTCTGCAACATCTTAAGGGCAATATGTATTCGAACGTCCTTGGGCCTTAAGGACCTTGAAGTCAGGACGTTCGCATACGTCCTATGTCCACAACATGTTAATTATGCTAAATTGCAAGGAAAGTGCCAAAATACACATTTACCAACCAGGGTGTCTGCAGCTGTCCAGGCATGCTGGGAGTTGTAGTTTTGCAAGAGCTGGAGACACACTGTTTGGGAAATACTAATATCATATCCTAACTTTTAAACTAGTCTAAAATGCACTTAAAGATAATGAAAAAACAGTGGTGAAATTACTTACATTAATCAGCAGTTTTTCCTCACTGGATGAAAAGTTACTCCCCACCATCATCGCTTCGCAGTGCAGCACAAAATCGCGATCCGAAATTCGACTGGCAATGATCCAGGAAATGATCTCCGTTTTCGCGTGTTGTTCGCGCGCCTGCGCATGCGCGGACGAGAATTTCGCAATCATTTTCGCATTCGCAATAGCGAAATTTCGCAATATTGTTTTTTCGATAAAATAACACGAATATTCGATTTTGGCGAATATTGCTCGAATATTCTACTATATATTCGTGATATATCGCGAAATCGAATATGGCGTATTCCACTCAACACTACCGGTGACTACGGTTTCCTTTGAAACCTCCCTCGGTAACTTGTGTCATCAGGTGGGTTTAGTTCCCAAACTACCACATGACGCCATTGTGGGAAGGGATTTCCCAAAATTCTGGGAACTCTGGGACTGCCCAGATTCCCCAGTAGGTGGTTCTTCTGAGTCTGAACCATCTACCCATCTAATCAGAAACCTATAACGGTGAGGATTCTCCTGAGTTTCCATTCTCAGTATTAGCAGGGGAAACACCAGTCCCTAGGGAGGAGCCTGCTACCTCAGAAGAGGAACAGCGGCCAATAGGGTTTGATGACCTCGAGGTGCACAGAGAAAACTTTTTTACTGAGCAATTGAGGGACCCCACATTGCTAAGAGCCCGGGAGAATGTAGTGAAGATAGATGGGGAGTTAGTTAACCCTGACGAGAGGGTTGCCCTCCCTTACTTCATTATTGAAAGGGACCTGTTATATCGAGTGTCATGAACATTCTGCCCGCTTCCGTGGGCGTGTGCCTGCGCGCATGCGCGGGCGCGTGCCTGTGCGCATGCGTGGAACACGGCCGCTGCCCGCATCTGTGCGCATGCGCGCACGTCATACGCAGCGTCCTGCTGCGTGTGTTCCCGTGTTCCTGTTTTGCATCCTGCATTCTGCATTCTGATCCAGTGTATGACCCGGCTTCCTGACTCTGCTACCTTCTCCAACCCTGACCCCAGCTTGTCGACTCTGCTTGTCTCCTGTCTGATTATCCGTTACCTGAACCCGGCTTGGACTCTGACTATTCTTCTGCCTATTGTATGTACTGATTCCTCCCAAGTGCACGATCTGGCTTGTCTGACCCTGCTACCTACGTCTGCTGCCCTGCTGACCCTCTCGGCTGCTCTGTTGACCTGCACCTGCTGTCCGCATCCTCTACTCTGCCGACCTGCATCACCTGCTTCCTGTCCAGCAGTTCCAGCTTCCTCTGCCGCTACACCAGATCCGGCACCTTTACTTCACTGTGCTCAGAGGCCTCTGTCCCCATTCCAGCGGTCTCTAAGCCGGGGTTGTACGGGAGGTCTCCCTCCACGCTTCAGGCTCACACCCAGGTACGTAACAGTATCAAGCTGCCATGTCTGAGCCTGAAGGAGGGACCTCGCCAATGGACTATGTCTTACAACACCTCTCAGCCCTCACTCAAGTTGTGAACTCTCTCCAGGATAAGCGTGTCCAGGAAGATAAGCAGACACAGACCCAGGCTACCCATGCAGACTTATCACCAGTGATACCACTCCCTGAACCCAGGGTTCCTCTTCCCGAGAAGTTTTCTGGGATCCGAAGTGAATTCTGGGCGTTTCGCAACGCATGAGAACTATACTTTTTGCTGCTACCTCGGACCTTCTCTTCTGAAGTTACCAGAGTGGGCTTCGTTATCGCCCTGCTGCAAGGGGAACCCCAGGCTTGGGCTCACCATTTATGTGAAACTCGCCATGAAGCTCTGGACTCTCTGTCATCCTTCTTCGGTGCTATGGCCCGACTCTACGATGACCCTCAGCGAACGTCCACTGCCGAGGCTGCCCTCTACGCGCTCCAGCAAGGCCATCGAGCCGTCGAGGACTATGTGACTGACTTCAGACGCTGGAGCGCGGACACTCAGTGGAATGAGGTGGCACTTCGGCATCAGTTCCGTCTCGGCCTCTCCGAAAGCCTGAAAGATGAACTAGCCCGGGTCGGTGTTCCTGATGCCTTGGAGTCTTTAATTTCCCTGTCCATCCAGATAGACCGACGACTACGGGAACGCAAAACTGAACGGACAACTCAGCAACTCCACCCGGCTTGGATGCTTCCCTGGATACCAGCTCCTGTCTACCCTGCCAGTGATAATACAGCTCCAGGGAGACTCTCACCCTCTCACCGGACTGCTGCTACCACCAATCCCGGGCAACTTGGACTGATAAAACATTCCTTAACAGCCAGAGAACGACTTCGCCGGCAGCAGAATTATCTGTGCATGTACTGCGGAAGGGCTGGTCACTATGTTTCCACTTGCCCTGTTAAGCTGCGTAAGACTTTGGCTATCTCTTCCCCCAGTTTTGCACGTACTTCTACCAAGGCCACCCACCTGGACTTACCTATTCTGCTCCAATTACCTGAAAGAACCATACCAGTTACCGCAATAGTAGACTCAGGGGCATGTAGTTGTTTTATTGATTTAGACTTTGCAGCTCAACAACACATCCCACTTCAACCCAAAACCCGGGGTCTTTCCATCTTCCTGGCGGATGGGTCCCAAATCAAGTCCGGAGTAGTAACTCAAGAAACCCCCTTTTTGCCTGTCATCACCTCTACGGGTCATAAGGAACTTTTATGTTTGGATGCCATCGCTTCTCCCATGTTTCCAGTCATTCTGGGTCTACCGTGGCTCCAGGCACACAATCCTCAGATTGATTGGGAAACCGGACAAGTTAAATTTCAGTCTCCCTACTGCCAGCAGCACTGCAAGCCCTTGTGTCCTAGCACCAATGGTCCCTTACTATGCCTGGAACCAGACCCAGAGGTATGCGCTGCAGTACCTCAGCAATACCATGAATTTTTGGACGTTTTTAGCAAGAGAGGAGCTGAAGTCCTGCCGCCCCATCATCCGTACGATTGCCCGGTGCTGAAATTCCGTTTGGACGGATTTTCCCTTTGTCTGAGCGGGAACTAGAGGTTCTGAAGGAATACGTTGATGGAAACTTAAAGAGGGGTTTTATCCGCCCTTCTACTTCCCCAGCAGGGGCAGGAATCTTTTTTGTAGAAAAAAAGGACCATTCCCTCCGGCCCTGTGTGGACTACAGGGAATTGAACAAGATTACGGTTAAGAACCGGTATCCCCTACCCTTGGTTCCCGAACGTTTCCAGAGACTCAGGACTTCCTCTGTGTTTACCAAGTTAGACCTGCGGGGGGCATACAACCTGGTTCGCATCCGCTCAGGGGATGAGTGGAAGACGGCCTTTCGTACCAGGTTTGGCCATTATGAATATTTAGTAATGCCTTTTGGCTTATGCAATGCCCCTGCAACTTTTCAGCACCTAGTTAATGATGTTTTCAGAGACTGTCTGGACATTTATGTAGTTGTTTATCTGGATGATATTTTGATTTTCTCCTCTTCCCTTGAGCAGCACCAAAGACACGTCAAGAATGTACTCTGTCGTCTCCGCCAACATGGACTCTATGCAAAACCGGAGAAGTGTTAATTTGAGCGACAGAGCATCCAGTTCCTGGGCCTAGTGATCTCAACGAAGGGGTTCAAGATGGACCCACAGAAGGTTTCAGCCATTCTGGACTGGCCTGCACCTTCGGACAAGAAAGGGGTGCAACATTTTGTGGGCTTCGCTAATTTTTATCGAAGGTTCATTAAGGGATTTTCCGCTATTATTTCTCCAATTACTCAGTTAACGAAGCAACATGTTCGGTTCCGTTGGTCCCCCGAGGCACAGGCCACCTTCATGAACCTAAAAGGACATTTTACAACTGCTCCCATTCTGAGTCACCCTGACCCGACCCTACCCTATTTACTCGAGGTAGACGACTCAGAAACAGCAGTGGGAGCTGTCATCTCCCAACGCCAGGGTCTCAAGGACTTGATGCACCCAATAGCTTTCTTCTCCCGTAAGCTCACCCCATCCGAGAAGAATTATGATGTGGGGGATCGGGAGCTCCTGGCCATTAAATCTGCCCTGGAAGAGTGGAGATACCTGTTGGAGGGAGCAGCACACCCCATACACATATACGCAGACCATAAAAACCTGGAGTACTTGAGAGCTGCGAAATGTCTAAGACCACGCCAGGCACGATGGGCATTATTTTTCTCTAGGTTTTCATTCCATATCACGTATCGACCAGGTTCCAAGAACACCAAACCAGATGCCCTGTCCCGCATGTTTGATGATCCGAAAGAAGTATCAGCACCAGATACCATACTATCAGAAGGTAACTTCTTACTATTGCAAACTAGCCTGATGTCTAACCTGAAACAAGCTTCTGTAGGGGTGTCTGAACCCCCTGGAGTCACTCTTGTTCCCAAAGAGGGATTACTGTGGAAGAACGACAACATTTTTGTGCCAGAGGAAGTCCGAGCTACAGTGTTAAACCTGTGTCACGACCATCCCTTGGCAGGCCATTTCGGGATGCATAAGACTCTAGAACTGGTCCAACGCACATTTTGGTGGCCGGATCTTGAAAAGAACTGCAGGGATTATGTCAGTTCATGTACCATCTGTACCCGTAGCAAGACCACCAGAGGCAAGGCCTGGGGCCTGCTCAGGCCTTTACCAATTCCCGACCGTCCCTGGAAAATGATTGCTATGGACTTCATCAGCCCTCAAAATTGCACTCGCCTCCTCGCATTTGGCGAGGGAATTGATGTGCAGTGCGAGTGAGGAGCAGGGCTGGACCAGTCTGACAGCTTTCTGACTGAAGCAGTGCAGGACATCAGAGCGGCCAGAGGGGGATTCCCTGATCGATACCGCAACCCCCCCCCCAAATGAAAAAAGACAGCGCCGTCGCGGGTTTAACATTGCGCCGATGATAGACTACATTAGTAATTGAGAGCCCGAGCGGAGCAGGTAGTGGCTTTGCGGGGGGGGCGGGGGGGTTGCGAGCTGTACCCGAGCCAGTCGGCACATCTGAGACTGGCGCAACGATCCCCTTCTCTCACGTCTCGGGCAGCGGCTGTCAGCAGAGAAGCCGCCTCCCCCGCTCCTCCATTATGTCTATACAGTGCTCTGCATGCAGGAGGAGGGGGAGGCGGCTTCTCTGCTCGGCTGACAGCCGCTGCCTGAGACTGATCAGAGCCTTGAGAGAAGGGGATTGTTGCGCCAGTCACAGATGTACCGACTCGCAACCCCCCCCGCCAAGCCACTACCTCAGGCTCTCTGTCTGCGGTGTGTGTTCTGAGCCAGGTACATTATAGGTCTGAATGGGGGGGGGTCTGTATTGTAAGAAGAGGGGGTCTCGGGTCTGTATTGTAAGAAGGGGGGTCTGTATGGTAGGAAGGGGGGGGTCTGTATGGTAGGAGGGGGGGCCTGTATGGTAGGAAGGGGGGGTCTGTATTGTAGGAAGGGGGGTCTGTACTGTAGCGGGGGTCTGTACTGTAGCAGAGGTCTGTACTGTAGCGGGGGTCTGTACTGTAGCGGGGGTCTGAATGGTAGGAAGGGGGGTCTGTATGGTAGGAAGGGGGGTCTGTATGGTAGGAAGGGGGCGTCTGTGTGTTAGGAAGGGGGGGTCTGTATTGTAGGAAGGGGGGTCTGTATTGTAGGAAGGGGGTGCAAGGGCTGTGTAATGTAAAGGGGTCCAGAGGTGCAGGGTGCAGTGTAATGTACAGGGGTCTAGAGGTACAATGGCTGTGTAATGTAAAGGGGTCCAGAGGTGCAGGGTGCAGTGTAATGTAAAGGGGTCCATAGGTGAAGCGTGCTGTGTAATGTAAAGGGGTCCAGGGTGCAGTGTAATGTAAAAGGGTCCAGAGTGCTGTGTAATGTAAAGGGGTACAGAGGTGCAGGGTGCTGTGTAATGTAAAGGGGTCCATAGGTGAAGCGTGCTGTGTAATGTAAAGGGGTCCAGGGTGCAGTGTAATGTAAAGGGGTCCAAAGTGCTGTGTAATGTAAAGGGGTCCAGAGGTGCAGGGTGCTGTGTAATGTAAAGGGGTCCAGAGGTGCAGTGTAGTGTAAAGGGGTGATGTGTAATGTAAAGGGTCCAGGGGTACAAGGGCTTTGTAATGTAAAGGGGTCCAGAGGTGCAGGGTGCAGTGTAATGTAAAGGGGTCCAGAGTTGCAGGGTGCTGTGTAATGTAAAGGGGTCCAGAGGTACAAGGGCTGTGTAATGTAAAGGGGTCCAGAGGTGCAGGATGCAGTTTAATGTAAAGGGGTCCAGAGTGCTGTGTAATGTAAAGGGGGCCCAGAGTTGCAGGGTGCCGTGTAATGTAAAGGGGTCCAGAGGTGCAGGGTGCCGTGTAATGTAAAGGGGTCCAGAGGTGCAGTGTAGTGTAAAGGGGTGCAGGGTGCTGTGTAATGTAAAGGGTCCAGAGGTACAAGGGCTGTGTAATGTAATATTGTAGTTAATATTTATTTTTGTAACTTAATTCTTCATAAAACATTTAACAATGTAATTTCATGAGATTGTTTATGAGGGTGTGTTTAGGGGCAGACTTAGGGGCGGGGCAGGGGAGGGGTTGGGTGGGGCAACTGGTGGCGAGTAACTTTCAAGGCCTGGCTAGTGGCTCGTGACTTCAAATTATGAGCCCTGGACTTCATAGTAGAACTTCCCCCGTCAGAAGGCTGCTCAGCCATCTTTGTAGTGGTTGACCGACTATCTAAGATGGCTCATTTCATACCGTTGAAAAGCACGCCCTCTGCCATGGAGACCGCCCAGGCCTTTTTAAGGAGATCGTAAGGCTTCATGGTGTCCCCGCGGATATTGTATCAGACAGAGGGGTGCAGTTCACTTCCCGTTTCTGGAAGGCGTTATGCAAGGTTCTGAAGATTGAATTGTCCATGTCCTCGGCCTACCACCCCCAGACCAATGGTCAAACCGAGAGGACTAACCAGACCCTCGAGCAATACCTCCGATGCTTCACCTCCTTTGTTCAAGACGACTGGGTAGCATTGCTACCCTTGGCAGAATTTGCTTTTAATAATGCCAGTCATTCAGCCACAGGCCAGTCCCCGTTTTTTGCCAACTATGGGTTCCACCCAACTTTTCTACCCGACCTTGTCTCGGATACAACAGTCCCAGTAGTCCAAGATACCGTTGATTTCCTTACCCGTAACAATAGGATCCTACAGGAAGCTCTGACCAAAGCGCAAGCCGCCAGTAAAAGGATGTTCGATAGAAAAAATAGAGGAGAACTAAGCCTACAACAAGGCGATCAAGTATGGCTATCCACCACCAACCTTAAGATGGCTTGTCCGACAAGGAAACTGGCACCCAAATTTATCGGTCCTTTCCCGGTGAAATGGAAGCTAAACGAGGTCTCCTATGAACTTGCCCTACCAGAGTCAATGAAGGTTCACCCGGTATTCCATGTGTCTTTGTTGAAGCCAGCGGTACCTGATCCTTTCCCAGACAGGGGGTCAGGACCACCTGAACCTGTAGTCATTGATGGCAATGAGGAGTTCGAGGTGGAGGCAGTCTTGAATTGCAGAAGAAGGAGAAACCAGCTTAAATTCCTGATTAAATGGAAGGAGTACGGTCCAGAGGAGAACTCTTGGGAACCCCAACAGAACATTCACGCCCAAGAATTAATCCAGGCATTTTTTCGCAGTCATCCCCAGAAGAGAGCCCTCTTTTGCACCCGGAGGTTGCCCTTAAGGGGGGGGCACTGTCATGAACATTCTGCCCGCTTCCGTGGGCGTGTGCCTGCGCGCATGCGCGGGCGCGTGCCTGTGCGCATGCGTGGAACACGGCCGCTGCCCGCATCTGTGCGCATGCGCGCACGTCATACGCAGCGTCCTGCTGTGTGTGTTCCCGTGTTCCTGTTTTGCATCCTGCATTCTGCATTCTGATCCAGTGTATGACCCGGCTTCCTGACTCTGCTACCTTCTCCAACCCTGACCCCGGCTTGTCGACTCTGCTTGTCTCCTGTCTGATTATCCGTTACCTGAACCCGGCTTGGACTCTGACTATTCTTCTGCCTATTGTTTATACTGATTCCTCCCAAGTGCACGATCCGGCTTGTCTGACCCTGCTACCTACGTCTGCAGCCCTGCTGACCCTCTCGGCTGCTCTGCTGACCTGCACTTGCTGTCCGCATCCTCTACTCTGCCGACCTGCATCACCTGCTTCCTGTCCAGCAGTTCCAGTTCCTCTGCTGCTACACCAGATCCGGCACCTTTACTTCACTGTGCTCAGAGGCCTCTGTCCCCATTCGAGCGGTCTCTAAGCAGGGGTTGTACGGGAGGTCTCCCTCCACGCTTCAGGCTCACACCCAGGTACGTAACACAGAGGATAGAAGACACCGTTGAGCAACTGGTAGTGCCTAAACCGTACCGCAAGATGGTTTTGGAACTGGCCCATGGGCACATTCTTGGGGGACATTTGGGAGCGGAAAAAACCCGGGAGAGGATCACCCAGAGGTTTTATTGGCCTGGGATCACTAAAGAAGTGGAATTGGACTGCTCTTCCTATCCAGTGTGTCAGATTACTGCACCCATGCCACATTTCCGCAGTCCGTTGGTACCCCTGCCCATTATTGAGGTCCCTTTTGAGAGGATCACCATGGACTTGGTTGGCCCCTTACTGAAGTCCACTAGAGGGCACCAGCACATCTTGGTAATAATAGACTATGCCAGCCGGTACCCAGAAGCGATTCATCTCCGAAACACCTCTGCTAAAACCATTGCCAAAGAGTTGTTTCAGGTTTTCAGCCGTGTAGGTCTTCCTAAGGAAGTCCTAACTGACCAGGGCACCCTGTTTATGTCTAGGGTGACCAAAGAACTTTGTAAACTCCTGAAAGTGACCCAATTACGTACATCAGTATATCACCCTCAGACAGACGGGTTAGTGGAAAGGTTTAATAAAACCTTAAAACAAATGTTGAGGAAGGTGGTGGATAAAGACGGAAAGAATTGGGATTATCTGCTCCCTTATCTGATGTTTGCAATAAGAGAGGTTCCTCAATCGTCCACAGGGTTCTCTCAGTTTGAGCTACTGTATGGGAGGCACCCTCGGGGCCTACTGGACATTGCCAGGGAAACATGGGAGAGTGAGAGTTCCCCTCATCGAAGTGTGATTGAACATGTGGCCCAAATGCAAGACAGAATTGCCCAAGTGATGCCGATTGTGAAGGAACATTTAGCCCAAGCCCAAATGGCTCAACAAAGGATTTGCAATCGTGGGGCCCAGGTCCGTTCCTTTGCACCTGGTGATAGGGTGTTGGTGCTGGTCCCCACGGTCGGAAGTAAATTCCTAGCCAAATGGCAGGGTCCATATGAAGTGTTGGAAAAAATGGGAGTGGTGAATTATAAAATTAGCCAACCGGGAAGACGAAAACCTGAGCAGCTCTATCACGTGAACTTGCTGAAACCATGGAAGGATATAGAGTCCTTGGTCGCTAAGACTACCCGATTTTCTGATCCATTTAACCTGGCTGTCCCTGAAGTTGGGATAGCGGAGACTCTATCCAAAACTCAGAAACAGGAGGTTAACGAATTTGTGCTCCCTAATAAGGAGAAGTTTTCAGACCTGCCAGGTTGGGTCTCCAGAGTTGAACATGACATTATCACCACACCAGGGGATAAGGTCAAGTTGAAGCCTTATAGAATTCTAGAAGCCCGGCGAGAGGCAATTCGCCAGGAAGTAAAACAAATGCCTGAGCTGGGGGTGATAGAAGAGTCAAATAGTGATTGGTCAAGTCCCATTGTCTTAGTGCCCAAACCAGATGGAAGTTGGCGGTTTTTCATCGCCTGAATAAAATCACTAAGTATGACACCTATCCTATGCCCCGCATAGATGAACTGATTGATCGCCTAGGCACTGCCCGATACATGACAACGTTATACCTGACCAAGGGTTATTGGCAAATTCCTCTCTCGGAGTCGGCCAGCGAAAAAACAGCATTTGTAACTCCAGACGGATCTTTCCAATATCGGAGGATGCCTTTTGGGTTACGGAATGCTCCCGCCACATTTCAACGCACCATGGATAAGACCCTTCGGCCTCATCGAGTCTATGCTGCTGCATACCTCGATGACGTTGTCATCCACAGTGAGGATTGGGAATTACACTTGCCAAAAGTTCAGGCTGTGTTGGATTCCATCTGGAAAGCCGGGTTTACAGCCAATCCAAAAAAAAATGTACCCTTGGGCTAGAAGAGGCGAAGTATCTGGGGTATACCATTGGAAGAGGTCTAATCAAGCCCCAAATAAATAAAGTTGAGGCTATTCAGGATTGGCCACGTCCCACCAACAAGAAACAGGTTTGTGCATTTTTGGGGATCGCGGGCTACTATTGCCGCTTTATCCCCCATTTTGCCTCACAGGCTGTTCCCCTGACCAATTTGACCAAAGGGAAGGAGTCTGTAATGACCAAATGGACTCCCAAAGCAGAAACAGCTTTTCAGGCTTTAAAACAGGCCTTATGTAGTCAGCCAGTTTTAAATTCGCCTGATTTTTCACGGGACTTTGTGGTTCAGACAGATGCGTCAAATGTGGGCTTAGAAGCTGTACTGTCTCAGATTATCAAGGGGGAGGAACACCCTGTTATTTACCTCAGCCGAAAGTTGAAGGCCCATGAAGAGAATTATGCCACCATTGAGAAAGAATGTTTAGCGGTGAAATGGGCTTTGGATTCTCTCCGTTACTACCTCGTGGGTAGACAGTTTGAACTGGTGACGGATCATGCCCCATTGAAGTGGATGGCACTGAACAAAGAGACCAATAGGAGAATAAATAGGTGGTTTCTGGCCCTCCAGGAATTTAGTTTTGTGGTAACGCATCGCCCCGGTGCTAAAATGGGGAATGCAGATGGGTTGTCCCGAGTGCATGCATGCTTGGCAACCTGTGTCCCAACCCTAGGGTTGAAACAAGAGGGGGGGTATGTGACAGGAAGTCAGGTAAATCTGTGGGTGTTGTCACAGACGGGACATACATTTCTGCCTTGTTTAGACAATACACCAATTGTTATTAGGCGTTGGCTGCAAATGTAGCCAGAAAAAGTCTAAGGGGGTTAGAAGACTTCAGCTGTTCAGAATGAGGCAATTAAGGCCTCTATAAGTAATCCAGAGGATTACCACTGATTTGCTGCATGCTGAGGCTTTCTGAGTGAAAGAGAGCAGTAGCTGAAGGTCTTCTGAGGAGGTGAGGAGGAAATTGATTTTTCTGTGTGATAAAAATCAAAAGACTATTGTTTTTCTGCTGTATGACCAGCAGTGTCTGCCCAGCACTAGGCTGTGCCAGACTTCATTAGATAGGTTCCTGTGTGGCGAAGATAGACGCCCCAAGTGGCCAGGGTTTATTTTATGTTTGATTTTGTTTATGCTGTTTTGGATGCTTGCACTTGTTTCCAGCCAGATGGAAGAATAAACCAAAATCTTTGTTTTCAGCCGTCTTCGAGTGCCTGTCTGTATAAATTCAGTGTGTAGTGAACCCATCCAAGGGTCACACACCCCGCTACCGAGCTAACCCCTTACACACCCCATACTGCTTTTATTCATGTGATCACCTTTTTTACTGTAATACTTTGTCATTTTTTATGACCTTTTAATAAAACCTGTCATGGTTTGTTTTTGACCTGCACCATTTGGAGCACTCTCTCTTTTTTTCTTTTTCCGAGTTTGCTGGAACTGTTTGTTACCTTTCGTCCTGCATCTGAAGGCCCATTTGTTTGGTTCCTGTCGTTCTTGCTGTTCCTGGTTTTCACCTGAAGGATCGAGAAACGCACCAACATCCGGAGAGTCCTTGCTGCAGAGACCCAGGTCCTTAGAGGCCACTAAGCGTTTCAGACTCACTGCTGCAAAGCAGTTAGAGTCCACAACACATGGTAAGAGTACCCTATCATTTATACTTGATGCCTGTATGATTTCTGCAGACAACTAGTTATTCATCAGTCCAGGCAGGGATTGGAGAGTCACACATTCGTTTGTTTATGGACTATTTCACATTCAGTGTTTTTCCAGTATCACATTATTTGTGATATCTGGTCTTTATACACAGACTTTATTATTGAGTCATTATTATTGTAATTTATGTCACATATCGTATGTTATCACTGACATTGTATTTTGATACATTTTAGCGCTGCACTAATTATTTAGAATCTCTTTCTAGACTTTCAGAAGCGGTTGAAGAACTTCCTCGTCCATCCCTTCGTATACCTTCTCATAAGCTTGTACTTGCTAATCCCAATCTAAAACAGTTACTCAAACAAAGTTTGAATTTGCAAGAGACTATTATCCCCCATGGCTTAACTCAAGATGAAGAAGGTTTCTTTTACAAGCATACTCAACTTTTTGTTCCTCCTTCCATGGTTATCCATATATTGAAAGTGCTAAGTGATGCTCCCCTAGCTGGTCATCCTGGAATAGAGAAAACCACTGATCTGATCCAACGTAATTTCTGGTGGCCTAACATGACTACGACCATAAAAGATTATGTATCCACCTGTGAGGTCTGTATAAGATCCAAACATGAAAGCAGACCACACTATGGATTGCTTATGTCTTTAACTATTCCTACAAAACCTTGGGAAGCATTGTCTTTGGATTCCATCGTAGAATTACCTCCTTCTAATGGATATAATACCATCATGGTAACAGTTTATATGCTAAAAAAAATAGCTAATTTTGTCCCTCTTAAGAAACTCCCCTTTTCCAAAGAAACAGTGCAAACCTTACTGGATCATGTAATCAAATTACATGGTGTCCGTTAACGTTTAGTTTCGGACAGAGGATCTCAGTTTGTCTCCAAATTCTGGAAGGCTTTGTGTCATATTCTTCAAATTGACCTCAGTGGATATCATCCTCAAACAAATGGACAGACAGAAAGAGTAAACCAGTGCCTTGAACAATATCTTAGGCCTCGTACAGACGACCGGATCTATCCGCTGGGATTGATCCGCGGATCAGTTCCAGCAGATAGATCAGGTCGTGTGTACGTCCGAGCGGACATTTCCCGGCGGATAAAAATCCAGCCGACGGATTCCCAGTGGATAAAAATTTCTTAGCATCTAGAAATCTATCCGCTGGAATCCAGTCCAGCGGACTGATCCGGTCGTCTGTACAGACTCACCAGATCAGTCCGTCCGCTCCCCTCCCTCGCATGCGTCATAATGATTTGACGCATGCGTGGAAGTATTTACCTTCCAGCGTCGCGCACGTCACCGCGTCATCGTCGCGGCGACGACGCGACACATCACCGCGGATGTATTCCACACGGATTTCGATCTGATGGTGTGTACATCCATCAGATCCAAATCCGCCAGAGGATTTATCTGCTGGAAACGGTCCGGCGGACCGTTTCCAGCGGATATCCTCTCGTGTGTACGGGGCCTTAGATGTTATTGTTCCCATCTTCAGGATAACTGGTCTGCTCTTCTTCCTCTTGCTGAATTCTCTTATAATAATTCAACTAGTTCCTCTAAGCATTATTCCCCTTTCTATGCAAACTATGGGTTTCATCCCAATATTCTACCAGAGTCTTCACTACTCACAAATGTTCCTTCAACTAATGATTATTGGTCTACTCTTTCATCCGTATTACAAGTTTTGAAACAAAATCTCAAACATGCACAAAATTGCCAAAAACTCTATTAAGAAGGCATAGACCTGCACATTCCTACAAAGTAGGCGACCAAGTATGGCTTTCTACAAAAAACCTACGTTTGCATTTACCAGCGAGGAAACTCGCCAAACTATTTCTTGGTCCTTTCCCAATTTCTAAAGTTATTAACCAAAATACTATGCAACTTTCTCTTCCTCCGGAACTTATCATCCATCCCTCATTCCATGTGTCTCTTCTCAAACCCTATCGACCTAACCCGTTTCCTGGTAGGAATCCTCCTCCTGCACCTCCTATCCTAGTTGAGGGTGAAAAACATTATGAGGTTGAAGATATACTAGACCCTAGAAAAAGGACGTCTACAATATCTATTTGGATGGAAGGATTATGGCATACAAGAAGACTCTTAGGAAGATTTAGAGGAAGTGCACGCACCCGAACTATGTAGTCAATTTCATTCTACATATCCTCATAAGCCTTTGCCTACTAAGATCCCCAGGAGGGTATCTCTTAAGAGAGGGGTACTGTAACAGGCGTTCAGCGCGGCTGTTACTTTCTACTGTGATAGACGCTTTCGGCGCCGTAGTGCGTTTCATCTTGGAGCGCATACGGCACTTGCGCAATGACGTCATCGCCCGGCGCTGTGCTGCGTTCCAGCGTGGAACGCGGAAGTACGGCAGTCTTTTGAATCACTGCAATGCACTGCAGCTGGATACCTGCCTATTAGGGATGAGCCGAACACCCCCCCGTTCATTTCGCACCAGAACCTTCGAACGGACCGACCATTCGCGTGAACATTTAGAACCCAATTGACGTCTATGGGACTCGAACGTTTGAATTCAAAAGTGCTCATTTTAAAGCCTACTATGCAAGTTATTGTCGTAAAACGTCTTTGAGAAACCGGGTCTTGCCCCAGGGAACATGTATCAATGGAAAAAAAGGTTTTAAGGCTTCATTTCCATGGACGTTTTTACAGCCACTTTTTTTTGCCTTTTTTACAGCTTAAAAACGCCTGTCCATGTTTTTTTTTAAATGTATTTATTTTTGAGCTGGAGCTCAAAAACGCAGCGGTAGAGTTTTTGAGCGTTTTTGCGCATTTTGAGCGTTTTTTAACGTCTGGCGTTTTTACAGCTCTAACGCTGGAGCTTCAGAACTCACTGGTCCTGTTTTTTTTTTGCAGCTTAAAAATGGCTCAGCCATCTACAGCTCAAAAACGTCATGGTGGGCATGAGGCCAATGATTTTTTTTTTTTTTTTTTAAGTGTATTTTGTGCGTGTACTCGAGAGAGGAGCCAGACTGCAGGAGTTGGGAGTAGGCAGGCCTCCCCCAGAGGCAATCTGCCACCTTTCTCCATGCCCCGGGTGGCAATGGTGGGTGTGTGAGGGGGTCCTCCCATACAGCCCGCCCTACCTGCTCCGCTTTGAAGCCCAACGGGGCAGAGGGACTCCCTATAGGGGAGTGAGAGGATCTAGCCCACTCAACCAGCCCCGTTAGTCCTTCGCCTCTCTTTTTAGAGACCGCATGGTCAAAGTGCGTGCATGTTAACCCAATTTCGAGTGCGTGTGAGTGTGGTGGTTTTTGTGGGAGGGGGGTGGGCATACTAAGCGCAGGCTTACCTCGCATAGCACACCCACCGGGAGCCGGGCTGAGACCACCAAACTCAATTCACATGTAGCTGAGACCGGGATACAAACCCCTAGCTGCAGAGGTGAATGGCTTGTCAGCGCAGTGCCAATCGCGTTGAGCCACCGCAGCTCCTCGGAGCAATGATTTTAATGATGCTTAAATATAAAAAAATAAAAAATGAAATATTCCTTTAAATATTGTACCTGCTGGGTGTCTATAGTATGCCTGTGAAAACGTCTTTGAGAACCTGGGTCTTGCCCCAGAGAACATGTAGTAATGGAAAAAAAGTTTTAAAAAACTGTCGTTTTTTCTGGAGCAGTGATTTTAATGATGCTTAAATAAAAAAAAATAAAAAAAATTCCTTTAAATATTGTACCTGCTGGGTGTCTATAGTATGCCAGTGAAGTGGCACGTGTTTAGAACTGTCCCTGCACAAAATGAGATTACTATAAGAAAAAAAGTAATTTAAAACTGCTTGCGGCTTTAATGTAATGTCTGGTCCCTGCAATATGGATGAAAATCATTGAGAAAAATAGCACAGACGCAGACAGTACACGCACCACGTAGCTTTATGATCACACTGCAGAGGACACGGGCAGTACACACTACATAGCTTTAGGTGCAATCTGCAGAGGACACGGGCAGTAGACACCAAGTAGCTTTAGGTGCAAACTGCAGAGAACAAAGGTAGTACACACACTATGTAGCTTTAGGTGCAAATTGCAGAGGACAAAGGCAGTACACACACTACGTAGCTTTAGGTGCAATCTGCAGAGGACACGGGCAGTGCACACCAAGTAGCTTTAGGTGCAAACTACAGAGGACAAAGACAGTACACACACTACATAGCTTTAGGTGCAAACTGCAGAGGACATGGGCAGTACACACCACGTAGCTTTAGGTGCAAACTGCAGAGGACACGGGCAGTACACACCAAGTAGCTTTAGGTGCAAACTACAGAGGACAAAGTCAGTACACACACCACATAGCTTTATGGTGCACACTGCAGAGGACACAGGCAACACACCACATAAGAATACTGCAGCTAGCACAATCACCTGCCTGCCAGTAAATTAGGAAGAGCTGATCTAGCTAAACTATACAGTGTATAAATATATATACAACACCTGGGATGCATATATATCCTCTACACACTGTGGGCCAGATTCACAAAGGTTAGCGGATCTTTAGATCCGTGTAACCTATGTGAATTAAGATCCGCCCTCGCAAGTTTGTGAGGAAAGTGTCAAATTCACAACACACTTACCTCCAAACTTGCGACGGCGGATCCTAACTCCCCCAGCGGAATTCAAATTCCGCGGCTAGGGGAGTGTCATATTTAAATCAGGCGCGCTCCCGCGCCGATTTAAATACGCATGCGTCGTCCGGGGAATTTCCCGGCGTGCATTGCTCCCACTGACGTCAATAGGACGTCAGTGGTTGCGACGTGAGCGGGACTTGCGACGCGCGTGTTCGTGAATCGGCGTACGCAAACGACGTAGGAAATTTCAAAATCAACGCGGGAACGACGGCCATACTTAACAATACTTACCCCTGCTTTTAGAAAGGGTAAGTATACGACGGAAAACCGCTACGGAAACGACGTAAGAACACAGCGTCGGGTCCGCGTACGTTCGTGAATTTCGCGTATCTCGCTGATTTACATATTATTCAGTGTAAATCAGCGGGAACGCCCCCGGCGCCATTTTTAAATAAAAAAAAAGATCCGACAGTGTAACACAGTGTGACACTGTCGGATCTCAGCCCTATCTATGCGTAACTGATTCTATGAATCAGGTGCATAGATAGGACCAGAAAAAATCCGAGATACGATGGTGTATCTGAGATACTCCATCGTATCTCTTTTGTGAATCTGGCCCTGTAACTTTAACTGACTAGCCTGCCAGCCTGCCTGCTCTATCTACCTACTAAAAATGACACTCTCTCTCTGTCTTCTCTTTTAACCACTGCAACACACTACACAAGGCCGACCTGCAGGCAGCCTTTTATAGTGTGAGGCATGTACTAAACCCCCTGAGCCATAATTGGCCAAAGCCACCCTGGCTTTGGCCAATTATGGCTCTCCGTTTATTGCAAGCTGTGATTGGCCAAGCATGCGGGTCATAGTGCATGCTTGGCCAATCATCAGCCAGCAATGCACTGCGATGCCGCAGTGAATTATGGGCTGTGAAACGTAACTCGAATTTGGCGCGAACGGGCCAAAACGTTCGTAATTCGACGAACGATCAAACATACGATGTTCGAGTCGAACATGAGTTCGACTCGAATACGAAGCTCATCCCTACTGCCTATAAAGGCACTCATTACACATACAGGCTTTGTTCTATTATTGTCAGCTGTAGCTTGGCCACACTATTGAATGGTGTCATCGCTCCCCAGCCTGCAACACCGCTCCAGGCAACAACTACTCCTTTAGTGCACCTGCTACAACAGAGAGCCTTGCTGGGGACAAGCTTGGGCCTTCCTTGCTGAACATCCTTACCACGGATTCCCTACTGCCTGCACAGAAGCCTGCAAACGGATAAGTAGCTGTTGTGTCACTTGTAGTGCTATAGGAAGAACTGTTGCTTATGTTCCATCCAGCGCATTGAAATCCTTGCTAACCGCAGTTGTGGTTCACTTCGTTCACCAGTGCTGTTACATTACACCACTAATTCAAACTTGAGAGGCCCACCTAATGGCATTGCCAAATGTGGCAAATGTGCATTTTGTCCCTGGATCAATGTCGGTACTAGCTTCACACTACCCAATGGAGAACATTTTGTCCCCAATTTCCATGCCAACTGTGATACTCAGGGGCTAGTTTATCTTATGTCCTGCAAATGTAACGCATTTTATGTAGGGAAGACTATCAGGCATTTTCAATCCCGGATCAAGGATCATGTATATTATTCTGCAGGGGGAAAAATGATTACATCTGTGAGCAGACATTTGGATCTGTACCATAAATTTGATACTTCCCTTATATCTTTTATCGCCCTCGCTGTGATCCCCAAGGATCCACACGGTAGCGATTAGGACAAACAAATCCTCCGGAGAGAAACGCTATGGATCGAGCGCCTAAATGCTTTACATGCCCCTGGTATCAATAAGGCTCAGTCCTACAAGCCATTTTTATAATTGGTCCAGTTTGCAATATTATTGGCCTGACTATTGTGATGTTGAAATGGTCTTGGTTGGAAACTGAGGTTTACAAAAATGGAAAGTTTCCCCAGTGGGGCTTTGGACAGCAATGTAACAAGATCAAAATTAGAATAAAAATAATTATTTATTGGAAGAATAATCCAGTAGCATTAATAGAAAACAGTAGAAATCCGGTCCAATGATACAGTATGTGTACAGTACAAATACAATTTAATGCAATAAAAGAACAAAATTGTGCACATCGTTACATAGCATAGGCTATGGGGTGTGCGAGCCCCGATGCGTTTCAACCTCTGTTTCGACCTCCTCAGGGGGACAATTGGCTCTAAAAAATATATACATACATTACATTACATTACACATTTTAAAAGTTTAGAAAAACGTCATACATGTTGTTGAATAAATCATAATGGTATATTTACCACTCAGCGGTGAAATAACTATTCATGTGACCGGAGATAATACTGTTGATGAATCCAGGGGGCTGGATTGCCACCCACATCCCCCCCAAAGCAACACCAAAGGAAAAAGGGGGACTGCCCCAAGGGGCTTGCAAGGAGCCACACAAAAAATGTCCACTGAAAAGGGAGGAGTCGGCACCTATGAAGACCACCCAGATAATAGCCATGTGTTAGTATAAAGATGAAAAGGGTAAACTCATAGCATGTTAAGCCAGAGTATAAGTTTATCTATAAGCGTTTCTGAATGTTTATATGCCCATATATGTATAAGTAAGGACTAACGGCAAATAAAAATTGACGATATTCTAAATCCTGTAGATATCATTGGCGTCCCATTAGGGATAGCTAGCCAATGTTAAAAGTAATTGGTTAAAGTAATGTAGTGGTATGATAATCCAACAAGTCATATAAATAGGTGCCAGGACCTGGACTTGAACCTGTGACCTCAGCTGTGTCTGGCAATGAACCATCTCACTGAGCTATCTGAGATGCTGATCCGTTGGACATTCCTGCCTTATGTCTTGATTGCCTTAAACCTTGAACCCCTTGCTCCTCCCAGGAACTTCCTGATATAAGCCATGGGCCAGATTCACAAAGAGATAGGACGGTGTATCTACAGATACACCATCGTATCTCTGACGTAAACTGGTCCTATCTATGCGCATAGATAGGGCTAGATCCGTCAGTGTTACAATGTGCTACACTGTCGGATCTTTTTTTCAATTTAAAAATGGCGTTCCCGCTGATTTACGATAAATAATATGTAAATCAGCGAGATACGCAAATTCAAGAACGTACGCGGACCCGTCGCAGTGTTCTTACGTCGTTTCCGTAGCGGTTTTTTCATCGTATACTTACCCTTTCTTTTATCAGGCGCAGCCAATGTTAAGTATAGCCGACGTTCCCGCGTCAAATTTAAATTTTTTAACGTCGTTTGTGTAAGTCGTTCTCAAATACGGACGGACGTCGTTTACGTAAGCGTCGCAACCACTGACGTCCTAGCGACGTCAGTGGGAGCAATGCACGCCGGGAAATTTCACGGACGGCGCCTGCGCATTTAAATCGGCGCGGGAACGCGCCTGATTTAAATAGTACACTCCCCTAGCCGCAGAATTTGAATTCCGCAGGGGGATTTAGGATCCGCCGTCGCAAGTTTGGAGGTAAGTTGTTTGTGAATTAGCCACTTGCCTCCTAAACTTGCGGGAGCGGATCTTAATTCACGTAGAACGAGCGGATCTATAGATCCGCTGCGCTACGTGAATCTGGCCCCATGTCTCTGCACTTCCTCCTTGCCAGAATATTGTGCTATCTCCAGCCTGTATCTCGCTCCTGTCTTCCCTGCTGCCGTCCATATTTTCTACTGTTCGTTATCGACCCTTGGCTGTTCGTTATCGACTATACTTCTGCTTGATCCCAACCTGCAAATACTCATTACTGACCCTTTGGCTTGTTTACCGACCACTCTTCTGTTTGATCCTTACCTGCTCATCCGCTATTGTACCCCGGCTTGCTCACCTCCTGGTGGGGCGATCCTGAGGACTGCGACCTGGTGCTAACACGCAGCAAAATCCATCTCCATCTTCAGGAGCTCTGGTGAACACCGGTTAGAGCTTAGACTCCGCACCTCAGGTGACCCTGTGTCATCTGCCAGAAGTGACTGTTTGTACACCTGTCATCAACTGCTATAGCTACTGGCCTCTGAGCCTGACTCCAGCCCGTGACAATATGTGATCATGTGAATGAATATAGTGGTGGATAGAGAGTGCAATGGTGTGTCAGGGAGACTGACAGTATACAGTCAGACAAAGCACTATGGGCCAGATTCACAAAGCACTTACGCCGGCGTATCTAGAGATGCGCGGCGTACTTGTAAAAATGCGCCGTGCGTATCTCTGCACCGTATCCTCAAAACGAGATACGCCTGAAAACCATTTTTTTCCTACCGACGTAAAACGATTACACTGGTGCATCTTGGGGCTCAAAATACGCTAGACGCACCATTGTTTTGCTATTCAAATATGCAAATGAGGGAATTACGGCGATCCACAAAAGTACATTTGTGCAGCGCAGGCTACGCCCTGTGCGCATCAGCTGAATGTCTGGTCTAAAGTTACACCTTATAAAAGCAGGCTTAACTTTGCACCAGACGTGTGCAGGTCAGCTAAAGCAACACCATTAGGGACGAGCTGAGCACACACACTTGCAGGAAAACAATCTGTATGCCAACATGCCAGGGGCATCCATGCTCATAGCTATACTAGTGACTTTAGAGGCACGCAGAAGGAGGAGGGAACGGAGGAGGAGGAGGAGGGCACAGGAGAGGAGGGCACAGGCGAGGATATACCGCACACGCCTAGATGTCTTTGGCATGCCTGCTTCTGAGGTGTATCGCACCTTCAGATTCAGCCCTAAAGCCATCATGGAATTAACCAGAACCCTGCAGGATGACATCACCAGCCCAACACACCGCTCACATGCACTGGAGCCACTGGTCAAGGTCATAGCAACACTCCATTTCCTTGCCACTGGCTCTTTTCAGCGCACAAGTGGAGTGGTGGCTGGGATGGCACAATCCTCCATTAGCAGATGTGTGCACCAGGATGTCCCTGCAATCCTCAGACTCATGGCCAACCAAATCACCAAACCCACCCAGGAGGACCTGCGGATGAAGACAATGACAGATTTCTACAGAATTGCCAGATTCCCACGCACCATGGGGGCCATTGATTGCACATATGTGGCACTACAGCCCCCCTGTGAGACAGAGAACATATACCGCAATCGGAAGCATTGGCATTCCATCAACGTACAGGTGATAGCCGATGCCCAATACCTCATATGGCACGTCCGTGCCAAACACCCAGGATCCAGCCATGACAGCTACATATACCGTCAAAGCCACATCCCAAGAGAATTTGAACAGAACGTGTATGGGGACAGCTGGCTGGTTGGTGAGTGACATGGGTGTCAGGCATGACTGTCCCCCCCCCCCCCATGATGCAGACATCACGAGCGGCACATGCATGACTAACATCCTCCTGTCTTTTCCCTTCCAGGTGACTCTGCATATGCACTTGGACCCCATCTCATGACTCCATTCTGGAACCCCCAAACCCCAGGAGAGGAAAGATACAATGAAGCACACATACGTACCCGTGCAGTGGTGGAACGCACCTTTGGCCTCCTGAAGTCCCGTTTCCGATGCCTGGATAAGTCTGGGGGTACACTGTTGTATTCCCCAAACTTTGTGTGCCAGATCTTCGGTGCATGTTGCATTCTGCACAACTTCGCCATGAGAAGGGGCCTGGAGATTAACCTACGTGATGACCTGACCCCCGAACCAGACATTCCCCCCCTAACCGAGGGTACTCCGTCTTCTGAAGGAAGAGCAGCCAGGAGACACCTCGCAGAAGGCATCTTTGCACGTTAAACCCACACATTAATCATGGCACAATGAGAATGCATGCATGCACACCACTGTGGTCCCTAGCACACACACCCCACATACACATCGAATTGGATTAGACCAAAGTACACCGCACGGTACTAGGGAGCAGCAATGCCCCGCCAAGGCTCCAATTATGTCACTGTACATTCATACACCTTTCACACGGACCTGGGATCACTTCTCCCTGGTCCTGGGGAACCCTACTCCACCACAAATGAGGGTGACACCCCTTTTTCAGCAGAAATGTCACCCCCACATTCATACATCATTCACAAACCTAAAACAAATCATAAACACAGTAAAAAACAAAACAAAAAAAGCACTGAAAACAAAAATACACAGAAAAGTAATGACGGCGTGACCCACGCCTTGGCCGGCCACGACCACGGCCCCTCAGGGGAGACTCATGGGGGGGAATCAGGGGAAGGAGGAGCCTCCCCTGGGCTTGGCCCACCTGATGGCCTGCCCTCCAAAGCCACGGCTATCCTGTTCAGGCCCACAGTGAGGGCTGCCGTATTGGCCTGGACAGCCTGGGTATTGTCCTGGACAGCCTGGGTCAGGGCATGCACCTCCTGACCCACGCCTGCTGTTGCAGTCTGCAGTTCATTAAAACAGTTGATGAACGCCAAGGAGTTGCAGCTCATTTCAGTCACTGAGTCCTTAATAGAGGACAGGCTGTCCTCCATCTGTGCCAAAGTCTGGGTGACCTCACCCAGATGGCGGGTCTGAAGGGCCTAGTCCCTCCGCAGATTGGCCGGCAGAAAGTCAGCCACCCCCCTGGTCTTCTAAATGGCCTTCCTGCCTCCAGTTAAGGCTTGTGGCCTGGGAGGAGGGGAGCCCCCTGGGGGGAGCCCTGTTAGGGGAGGAGTGGGAGGGGCTACCCCTGATGGTGGCCTGACTGCCTCCAGATGAGGCTTGTGGCCTGGGAGGAGGGGAGCCCCCTGGGGGGGGAGCCCTGTTGGGTGAGGAGTGGGAGGGGCTACCCCTGATGGTGGCCTGACTGCTGCCAGCCCCAGGGGGAGACTCCTCCAAAAGGAGAAGTATCTCACTGGCTATGTCAAACTGATCCTCCTCAAACTCCTCCCCCTCATCCTCCTCATGAGGTGAGTTGTGGCCACTCTCCTCCCCTGAGGACTCCAGCCTTGCCTGGGGAACTTCAGCAGCCTGATGTCCGGGAGTTGGTGCAGACTGGCCTGATGGCCCAGCACCCTCCTGGCCATCTGTGGATGACACATAACATACACAGGTTGGAGGATCCACACACTTGGCACATATTCCCTCCCCCCCACACATGCTACTCGCCAGATGAAAAAAAAAAACTTACCTGTCCTCACGGCCTCCTCGGAGTCAAAGCCAGGCAGGCCCACCACTTGCTGCCTGTTGAAGCACCGAGCCACTGCCCACTCCTCCTCAGTCAGCCTGATGGTGCAAGGTGGTCCCCCACCAGTGCCCCTGGAATGGCCTGTAAGCTTGGCTAGCTTATCACGGACCAGGCCATTGATCTTTTTTGAGATCCCACTGACGGTCCTCGTCTCCCCCCCCCCCAACGCATTGATCTCATCAGTAATGTCCTGGAGGATCTGCTTCTTCCTGGCCTGGGTGATGTCCCGGCTCTCAGGGCCATGCAAATATCGCCCATGATGGGAAATGGCCCTAGCAAGGGTTTGCTTCTCCTGGACAGAGAAGTTTAACTTCTTATTTTTTGGTCCCATATCACCACCAAACAGTCAGCACCAAACAGACACAAAAACAAACAGCACACACAGACACAAAAACACACAGCACACACAGACACAAAAACACACAGCAAAAAACAAACACCAAAATCAAACAGAACAAACAGACAGCTAATACAGACACCAAAAAACACAGAAAAAACAAACACCAAAATCAAACAGAACAAACAGACAGCTAATACAATCTCCTATCTCACTCTCCAAAAAATCTTTGCTACAACACTCCTACACAAACCAACAAATAGCCACAGACAACAGAACAAAAGCACCTCGCTTCAGGAAGGGAAACACAGGGATGTACTTTTGCAATGGAAGGGCGTTTGTCTGGGCCTATTTAAGCACAGGGCGTATCTCACTAAGTATGCTTGGCCTAGTTCCTATCTCACTGATTGCGCCGGGCCGAGTTCTGCGCATGCGCAGAGAGGCTATGAACAGAGTCAGCACCATTGCGCATGCGCATGCCAGCTGGCCCTTCATTTGCATGGGGTCAAGGCTCATTTCAATGAAGCACGCCCACTTCCCACTTTCAATTACCCCGCCTTACGCCTCGGAATTTACGTTACGCTGGCGCAAATTTGGGCGCAAATACTCTGTCGATACGGTACTTACGTCACAAAATTGAGCCGGCGTAACGTAACAGAGATGCGTTACGCCAATCTAAATATGCCCGCTCTACGTGAATCTGGCCCTATGTGCTCAGTGGTGTTGAGGATTGAAGAAATACCTTAGGGTAAGTGATCCATTTATTCTAACGCCAGGGTGTGCACCAGCTGTATGCTGGTGAGTGACCAAAAATAGTGTTGTCAAAAACTGAAACAAAAGTAAGGGTGTTGTAAAGGATGATAGAATTTACCTGTGCAGTAGTATAAATAATAGAAATAATATACTTTTTTGGTCTTGTAGGGTTCCTTTGTATTTGGAGACCTCCTTGCAATTATGCAGGAAAAGATTCGGATGCCACTAGGGAGTAAATGCAGTAACGTCCATGCTGGCTTGCTTGGAATCATCTTGGAGTCTCAAGCATCCAGTCTTATATGGGCTAGTAGGTCTAATGATAGAGATGATCACACACAGGTGCCAGTGAGCTCCCCCTCCCCCACAGCACAGACGTGCAGGCTGCTGAGAAAAAACAAACAAACAGCCCATGGGGCGGTCCCCCTTTTCCCTTCGGTGGTGATTCGGGGGGGGGGGGTGTGGGTGGCAATCCAGCCCCCTGGATTCATCAACAGTATTATCTCTGGTCACATGAATAGTTATTTCACCGCTGAGTGGTAAATATACCATTATGATTTATTCAACAACATGTATGACGTTTTTCTAAACTTTTAAAATATGTAATGTAATGTATGTATATATTTTTTTAGAGCCAATTGTCTCCCTGAGGAGACCGAACAGAGGTCGAAACGCGTTGGGGCTCACACACCCCATAGCCTATGCTATGTAACGATGTGCACAATTTTGTTCTTTTATTGCATTCAATTGTATTTGTACTGTACATACTGTATCATTGGACCGGATTAATTCTACTGTATTCTATTCATGCTACTGGATTATTATTCCAATAAATAATTCTTCTCATTCTAATTTTTGATCTTGTTACATTGCTTTCCAAAGCCCCACTGAGGAAACATTCCATTTTTGTATTACTTCTGGGGTGTGCAGCTCTTTCATCTCTGCTGTGTGTGTCTTTTCCTTATTTGGAAACTGAGGTTTAATCTAAATATCACTTTCTAAAATTATACTTTCAATTCATTTTGGCTGTAGAATATTCTTGATACCCCATAAGTCTATATTTTCTATATGATATTCTACCCATCCATTTCCTTGCCTACTTTTACTGGATCCATAAATATACTCTTGCATTATATGTCATTGTTAATACAATGATGTATTATAAAAACATACTAATTGTTATGCCATCTCTTTTGCTGGCTATAATACCTTGGAAGATGGTTATCTACAACTGTATATACAGTGTGTGTGTGTGTGTGTGTGTGTGTGTGTGTGTGTGTGTGTGTGTGTGTGTGTGTATATATATATATATATATATATATGTGTTATTATCTTTATGTAGTTTTTTAATTCATTTTCAAATGTTATGTGGTTTCCTTTGTGCTTCATTTGGGTCTTTTGCTGGGGTTTGTCCATTTGGAGCTTCTTCAATTTGCGAGTAGTGTTGAGCAGAATATGCCATATTCGATTTCGCGATATATCTCGAATATATATTCGAATATTCGAGATATATTCGCTAAATTCGAATATTCGTGATATTTTATCGAAAGTAAATGATTGCGATTTTTCGCTATTGCGAATGCGAAAATAATTGCGATTTTTTGATAACTGCGGTAGGAGCACTCTGATTGGCTCAGAATATTCGTGATATTTTATCGAAATATCGCAACATGCGAATGCGATATTTATTGCGCAATTTCGAGAAATGCTGGAGGAGCGCTCTGATTGGCTCAGAATATTCGTGATATTTTATCGAAATATCGCAACATGCGAATGCGATATTTATTGCGCAATTTCGAGAAATGCTGGAGGAGCGCTCTGATTGGCTCAGAATATTCGTGATATTTTATCGAAATATCGCAACATGCGAATGCGATATTTATTGCGCAATTTCGAGAAATGCTGGAGGAGCGCTCTGATTGGCTCAGAATATTCGTGATATTTTATCGAAATATCGCAACATGCGAATGCGATATTTATTGCGCAATTTCGAGAAATGCTGTAGGAGCACTCTGATTGGCTCAGAATATTCGTGATATTTTACAATACAAAATAATTGCGAATATTCGGCAAATGCGGAAGGAGCACTCTGATTGGCTCAGAATATTCTTGATATTTTACAATACAAAATAATTGCGAATATTCGGCAAATGCAGAAGGAGCACTCTGATTGGCTCAGAATATTCTTGATATTTTACAATACAAAATAATTGCGAATATTCGGCAAATGCGGAAGGAGCACTCTGATTGGCTCAGAATATTCTTGATATTTTACAATAGAAAATAAAAAGTGTTTTGCATTGGTGGTGATTCTTTACTCTATCCATCTGTCACAGCCGTTTGTCAATCAAACACCTTAAAGATTGAACACGTTCATGCTGCATGCTTTGGACTTTTTTTCACTTCACATATCAAAGACATTTTTATGAAAGATTATTTTTCTATTATTGGGACTATATTTCTTTATATATTTGTTTCACTGTGTATTTCACAAGTTATTTGCGCTTGCTTATTTTATAATTTGCCCACATGTCTTGTCACTAGACATATTTTTTATTCTTGTAGAGCGACTCCATTTTCTGTCTTGTATTAATTTATGTTGTATAACATTTTTGAGTTGCTGCTGTATTCTCCCCTTTTTTAAGGTATGCGCAATTTTTTCCTTCTTACAAAAAATAATAATATCAAACATACAAATATTCATAACATACACATACACAAAGCCCCCCCCTTTTGCATCAGAGACAATCAGAGTTCTCCTACCACAGTTATCGAAAATTCGCAATCATTTTCGCATTCGCAATAGCGAAAAATCGCAATTTTTTTTTTTTCAATTTGGCAACATAATAGGATCGCCTCAGCTTAGCTACTCGGCCCAGGGTCTCTAATCATACCAGCAATGCTTTTAGACGTCGATAGGATGTGATCTGTTTTAAAAATCAAATTGAAAAAATGCGAATATTCGGAATTGCGAATATTCACCGCGAAATTCGAAATATATCGCGAATACTCGAATATGCCATATTCGAGTCGAATATTCGCAATGCGAATATTCGTGAGCAACACTATTTGCGAGCTGCCACCTTTGGGACTTTTATCTGAATATGATGTGGCCACCTAGCGTCGTATGTTATATTTTACCATCTAATTTATACTGCAATGCTTTTACAGACCAGCAGGAGGAAACGTTCCCTTGTCTTTCCCCTTGTCTGTGTCAGTTTTTGACACTCGCGTTGGCCGCATGGCATGTCCCTCCTCTGACTTCTTGTCTTGGATAAGGCATGTCTGCAGCACATTTGCAGTGTCTCCTGTGGCCGGTCCGGATGACGTCACGCCGGCTGTGCCGGCTTGTTGACTGACGGTCGGGGCGTAGATATTTAAGCACGCTATTTTCAGCGTGTAGATGCAGCTGCTTACTAAGTAGATATCGGTCTAGGATTGTACAGATCCCGGTGTGATTGGGTTTTGAGGTGGGTACTCCTCAGTGCTGATTCTATGCGGCTTTGTTTATTTTATGTTCTGGTTTAATCTACATACCCACTTTTGTCTATTTAGGCCCTGGGTTGATTCCATTGTCCTGCCCTGTACAGCTATTTTGGACTTCTAAGAAACATGGCTATAAGTTCCTTTTGATCTTTATAGTTTTGGCTTCTATGGATGAAGTATGGACACATTATGGGTCACTTTTGCCTCTGGCCTTGTTGACCTTTTCTAAACCTGTGTATCCATTTATTTCTGCCATTTTGGTGAGTTTATGTCCTATATTTTCAAATTTCTATTTGATCTATATACTCATATACTCATATATATATATAATGTTGTTGCAGATTTTTGTGACCTGTTTTATATGTTGTTTTCATTCCAGCTTTATCTACCATATGTTAGCCTCCTTCAATTGTTGAGAAGGTCTACCATCTCCAAAACATTGGCCTGACCCTGCTTTTCAAGCACTGTTTATCTATTGTATTGTGCTTATTACGGTCTCTTTATATTTTCAGTGGGGATGAGCTTCGTGTTCGAGTCAAACTCACGTTCGACTCAAACATCGTATGTTCAATCGTTCGCGCTAAATTCGAGTGGCGTGTCACGGCCCATAATTCACTGCGGCATCGCAGTGCATTGCTGGCTGATGATTGGCCAAGCATGCACTATGATCCGCATGCTTTGGTCAATCACAGTGCGCAAAAAACAGAGAGCCATAATTGGCCAAAGCCAGGGTGGCTTTGGCCAATTATGGCTCAGGGGGATTAGTACACGCCCCACACTATATAAGGCCACCTGGAAGTTGGCCTTGTGTAGTGTGTTGCGGTGGTTAAGACAGAAAGAGAGTGTCATTTTTTTGAGTTAGATAGAGCAGGCAGGCTAGTCAGTTAGAGTTAGGCCGCGTACACACGGTCAGTCGGACCGTTTTCAACAGTTAACCGATGAAGCAGACTGATGGTCTGATGTGCCTACACACCATCAGTTCAAAAACCGACCGAGTCCAACACGGTGACGTAAAACACAATGACGTGCAGAGAAAAATGAAGTTCAATGCTTCCAAACATGCGTCGACTTGATTCTGAGCATGCACAGGTTTGGAACCGATGCTTTTGCGTACTAACCATCGGTTTTGACCTATCGGTTAGGTGTCCATCTGTTGAATTTTAAAGCAAGTTCTAAATTTTTGGACCGAGGGATAACTGACCGATGGGGCCCACACACGGTCGGTTTGGACCGATGAAACTGAACTTCAGTCCGTTTTCATCGGTTTGGTCCGATCGTGTGTACAGGGCCTTACAGGGTGTAGAGGATATATATGCATCCCAGGTGTTGTGTATATATATTTATACACTGTATTGAGTTTAGCTAGATCCGCTCTTCCTAATATACTGACAGGCAGGCAGGTGATTGTGCTAGCTGCAGTATTTTCACTTGATGTACTGTGTCCTCTGCACAGTGTGCACCTAAGGCTACGTAAATACATTTGCTGGTGTTCTCATATTAATACCACAGGCAGTGACTGATCAGCAAGTATTTTCACTTGGTGAACTGTGTCCTCTGCACAGTGTGCACCTAAAGCTACGTGAATACAATTGCTGTTGTTGTCATATTAATACCACAGGCAGTGACTGATCAGCAAGTATTTTCACTTGGTGTACTGTGTCCTCTGCACAGTGTGCACCTAAAGCTACATGAGTACATTTGCTGGTGTTCTCATATTAATACCACAGAGTATTAGCTCCAACTAGAGTATCTGTGAGGGGTTGCAGTGTTGTGGCACCAACACCAGTGCCTAAGGCCCAATTGTTCTGCCCCTGTTGAACAGGGGCGTTTAATTACAATTTTTGATGCAATACTTTGCAGCAAGGCTCATTAGTGCGCTCCAACTAAAGTATATGTGAGGGGTTGCTGTGTTGTGGAACCAGTGCCTAAGGCCCAATTTTTCTGCCCCTGTTCAACAGGGGCATGTAATTACAATTCTTGATCTAATATTTCACAGCAGGGCCCATTCCTGCGCCCACCAAGAGTAACTGTGAGGGCTTACAGTGTTGTGACAGCAGCACCACCACCAACAAAAGCCCAATTTTTCTGCCCCTGTTCAACAGGGGCATGTAATTACAATTCTTGATCTAATATTTAACAGCAGGGCCCATTCCTGCACCCACCAAGAGTAACTGTGATGACTTACAAGAGAAAATGTGATACTGCGCTAACTAACTACATAAACAAAGAATAAATAAGCTGCAACAAAAATTGTGATATACACACAATATACAGACAAAAGGAAAAAAGGAAAAAATTAGTTGCGCTAATTAGTTGCGCAACTAATTTTTTCCTTTTGTGATGACTTACAGTGTTGTGGCACAAGTGCCAGCACCAAAGGCCCAATTTTTCTATCCCTGTTCAACAATGGCATGTAATTACAATTTTTGATATAATAGTTCAAAGCAGGGCGTTCCAGCACCCACCAAGACTAACTGTGAGGGCTTACAGTGTTGTAGCAACACCAACACCTAGGGCCCAAATTTCTGCAGAGTATATACGGCAGACCCCTACTTTCAAACATATACAAACGACTCCTACTTGCAAACAGAAGGAAACAACAGGAAGTGGGAGGAAATCTACCCCTAGGAAGGGAAATTCTCTTCTGTAAAAGGTGTCTCCTGTCCACTGATGCTTTATCACCAATCCTTGTTTCACTAAAAAAAAAAAAAAAATTCAAAAAAACATTTGTCAGAAAGTGAGGTGCAATCTTCTGAACAGATGCGCACAGACAGCAAAACAAATGTTACAGGGGTGATAACCCTTCTCTATGTTTTCCAAAAAGCTTAAAAATTGATTTTTTTGGCTGGAGCTACACTTTAACCACTTAAGGACCGCCTCCTGCACATATACGTTGGCAGAATGGCATGGCTGGGCACAAGCACGTACAGATACGTCCTCTTTAAGTGCCCAGTCGTGGGTCGTGGGCACGCGCCCGGTCCGAAGCTACGGGACCGATCGCCGTTGGAGTCCCGCGATCGGTCCCTGGAGCGGAAGAACGGGGAGAGCTTCCCCGTTCTTCACTGTGGCGCCGTCATTCATTGTGTGTTCCCTTATATAGGGAACCACAATCAATGAGGTCACACCTACAGCCACACCCCCCTACAGTTAGAAACACAGATGAGGTCATACATAACCCCATCAGCGCCCCCTTGTGGATAACTCCCAAACTGCAATTGTAATTTTCACAGTAAACAATGCATTTTAAATGCATATTTTGCTGTAAAAATGACAATGGTCCCAAAAATGTGTCAAAATTGTCTGAAGTGTCTGCCATAAAGTCGCAGTCACGAAAAAAATCGCTGATCGCCACCATTAGTAGTAAAAAATTTTTTTTTTATAAAAATGCAATAAAACTATCCCCTATTTTGTAAAATATATAATATTTGCGCAAACCAACCGATAAACGCTTATTGCGTTTTGTTTTTTTTGTTTTTTTCTTTCTACCAAAAATAGGTAGAAGAATACCAAAAATAGGTAGAAAAATACGTATCGGCCTAAACTGAGGAGAATTTTATTTTTTTTAATATATTTTTGGGGGATATTTATTATAGCAAAAAGTAAAAAATATTGATTTTTTTTTCAAAATTGTCGCTCTATTTTTGTTTATAGCGCAAAAAATTAAAACTGCAGAGGTGATCAAATCCCACCAAAAGAAAGCTCTATTTGTGGGAAAAAAAGGACGCCAATTTTGTTTGGGAGCCACGTCGCACGACCGCGCAATTGTCAGTTAAAGCGACGCAGTGCCGAATCGCAAAAACTGGCCGGGTCCTTTAGCTGGCCGGGTCTTAAGTGGTTAAAGAAGCACCAGTTCAAAATTACAAACAGATTCTACTTAACAACAAACCTACAGTCCATGTCTTGTTTGCACCCCCTGTATACTGCTATTCAAAGTATATAGGGCCAAAAAGTCTGGTAATGACCTGGGGGGAGGGGGGAAACCCATGCTATTTTTCTCAATGATTTTCATCCATATTGCAGGGACCAGACATTACATTAAAGGCGCAAGCAGTTTTAAATGACTTTTTTCTTATAGTAATGTTATTTTGTGCAGGGATGGTTCTAAACACGTGCCACTTCACAGGCATACTATAAACACCCAGCAGGTACGATATTTAAAGGAATTTTTCAATTTTTTTTTTTACTTTAAGCATTAAAATCACTGCTCCCGAAAAAAAACTTCAGTTTTTAAAACTTTTTTTCCATTGATACATGTTCCCTGGGGCAAGACCCGGGTCCCCAAACCATACCACAATAACTTGCATATTAGCCTCTAAAATTAGCACTTTTGATTTTGAACGTGCGAGTCCCATAGACTTCAATGGGGTTCTAACGTTCACGCAAACGATCGGTCCGTTCGAAGATTTTGGTGCGAACCGAACTGGGGGGGGGGGTTTTGACTCATCCCTAATTTTCAGTAAGTATTCCTTACTATACTATTGACGATCGTATAGGGTATCTCTCAGTCATTTTCCCTTAAGTCATTTTCCTAAAAAGTCTTTTAGAATGTAATTTAATTTATGTATTTATATCAATAAATTCCATTTATATTTTTCTAAATTTAGTCTTTTACTGTCTCAAGCGTATCTCGCGTGGCCAAAACATCACCCGCTTGGTCACCACATGCTTGACCAGACATATGTTGACTTGCCATGCAGTTCGTTGGCAAGTGTACCTCAAAGACCCACACAAAAGAACAAAGCGGACCTCCCCTTGCCCCTCATCAGCTGGGATCTCCAACCCCACTTTACCCTCAGTCCTCTCTGAAGCCTGCACTGATAGGACTGAAGGTGTAGAATTAGGTGTGTCACAGCCTAGTACATGCAGGAAATATACTATCAGTACACCAATGGCAGATTGTACCAGGCAAATTTCCCTGCCCCAGCTGCTGCAGCGCCAAAAGAAGTTCTCTCCCAGCCATCCACATGCCCAGCGGTTGAATGCTAGCTTAGCTAAATTGCTAGCACTTCAACTGCTGCCTTTTCAGTTGGTAGATTCTGCCCCCTTCCGTGAGTTCGTGGAATGTGCGGTACCTCAGTGGCAAGTTCCCAAACGCCACTTTTTCTCACGGAAGGCGATTCCGGCTCTCTACCGCCATGTGGAAGGCAATGTCCATGCCTCGCTGGACAGGCCGGTCAGTGGTAAGGTGCATATTACCGCTGACTCATGGTCCAGCAGGCATGGACAGGGACGTTACCTATCTTTCACGGCGCATTGGGTGACTCTGCTGGCAGCTGGGAAGTACGCAGGACAAGGTACAGTAGTGTTGGAGGTTGTTCCACCACCACGCCTCCAAAATGCTACTACTGGTTGTGACACACCTCTCTCCTCCACCCCCTCCTCTTCTTCTTTCTCTGTGGCCTCTTCCGGGGCTGATGTGTCCTCGGAACCAGCGGTGCTCTGTAGGCGTTCAAGGGGCTACGCAGGTACGCAGGCAAAGAGATGCCATGCGGTGCTTGAGCTGGTGTGCTTGGGAGACAGGAGCCACACTGGGGCAGAGGTTCTGTCAGCTCTGCAGGGGCAGGCTCAGAGGTGGTTGATGCCATGCCAGCTTAATCCAGAAATGGTGATTTGCGACAATGGCACCAACCTCCTCTCTGCCCTGCGACAGGGACAACTGACCCATGTGCCCTGTTTTGCTCATGTCCTTAATTTGGTGGTGCAGTGGTTCTTGGGCAGGTACCCAGGCTTACAGGATGTCCTGAAGCAGGCCAGGAAAGTCTGTGTGCATTTCCTATGGTCATATAATGCTAGTGCTCAGCTGGCAGACCTCCAAAGGGAATACAACCTGCCCAAGAACCGCCTAATCTGTGACATGCCCACCAGGTGGAACTCTACGTTGGCCATGCTGCAGCGGCTGCACACGCAGCAGAGGGCCATCAATGAGTATCTGTGCCAATATGGCAGCAGAACTGGGTCAGGGGGGCTTGTTGTTTTGAGGAGGCCATGAGGATGGTGAGCAGTGACAGTGCATGCATCAGTGAGACTGTCCCTCTTATTCACATGTTGGAGCACACGCTGCGTGGAATAATGGACAGAGGGAGGAAGAGGACTTCCTTATCTCTCAAGGCCCCCTTTATCCAGACAGAGTTCCTGCTTGCCCGCCTATCACACAGGAAGAGGACGAGGAGGAGGAGGATTGTGTCAGCATGGAGGTGGAGCCTAGCACTCAGCATCAGCAGCAGCAGTCTTCAAGGGATCAATTACAGTCCCAAGGAACCCATGGACTTGTACGTGGCTGGGATGAGGTGGCTGCGGATCATGTCATCCTCAGTGACTCAGGGGACTCCACACCGAGTGCCTCAGCAAACCTACGCTGCATGGCCTCCTTGATCCTGCAAAGCCTGTGCAAGGATCCTTGTATTCGTGCTATCAAGGAGAGGGATCATTACTGGCTGGCAACTCTCCTTGATCCACATTACAAGAATAAGGTTGCGGACCTTATCTTGCCAGCGCAGAGGGAGCAGAAGATGAAACATCTTCGGAAAGGCCTTGCAGAAAGGTCTGTGCAACGCGTTCCCAGAGACTGGGGGGTTACAAAATCGTGGTCCTGGACAACGTGTTGCTGAGGCTTCGGTCAGTCACAGAAGGAGCAGTGGAGAAGGTGGCCATCTGACCGATGCGTTCAGACAATTTTTAGTCTGCAGCCCCAAGGTATGACCGGTTCCAGCAATCATCGCCAGCGTCTGTTTTACATGGTGCGGGAATACCTAGGGGCAAGATCAGACTTGGACACCTTTCCCACCGAAAATCCTCTGGCTTACTGGGTCTTGAGGATGAGGATGGATCACTGGCCAGAGCTTGCACAGTACGCAATTGAGCTACTGGCTTGTCCTGCATCCAGCGTTCTTTCAGAACGAAAATTCAGTGCTGCTGGAGGCTCGATCACAGGGTGTGCCTCTCCACCGACTCGGTCGATCGACTGACCTTCAAAACAATGAATCAGGCTCGGATCACCACCAGCTACCAAGCACCTGATTCTGATGTAACTGAATATTTTTTTTTTTAAATGTCAGATCCCTTCAAGACTGCCTATGCTGATGCTGAGTGACTATCCTGTTATGCTGAGTGACTATCCTTTTCCTCCTCAATGATCTTGCTGATAGCTTGTAAGAACATTGTTGGTTCTGGGCACTGCCACCAGTGGCTAAGGCCCAATTTTTCTGCCCCTGTTTAACAGGGGCGTGTAATTACAATTTTTGATGCAATACTTTGCAGCGGGCTCATTGCTGCGCTCCAACTAGAGTATCTGTGAGGGGTTGCAGTGTTGTGGCACCAGTGCCTAAGACCCAATTTTTCTGCCCCTGTTCAACAGGAGCATGTAATTACAATTCTTGATCTAATATTTCACAGCAGGGCGTTCCAGCGCCCACCAAGACTAACTGTGAGCAACTGTGAGCCCACCAAGACTAACTGTGGCAACACAACACCTAGGGCACAAATTTATGCAGAGTATATACGGCAGGCCCCTACTTTTAAACATCCAACTTACAAACGATTCCTACTTGCAAACGAAAGGAGACAACAGGAAGTGAGAGGAAATCTACCCATAGGAAGGGAAATTCTCTTCTGTAAAAGGTGTCTCCTGTTCACTGATGCTTTATCACAATCCTTGTTTCACAAAAAAAAAAAAAATCTCAAAAAATCATTTGTCATTGGGACAGAAAGTGAGGTGCAATCTTCTGAACAGATGCACACAGACAGCAAAACAAATGTTACAGGGGTGATAACCCTTCTCTATGTTTTCAGAAAAGCTTAAAAAAAGATTTTATGGCTGAAACTACACTTTAAAGAAGTACCAGTTGAAAATTACAAACAGATTCTACTTAACAACAAACCTACAGTCCCTGGGCCAGATTCAGAAAGAAGATACGACGGCGTATCTCCTTATACGCCGTCGTATCTCTGAGTCCGGCCGTTGTATCTATGCGCCTGATTCATAGAATCAGGTTACACATAGATATGCCTAAGATCCGACAGGTGTAAGTGACTTACACCGTCGGATCTTAGGCTGCAATTCCAGGCCGGCCGCTAGGTGGTGCTTCCATATCTTTTACGCGTCGGTTATGCAAATGAGCATTTATGCCGATTCAGAAACGAACGACCGGCCGGCGCTTTTTTTTACATCGTTTGCGTTCGGCTTTTTCCGGCGGAAAGTTACCCCTGCTATAGGAGGGGTAAGTGCGGCGTATCCTATGTTAAGTATGGCCGTCGTTCCCGCGCAGAGTTTTGAATTTTTTACATTGTTTGCGTAAGTCGTTCGCGAATATGGCCGGACGTAATTTACGTTAACGTCGAAACTAATGACGTCCTTGCGACGTTATTTGGAGCAATGCACGCTGGGAAAATTTGCGGACGGCGCATGCGCTGTTCGATCGGCGCGGGGACGCGCCTGATTTAAATTGTACACGCCCCCTAGCCGCGGAATTTGAATTCCGCCGGGGGATTTACGATACGCCGCCGCAAGTTTAGAGGCAAGTGCTTTCTGAATAAAGCACTTGCCTCAAAAAAATGCGGCGGCGTAACGTAAATCAGATAGGTTACACGGATCTAAAGATCCGCTAACCTATCTGAATCTAGCCCTATGTCTTGTTTGCACCGCCTGTATACTGCTGTTCAAAGTATATAGGGCCAAAGGGGCTTGTAATGACCTGAGGGGAGGGGGGCGGGGAAACCCATGCTATTTTTCTCAGTGATTTTCATTCATATTGCAGGGACCAAACATTACATTAAAGCCGCAAGCAGTCTTAAATTACTTTTTTCTTATAGTAATCTAATTTTTTGCAGGGACAGTTCTAAACACGTGCCACTACTATACACACCCAGCAGGTACGATATTGAAAGGAATTTTTCATTTTTTTTTTCACTTTAAGCATCATTAAAATCGCTGCTCCAGAAAAAACGACCGTTTTTAAAACTTTTTTTCCATTGATACATGTTCCCTGGGGTTTGCTCCCCAAACCCGTTTTCCGACAATAACTTGCAAATTAGGCTTTAAAATTAGCACTTTTGAATTCGAACGTTCGAGTCCCATTGACGTCAGTGGGGTTCTAAATGTTCGCGCGAACGTTCAGTCCGTTCGCAGGTTCTGGTGCGAACCGAACGGGGGGGGGGGGGGGTTGTTCGGCTCATCCCTAATTCACAGTGCCACTCTGTGTTATGATACATTAATCAATTTTTTTCAATACATAGATTCATGCATTGCCGCGACTGTCGCCCACTATTCAGGTGGCACTGGCCATCTGAATAACAGTGGTGGGTGTGTTTAGAAATGTGTCTATCAGAGCCAGAAGGCTCTAATCAGCTTCCAAATGGTTCACCAGAGGGCGCACATGGTGTGCGTTCCCTGGTTAACACTGACACGCGTCTCGGCCAATCAGGGTTACCGGGTCTGGTCACCTGATTGGCTGAAGCGACATCGAGGGCGGGAGAAGACATTGAGGGAGCATGGAGGAGTTTGGCTGACCCGAGAAATGTAAGTGCCGGGTAGGGGGTGGCAATCTGGCGGTATTTTGGGGCAATCTGGCGGTATTTTGGGGCAAACTGGCAGTATTTTGGGGCAATCTGGCGGCATTTTACGGGAAAAACTGGCGGGATTTTACGGGGAAAACTAGTGCCATTTTACAGGGGAAAACTGTTGCCATTTTACGGGGCAAACTGGCGACATTTTACAGGGCAAACTGGTGATATTTGAAGGGGCAAACTGGTGGCAATTGATAGGCACAGTGGTGACAATTGATGGCACAGTAGCGACAATTGATGGCACAGTGGCGACAATTGATGGCACAGTGGCTGCGTTTGATGGCAAAGTGGCTGCGTTTGATGGCACAGTGGCGACAATTGATGGCACAGTGGCCACAATTGATGGCACAGAGGCGACAATTGATGGCACATTGGCTGCGTATGATGGCACAGTGGCGACAATTGATGACAGTGGCGACAATTGATGGCACAGTGGCGACAATTGATGGGCACAGTGAGTCTTCAATTGATGTTTTTTTTTGTTTATTTGCGCACCCTCCAAAAATTTTGAGCACCAACCACCACTGATATCTATAGGGCCAAAAACACAGGAGGAATTTAAAACAAAAGAAAAATCTTTTATGGTACTGCTTAGACATTATTTACGTTACTAGATTTTCCCTTTAGGTGATTGTAAATCTTTTATTTTTTTAACTAAAATAACAAACCTGTTATACTGACCTGCTCTGTGTAATAGTTTTGCACACAGCAGCCCTGATTGTCCTCTTTTCGGGTCCCTCGCAGGTGCTCCTGGCTCCCCTCCCCATGCTGAGTGTCCCCTTAGAAAACCACTTAGGGGGCACTTGTGTGTGGTCCCTCCTGAGGTCAAAACTGCCCCTGCTCCCTCGTCACTGGCTGTGATTGACAACAGAAGGAGCCAGTGTCTCCCGCTGATGTATCGGAGCCAATGAGGAGGGAGAGAGCCGAGAGAGCCTTAACTCTCGTGTACACCGCTGGATTGAGATTGGGTCAGGTAAGTATTTAGGGGGGCTTTGGGGGCAGCTGCATGCAGAATTTTTTTTTACCTTACCTAAGGTAGAAAAACTACTTTTAGAGTTCAGGTTCTCAAAAAAGGCCTGTAAAAGTAGGATTTTTGTACTCACCGTAAAAAGTTAATGGACGGACACGGCTCCTTTATTCTTGACAGTAGGGTTTATATGCCGTCTATCAGGAGAGGACTAGGCAAACATGTTAAACAGTTAAAAACATGTGACAACAGCAAAGCTGAACAGTACCGCCCCCCTCTGGCTATAACCCCTCACTCTGCATCTAGCAGCTCAGTTTGTCAAAAAGCAGTACAAACATAAAAAGGAGGGGTGGGTGCTGTGTCCGTTAATGAACTTCCAGAGAAAAGGATTTTACGGTGAGTACAAAAATCCTATTTTGTCTCTTTCGTTCATGGACGGACACAGCTCCTTTATTCTTGACAGTAGGGACGTCCCCAAGCAGTATCAAAAAACGAGGGGTGGGCACAGCAAGCAAACCAACTCCCCCCCCCAAAACAAACAGAGCTCCTCAACGGAGGAGTTGCAACCTTAAATGGCTGCCTGCAAAACTTTGCTCAAGAAGCAAGCATCTGCAGATGCATGCACATCAACCTTGTAAAACTTAGTGAAAGTGTCAACTGACGACCAGGTCGCCGCCTTACACACCTGTGAGACAGACGCTTAATGTCGGAAGGCCCGGGAGACACCTATTGCCCTGGTCGAATGCGCCGTGACAGGAAAGGGAGGCGCCCGACCTTTTAGGGCATAAGCCTGAATCACGATCTGTCTGATCCACGAGAAATGGTGGCAGACGAGACCGCCAGGCCCTTCTTTGGACCAGCCACTGACACAAACAGTGAGTCTGACCTCCGAAACGGAGCTGTACCAGACAGATACACCCACAGAGCTCAGACCACATCCAAGGAATGCAAAGCAACCTCTTTGGGGTGCGACAGCCGAGGACATACGGACGGAAGCACAATGTCCTAATTTATGTGAAAAGTCAAAACAACTTTCAGAGGAAACGAAGGCTATTGGCGTAGCACCACCTTATCCTTGTGGAGGATCAAGTATGGGGACTTACAAGACAAGGCCGCCAACTCAGAAACCCTCCTGATGGATGTAATAGCCACTAGAAAGGCAACTTTCTAAGAGAGTGTCAAAAGGGGAATCTCTCTGATGTTCTCAAATGGAGGTTTCTGAAGTACCGAGAGCACCAGATTCAAATCCCATGGAGGTAATGGTGGTCGAACCGGATGGGCCACATGTTGAACTCTTTGCACAAACGTATTTACCAGTGAATGAGTCGCCAAGGGTCAATGAAAGAAGACAGCCAGGGCTGATATCTGCCCGTTAATGGTGCTTAAGGCAAGTTTTTGATCCACTCCGCACTGTAAAAACAGCAGAATCCGGGAAACCGAATATGCCCGTGGACGCCACTCCATCTCCTCACACAGAAATGTAGGCCTTCCACGTGCGATGATAGATCTTCCGAGAAGATGACTTCCGTGCTCTCAGCATGGTGGAAATTACTGAGTTCAACAGGCCTTGTTCCCTTAGTACCTGACTTTCAACAGTCATGCCATTAAAGCCAGAGACTGTAAAGCAGGATAAAGAATAGGACCTTGCGACAGAAGGTCCTCTCGCATTGGCAGTCGCCAAGTAACATCCGCCGCCAGGCGTATGGGGTCGGCGTACCAGGGACTTCAAGGTCAATCTGGGGCAATTCAAATCACCGGAATTCCCTCGGTCTCCACTCTGCAGAGCAGACGAGGAAGAAGTTTCAGCGGGGGAAAGGCATAGATTAGCTGATACTGTCCCTACAGAGCCACCAACGCGTCTGTCGCGTCTGCCCAGGGATCTTTGGACCTGGCCTCAGTACCTTCCGACAGGGCCGCCACAAATTAAGGTCTGATGAACACCGGGCCCATTAGAGGTCGGGGGGCTTTGGGTACTGACGAACAAAAAAAAAAAAGGAGAATGCCATCTGGGCCCCTTGGGACCACCGGGCTACCTTACAGGTGTACTGCTTGTACCCCCCTGATGGCGGCCCTGCCTTCCAATTGAGTCGAGAAGCCAGGAGATCCACAGCTGGCATGCCCCATCGCCCACAAAGTAGCCAAAACACATCCGGGTGTAGCGACCATTCTCCTTGGTCCAGTATCTGGCGACTTAGGTAGTCCGCTTGCCAGATTTCTACGCCTGAAATGTACACGGCCGGCACACTCCGCTCTGCCCACTGCTGGATGTGAGCGACCTCCAATGCTGCAGCCAAGTTTCTTGTTCCTCCTTGATGGTTGACATACGCCACCACCGTGGCGTTGTCCGACTGGATCATGACCGGACGTCCCTGAAGCCTCTGTGACCATGTGGAGAGGCACAGCTTGATCGCCCGAAGTTCCAGCACATTGATTGACAGGTGGGATTCTTCCTGCGTCCAGCAACCCTGTGTCGACTGTAAGCCCTGGTCCGTATGCTCTGACACATCAGAACAGGGGCCCTGTGTCACAGTCAGGCCCGAGTCTGAATCAGAGTTTTCCCCAGAAGATGGTGGGGGGAGGGGGCATGTTTTTCCCCCCTTGCGCCCACACACCGCTTCCACCCTGGCAACAAAGGATTCCAGGACCACCGACAAAGCGTCCACAGGTACCGCAGGTGCAGGGGCACCAGTTGCTATCACAGGAATGTCTGGGGAAGAAGCGCCAGCTTCTGACGCCATGCTGACCAACGCTTGCCTGACAGCCACTTAGGGACTAAAGGCAAGGTACACAAAACGCCCACCCTCCTACCTGCTACAGACCGAGGGGCTCCCCAGAAGACTCACCGCCTTGACCCAGGTGCTGCTTAGCACTGTGGTCTCCTCTCTCCTGCACAGACTGTGCCTGAGGTTTTTTCTGAGGTGTTCTGTGCTGTTCGCACCATTCAGAAAAACATTTCCAGCCCTAGAGGTCAAAATCAAGCTAGGGCTACAAGAAGATGGCCTCCTCAGGAAAAAAGAGTGCGAGCTACAAGAAAATGGCCACCAGCTGCATTAGCATTAGAACCAGCACGGCTACAAGAAAATGGTGCCGGCTCATCCAAAATGGCCGCCGAAACATTTCTGAGGTAAAAGAAAGGCCGCGAACATGCTGAGCCTCAGAGCAGAGGCCCCCCACATGGCAGACCACCCACACTTAGAGCGGACCCCGGACACACCACGCAGCCCCCAGCTAGGACCTGGAGCCCCCCCAGGAGGACCCCTGGTCAGGTACACAGCAGGCCCAGTCCAGATGCATGGGGAGATGGGAAGGGACAGGGAGAGAAGAAAGGGAGACTGAGAGACCCCCTAATCGACCACCCCAGGAATGCCCAGCTGTTTCATACTGCCGAAACAGGAGGAACCCTACTTACCCGTCCTGCAGGGACTGCTGGACGCATTCCTAACAGACCCATCACCAAGCAGTATGGAGTGGCTGTCGGCCATGGCCCACTGTGATTCGGACAGCAGTAACCTGGTCATATGTGTGCCCCGGAGCATAGCTCACCGGCCACCCCTGGTGCAATGGGGTATGTTGTGGCCGACCCAGCGCGTAGCTAAAGGTCTGCTCACACTCGATGGCTGGACTGGGGAGACTACAAGGATCTATATTATCCAGCCTGTCACCCAGCTGGCAGTTGATAGTAGATGTCAGGATCAAAAAGTAGAAATAAGAAAACTAAAAAAATAAAAAATTCTCCTATGCTAGGCAGAAAAAAACTGAGCTGCTAGATGCAGAGTGAGGGGTTATAGCCAAAGGGACCACCCCCTGGGCTGTACTGGAGGGGCAGATGGCCACTCCAGATGGAGACCTTGGCAATAATCCACCCCACAGAGATCCCAGTTGCAGGCAATGCAATCAGCAAAGCAGGAATAGCAAGGATGTATTTCTGGACAGCTGCACTATTGAACAATAGTTGCCTTTATTTTAAATAGGAACAGCACTACAAGCCACATCAATCAAACCTCGTACAGCTGACGCATTTCACACTATATCTAGTGTTTAGTCATAGTGACTAAACACTAGATATAGTGTGAAACGCGTCGGATGTCTGAGGTTTGATTGCTGTGGCTTGTAGTGCTGTTTCTATTTTAAATAAAGGCAACTATTTTTAAAGAGTGCGGCTGTCCAGAAATACATCCTTGCTATTCCTGCCCTGGGCGGTAGTGTTCAGCTTTGATGTTGTTATATGTTTTTAACTGTTTTTTTTTCAATATCTTTTTATTAATTTTAACAATAATTTACATAATACAAATCATTCACTAGTTCATCCACATTTTATATAAATTATCCAATTGAACTGGTCCAGGGTCATATTTCACAATTTCAGGATTTTTAACTGTTTAACATGTCTGCCTAGTCCTCTCCAGACAGACAGCATATAAACCCTACTGTCAAAAATAAATGAGCTGTGTCCATCCATGAACGAAATAATTTTGTTAAAGAATGTTGCTTCACAGCAGACCATCTAAATGGGCTGCCATCATAATAGGCTTAAAATCATGCCACAATGAACAGCCGTGCCCTGTGGGTATTAATACAAGTTTATTGTGGTAAGTGATCGGGTAAATGGAATAGCCATTTATTTAATCAAACATTTATTCACGATTGTCAAAGCATATGTTTCTGATGTGTTGTGTATGTATATGTATATGTATATATATATATATATATATATATATGACTGTGTGTGTAGTATACTGTATGTGTATATATGTATGTGTGTGTGTATATATATATATATATATATATATATATATATATATATATATATATATATATATATATATATATATATATTTTAGTTGTGTTTGTTAGGTAATATCTATTGTGTAGCAATGTATTTTGACTTGATTTCAGTAACCTATAGCCAATAGCCTTTGATGTATCAAAATATAGGATGTGACTAGTTTCACATTCTGTTTCTGAACAAATGCCATTCACACCTTTAGCTGTGAAAAGGCCTATCTCTGTGTTTTTCCCAGGGAACTCTGGAAGTGACATGTAGATGCTAAATGACCATTTGTCTTCTGAATGTAGCCACATTCAGAATGCCTCCCCTTTGAAAGTGTATAAATTGATTAGAGGCTCTTGGACTCAGTAGAACAGATATTTTGAATGTATGTCAGTATATATACACACTGTTCTCCAAGCTTTTAGAGTTTTCTAGAAGCTTCTGCTTGCTGTGACCTTCCCATTTGTGCTGTACTGATCTGTGTAAGGCGATGTACTGTAGAAATTCTCTTTTTCAAGAACCTTGACTGTTGAATTTTGTTGTTTTTCTTTTTAACGTTTTTACTTTTCATACTATCTGTGCTTATTACTGTCCTTTGTATGAATGCTCTGTGTGAATGGTCTGCTCTATATCAGATGCAGTGAATGTTTAGCTAGAATTTCTGCATTTCCTGCGACTAGGCGACTAGCCAGGTCAGAAATTTGGGTTTTCGGAATCAAGGGATCATAGGCTGTGGCTGATAAGGTACTTGTGTGGTGAGGCCCTGGTTTTTCGCTGAGGGTGATGGCCTGCTTAAAAAACAGTGCTGCTTGAATCACAAGTACCAGTCTTGCATGAAAAACTGTCTTCTGTTCGCTTCTGCGCAATTCTCTATAAAATCGCACAATAAGCAGAAGTAATATCTCTCCTATTCTGCACAGTGCCTATAAACTGATGTGGAAGACTTTAGGGAAACCAAACTGTCAGATTCTATACTCTAGAACTTTCTCCTATTGATATTATGCTAAGTGTGTATCCTGCATAAGTGACTTGTCTAAAGGGAGTGTTTTTTTTTACATTCTTAAACTGTCTATGTGACCTCATTCAGTCTGTGTGGCTGATTTACAGTGTATAGTCTGGTATAGAATTCTTGGCCAGGATTAGAGTCCAGACAATACTGCTCCTGCTATAACTGGGTTCGCTGTGTCTGTGTGACGTGGGGTCTTAGTGATAGATTAATTCTTCAGGAAGTCTTATCACCGTATAAGATGGGGAATTGTACCACCGCGTACACCCCAGAAGGGGATCTGCGTGATCCCATTGTGAACCCTTCCTGGTCGGCCAAAGATTATATGATATATAACTTTGGAAAAGGAACAGTTCGTTCCCTGGAGAAATGGAATAGAGGCACACAAGGGTTTATTCCGCTACAGGGGAAGCTTGACCCCAAGTTCTGGAATGAATGTAAAAACCACTATCCAGGTATTTTTAAAACAAGAAAAGACAAGCAGGCATTCGATAAATGGATATGGGCTAGTCAGTGTTGTGAAATCATGCTAAAAACTAGATTAAAAGTAACCTATTGCCCTGTGAGAAAGTTATATGAATACAGTGCTGAAGAACCTGATGACAATATTGCTGTAATGACTGTAAGCAGATTAAACCCTACATTACCACCCCCACCTACCACTAGTGATGAAAGGGCAGCGAACAGTTCCACCCCTACCCCCCCCATCCAGAAACAACAATAGGTGCAGATTCAAAAATACCACTAGCAGAGGGATTCTCAGCCATCCTAACCTCCTCCCCCTCAAGGAGACCTGTGATAACACATCAGTCTCCCATGTCCCCTTATGCAGCCAATCAATCAAATTTTTGGGGGCCTGTGAGATCTCAATTGATATCACCAAATGATGGGGCAAGGCATGGACCCCTCACTAACTCTGATTTACAGATAATTATAAAAACCATGCCTGACCCTAAGAGAAATCCACATGCTTTCACTCAAAAGATGAAAGCATTACAAATTGCTCACCAGTGTTCAGCATATGATATCTACATAGTTTGTTGTGCATGCCTAGGTGTCCAAATCACTAATCAAATTATTAATAACAGTGACAGTCTTAAAGAACCTATACCAAATATTGATGAGAAAGAGGGTGAGGAATGGATTAACACCTTCTGTACACAAGTACAAAAACAATACAAGAGGGTTGACTGGGCTAGTCTACTGCAAACAACACAGGGTGCAAATGAGACATGCAATATTTTCTTTCAAAGAATAAGTGAGCATATTGCTGAACGTTGTCAGACTGCAAATGAGCAAGTAAATGATGAAATCCTTAGCAGTGCTTTGATGAGTGGCTTTAACAAAAAAGTGAGGGACAGAATAAAGCTAATACGACCAGAATGGAGGAGAATGGGTTCCCTTTCTATAATGGATTTAGCTAGAAACATGGAACTTGATATAGAGGATAGAGAGAAAGCCAGAACACAAAAAAGTAATGTATGTAGGTCCTAATGGTATATGTATACCTGCAAATAGTGGTCATAAAAAAAAAAAAAAAAAACATTTTAAATCAGGAAAACATGATGTCTCTAATGTGACATGTTACAGATGTCGGAAAAGAGGCCATTATGCTAAATATTGCAAAAATTAGCAAGCTAAACCTCTAAATAATTCTAAACTAGCATCTCAAAGGTAATAATAACAACCAAGATGCTTTTGTACCACGAGAAGGCTAAGAAAAAAAATAATAAAAAAAAAAATAGGGGAAAAGTGCAGTTTTACTAAAGAAATGTGCTAATATTTTTGTCTACAGGGTATAGCTGGCTAAGTGTAAAAGTTATGTTTGATGTGCGAAGTGTGTGAGACCCATGGATGTGATGTTGGATGGGTGTTTTGGGGTGAACCTCCACGTTAAGGGTGGGGACTGATGAATATGAAATAATAATACTAACACCGTATGAAGTTTGGTGGCATGATGATTTATTTTATGTTTGTTATGTATATTTTAAAGTGATGTGACAGTGCCACAAGGACAATCAACGGTAACAAGTCAGTGGCATGTTGGTCGTTGGACATTTGTCTTTAGAAGCAAGACAAATATTTTGTCTGTAAATTGGGACTAAAAAAATGTATTTCTGACTTATAATCCAAAAATTGATCTATATAATTGGGGTATAAAATAATAAATAAATAAATACATTTTACTTTTTTGTAAAAAAATTGTAAAATCGTGTGCAATGTGTTGTTATTTTGCACTGTGGTAAATTAAATATTAGAAATAAAACATAATAAAAATATATTTACTTATTTTAAAAAGAAAAAGTTCATCTAAAAAAAACAGGGAGCTGAAAGTCGTTAATTTAAATACTTGCTGGGGTGGCTAATCATGTGGTCATTGGAGCCACACTTAATAACATTTATAAGAATAATAATAAGTGAAATATTAAAAGATTAGTGACATAAAATAAACCTTTTTACTAATAATTAAAATAAAAAATAAATAAATAAATAAGGAATGGTGTTTTATAGTTCTTTCATTGACACAAGTTAAATTGACGTGTGTTCTCAGCTGCTGACAACCCCAATGACCCCCCGTTCATTCCTGTGAGAGTGTGTGAACAGCTGCATTGTCATGCAAATTGAGTGAGCCGATTGAATTGTAAAACAAAAGTAAAATGCCTCCTAGCTATATATATATATATGTGTACTTTTGTATTAACGGTAATCTTTGTTTCCATAGAAGAAACTGTTTTTGAAGTTTTCCAATGTACTCAGAATAGGTGAAGTATAACTGTCTTGCAAGACAAAGGGGGAACTTATAAAAAATGTTGTTTGTTTTGAGCTGCTCATTTTTAAACCATGGTGAATAATAGTTTATTTATATATATAGTAATGGTATACCATACATAAAAAAAACACGTGGTTGTAATAGTTTGACGTCAAACAATTTTTTGGTATTAGAAAACGTGCACTGTTAAAATATTTAAAGAAAATGTTCAAAATGCTTACTGTATGCTAAATATCTCTAACCTTTGGTTTGTTTTCAGGAGGAAAATATAATGTGTTTTGGTACTAAAATGTTGATGCTTATTTCTCAGATTAAGCCTTATGCCCTGGATTGATTTGTTCAAGGTCTTCAGAACAGAAGAAAACCACAGCCTTCAAAGAAAATCCCCTTTTCGAGGAGTATTTTTATCTATTTTTATATATAAACATGGGTTTCACCCCCCCCCCCCACTAGCTAAATCTGTACTGCCCTTAGCACTACATTTTTGATGTATCTGACATAAATGAGCTTTGAGATTTAACAAGTTCTAATGACCTAGACCACAGGTTTCAGGCACAAAGCCCGCGGGCCAAATCCGGCCCTCCAGACCATTTCATGTGGCCCTCGCGCCTCTCCTGCAGCTCTGGCCCTCCTCTGGTCCTCCTCCGGAACCTTGCTTTCTGTTTTTTTAAGAAATGCATCCAGCTTCTTCCCAGCAGCGGCATGGGGAAAGGGGGGTGCACTGTAATGTGGGGGAGAGTGGGGGACTCGGCTTCTGATGGTGGGGTGGCTCTTGACATCTAGTGTGAGGGGAGGGGATACGCTGGATATCTAGTCTTATAGATACAACCAGCCCTTTTACCCTTTTGAGGGTGATGCTGATGCAGTCCACGATAAAATTCAGTTTGACACCCCTGCCCTAGAGAATTAAACGTCTACTGTCTTGGGCTACGTTTCCACTATAATGACCACCAAAGTCACATGATTCAGAGACTCTGGATTGTGACTTTGGTCCAAATTTATAGTCCCCGTCAAGGTAGTGCAGGAATCTTTTAAAAGTCGCTGCAACTTTAAGTTGCAATAGTGGGAACTGAGCCTTATACAGTTTTTGTATATTATTTTATGATAAAAAAAAGGTTTGATTAAGATTGAATTGAATAACTGTTGCTCTAGTATAAACACCTACAAAAAAAAATAAATAATGAATGTATTACTACATGTATGTTAGTGTCACTACATTGAGTGTTAAGATTACTTGGGTATTATTAAGAGTTTAAACTAGGCCTATGTCTCAGATCTTCAGCTTTTCTACAGATCTGTCTCCTCCATTACAAAAAAAAAAGTGTTTAGGACTAGTTTAACGTCCTGTTAATTGAATTAGCTACATGCCCAGCCAGTACTGCCTTTTTAAGCTGAAACAGATTGCCTTGGGCTTTGCATAATAATGTCCCAAGCAAGTCTGCCTTTGTGTCTCCAAGTGTATTTGAAGCCAGTTTCCTGTGCGGGGTCACAATACATGGCTACTCATTTCTAGCTGTATTATATGTCTTTGCATATGTGTCTCCAATGTCTGTGTGTGTCCAGGCACACACCTGTCAGCTTGAAATTTTAACTCCCTACTGTTTAGTGATCCCAGCATCTCAGCACTGCAAGGGATTCTCATGTGTTTATTGGTCTTTAGTTCTAGGTATCTTTCCTGCCTTAGAATCCTTGTATACATCAACTGTATCTTGTGTATCTGACCTCCTATGAACCCTGAAGCTCAGTGCTGCACTATACTCCTGTTATTCCTGTATCCTGTGCTCTCTTGTCTATGTTTCGTAATACGTAATACGTAATACCCCCCCCCCCCCCTTCTGAGAAGCCTATTGTTTATGATAAATGTCTTATTGAATTTAGAATAATGTGGACAGTTTAGTTGGATGACAGTTGAATAACATTTTATTGTAAATGAGAATGGTTTCTCCTTGTATAAAGATTTACTTTTTTTTTTTCCCCTTCTAGGTCGTATTGCCTCTAGAACATACGTTTACTTCAGCAGTAAAAAAAACTCAAAAGGCTTTATGGGCATTTTTTTTTTGTTAATAATCATGTTTTGGGACTAACAATCTCTGACACCATCCCTCCTCATGCCATCAGTCACGAACACCATTGATGAAAAAGAGTGCTTTCAAAAGCTTGTGTCTAAAGAACTTTGATACCTACCAGTAAAAAGGTATTTTATCATGTAGACTGAAAAAAAAATCCTGAAGAAAAGAAGATTAAAATCTGCACATTTATCAAAAATCATTTTATCATGTGGATTGCAAAAAAAAAAAAATCCTGAAGGAAAGAAGATTACATGTTGCACACCTACCGGAGGTCTATGTACATTATATGCGCTCTTAAGGTGTTTCCGTGGTGTCTCATGGAAGAATAGCCTGTCACAGTTACAGCAGAGGAATCAACTAAAGACTTGGGGCCAGATTCACGTAGATCAGCGGATCTATAGATCCGCTCGATCTACGTGATTTAAGATCCGCTCCCGCAAGTTTGAGAGGCAAGTGGCTAATTCACAAACCACTTACCTCCAAACTTGCGGCGGCGGATCCTAAATCCCCCGGCGGAATTCAAATTCCGCGGCTAGGGGGAGTGTACTATTTAAATCAGGCGCGTTCCCGCGCCGATTTAAATGCGCATGCGCCGTCCGGGGAATTTCCCGGCGTGCATTGCTCCCACTGACGTCACTAGGACGTCAGTGGTTTCGACGTGAGCGTGACTTGCGATGCGCGTGTTTGTGAATCGGCGTACGCAAACGACGTTAGAAAATTCAAATTCGACGCGGAAACGCCGGCTATACTTAACATTGGCTGCGCCTGATAAAAGCAGGGGTAAGTATACGACGGGAAAGCCGCTACGGAAATGTCGTAAGAAGACTGCGTCGGGTCTGCGTACGTTCGTGAATTTGCGTATCTCGCTGATTTACATATTATTCAAGGTAAATCAGCGGGAACGCCCCCGGCGCCATTTTTAAATCGAAAATAAGATCCGACAGTGTAACACATTGTAACACTGTCGGATCTAAGCCCTATCTATGCGTAACTGATTCTATGAATCAGGCGCATAGATAGGACCAGTGTAAGTCAGAGATACGATGGTGTATCTGTAGATACACCGTCGTATCTCTTTGTGAATCTGGCCCTTGGTGTTCATGTATTTTTTGGTATTTTTTGTATTTTTTAGCCTTGACAAAGCAAAATTAGATTTTTCTGCAGAAGTAAATTGGGTACATAAATTAGGAAAAATGTGAACTAGAAACCAAATGAATATTTCACGTAAGATTAGGCAGTTAGAGGGACATGTTGGAATTTAGGACTTGCAATTGTATATGATGTTAGGTTTTGTATGTGTTATGAGACTTAGTTTTTTTTCCATCTTCCCCATTATCATGACAAATAATGTTCATGTCTAGTTAGGCCCTTTACAGCTTTAACTGTCTCAAAAAAAGAATCTTTACACTGAATAGTCAAGAACTGTTCACAGCCAATGTATGAATTGTTATAGTGCTGTTATGTTTTGTTAATTATGTGGTCAATTTCTAATTTGACCAAGAGATGGGATTGATCGGGTAAATGGAATAGCCATTTATTTAATCAAACATTTATTCACGATTGTCAAAGCATATGTTTCTGATGTGTTGTGTATGTATGTATGTATACAGTATATATATATATATATATATATATATATATATATATATATATATGACTGTGTGTGTATACTGTATGTGTGTGTATGTATGTATGTATATATAAGTATGTATATGTGTGTATATATATATATATATATATATATATATATATATACACACACATATATATATATACACATATACATACACACACATATATATATATATATATATATATATATATATATATATATATATATATATATATATATATATATATTTTAGTTGTGTTTGTTAGGTAATATCTATTGTGTAGCAATGTATTTTGACTTGATTTCAGTAACCTATAGCCAATAGCCTTTGATGTATCAAAATATAGGATGTGACTAGTTTCACATTCTGTTTCTGAACAAATGCCATTCACACCTTTAGCTGTGAAAAGGCCTATCTCTGTGTTTTTCCCAGGGAACTCTGGAAGTGACATGTAGATGCTAAATGACCATTTGTCTTCTGAATGTAGCCACATTCAGAATGCCTCCCCTTTAAAAGTGTATACATTGATTAGAGGCTCTTGGACTCAGTAGAACAGATATTTTGAATGTATGTCAGTATATATACACACTGTTCTCCAAGCTTTTAGAGTTTTCTGGAAGCTTGCTTGTATATTAAATACATCTTTTTGAAATCAATTTGGATTCAGCAGTCAACTTTACTGAAGAACTTTAAGTTAAAGTTTTTCTCCATCAGTAAGTATGCCATTCAAAATAATGGTACTGCATTGCACCTGACTGGGGTACAAGCCTTACGCAATATGTGTTACTGTAGTGCATAGGTCTAAATGGGCATGAAGATAGTGGCCACACTTCTACCCTCTGGCATCTTAAAGCAGAACTACACCCAAAAGGGGAAGTTCCACTTTTTTGCCTCTCCCCCGTTCTCCATCACCGTTGGACATTTTTTGGGGAGTAACAGGTACCTGGTTTTGACAGGCACCCTGCTCCCACTTCTGCTTGGATCACCAAAGATTTTGAGCAGAAGTTTGCCCCCCCCACCTTGTCTGCAGCCTTTTGGGACCCATCACAGGTCCCAGAAGGCTGCAGGACCATTTACGAAGCACAGAACGGCTCATGCATGTGCATTGAGAAGCCGGCTGTGAAACCGCAAGGAGTCACAGCCGGCTTCCTACACTAAAGATGCCTGGGCCAGGGACCCAATAACCGATGAAGAACTGGCTTGTGAGGGCTGTGCTGGATACTTGGACAGGTAAGTGTCCTTTTATTAAAAGTCAGCAGCTACAGTATTTGTAGCTGCTGACTTTAATTTTTTTGTTCCTAGGGTAAAGATCCTCTTTAACACACTGGACTGTTGCATATAATGAGACATTTCATATTTCATGGTTGACAAATGTTGCATATGCTTTTCAGAAATAAGACTCTTCAGTCTGTTTTTGTACATATTTTCACATTTGTTTACTTACTGATGCTTTACTATAGAAAATTAGGTGAACAGTAGGAAGAGAATGTTAAGTAAAGCTATACTTCAGTTACTTATATATGTGGAACTAAATACACTCTTAGTCATAATGGATCACATATGCTTTGCATTATTAACTGTAATGCAGTGTGTGAAGCTACAGTACTAATCATTCAAAAGTATATGGTAGATCAATCATATTTGTACGTGTGTGTAAGTGGTAATTGTATTAATAATTATTAAGTAAGTGGTGTATATCAATATCATGGATGTATTTGTAAGCTACAGTGTTACTTACAGTAAGTAAATGCAATCCCTATAAGAAAAAATCTACATTACTGGAACTTTTCAAAACATTTGCCACTGTAAAATAAAACATTCAGTTTGTAAACTGATATTTCTTTTAAGAAGTATAGGACAGTGTAAATTTATGGTGGTAATGGTCCCCCATTATTTAAAATATGAGCCATGGGGTAAAGTTCTGAGACAGGTGAAACTGTTCGGATATTTTCCCAGTATCACTGGATTTCCTTCCATTCTTACTTCATCCAGTCTGGTACGCAGATATCGGGTGTCATTTGATTTACAGAAGGTGTCATCTGTGATGGAAGTAATATTGTTATGCTGAAAGAATAAGAAAGGAATGTTATTAGGACTGACATTTTTACATGTCATTTTTTTTTTATCTTTAAAGTGGAGTTCCACCCATAAATATAACATTACATCAGTAGTTTTAAAAAAATGTCATTAGTCCTTTACAAATTTTTTTTTTTTTTTAGATGCCTTCAAAGTGTTGTTACTAGGCAGAATAGTTAATCTTCCCACTTCCTGCACCTAGGTGCTTAATGCTTCCTAACCTACACCGCACAGACTCCTGGGAATGTAGTGGGTGTAACTTTCCAGGAGTCTGTGCACTCCCCAGTCTCAAAGAATCATGTGACTTGGACAGCACAGGTGCTGAAACCTGATCTGACACTGCGTGTGCAGCACTGAGCATGTGCGATCTAGCTGAAATCCAGGAAGTCATACAGTCTGGCTTCATGATGCCCACACTCAATTTCTATTTTATAAAGTGTCTAAATGCTGTAACAACCTAACAACCTTGAAATTTTCCAAATTTTGTCGTGTTACAACCAAAAATGTAAATGTATTTTATTGGGATTTAATGTGATAGACAAACACAAAGTGTCACAACATTGTGAAGTGGAAGGAAAATGATTAATGGTTTTCCAAATTCTTTACAAATAAATACGTGAAAGGTGTGGGTGAATTTGTATTTAGCCCCCCTAAGGCCGGGTACACACGAGAGGATTTATCCGCGGAAACGGTCTGGGGGACCGTTTCCGCAGATAAATCCTCTGGCGGATTTTGATCTCATGGTTGTACTAACCATGAGATCAAAATCCCCGCGGAATTCCGTCCGCGGTGACGTGTCGCGCCGTCGCCGCGATGATGACGCGGCAACGTGCGCGACGCTGTCATATAAGGAAATCCACGCATGCGTCGAATCATTACGACGCATGCGGGGGATGAATTCGGACGGATTGATCCGGTGAGTCTGTACAGACCAGCGGATCAATCCGTTGGACTGGATTCCAGCGGATCGATTTCTTAGCATGTCAAGAAATTTTGATCCGCTGGAAATCCATCCCCGGGGACAAAAATCCGCGGAAACAGATCCGCTGGATCGTACACACCATGGCATCTATCCGCTGGAGGCGGTCCGCGGATCAATTCCAGCGGATCGATCCTCTCGTGTGTACGGGGCCTAAGTCAATACTTTGTAGAACCACCTTTTGCTGCAATTACAGCTGCAAGTCTTTTTGGGTACCAGCTTTGCACATCTAGAGAGTGAAATATTTGCCCATTCTTCTTTGCAAAATAGCTCAAGCTCTGTCAGATTGGATGGGAGGGTCTGTGAACAGCAATTTTCAAGTCTTGCCACAGATTCTCAATTGGATTTAGGTCTGGGCTTTGACTGGGCAATTCTAACACATGACTATGCTGTGATCTAAACCATTCTATTGTAGCTCTGGTTGTATGTTTAGGGTCGTTGTCCTGCTGAAAGGTGCACCTCCACCACAGTTTCAAGTCTTTTGCAGACTCTATTGCCTTGTACACACGATCGGAATTTCCGATGAAAAAAGTCTGATGGAATTTTTTCATCGGATATTCCGACTGTGTGTGGGCCCCATCTGACTTTTTTCAGTTGGAGTTTAGAAATAGAACATGTTTTATTTTTTTCCGATGGAAAAAATTCCTATCGGAAATTCCGATCGTCTGTGTGGAACTTTGACGGAGAAAAGACGCACGCATGCTCAGAAGAAATTAGTAGACAGGAGCGCTCGTTCTGGTAAAACTAGCATTCGTAATGGAGATGGCACATTCGTCATGCTGCAAATTATTGCATCGTTTAATGTAGCACATTCTTTTCTTCTTTCTAATGCTAGAATGTTATCTTTTTGCTGCTGATATTCACACAGAGTTCTGAAAACGTGTTTCTTGTGATCTCCATTCTTATGATCTACATTATTATCTTGTATTTTGTTACCTCAAGGAGGTTGTTTGGTGTCCCTTGGTAATTACACATTGTATTTATGAAATGTACCTGCCTAATCACAAACAAACTGTCCTTTTTATGAAAAACACATAGGCAAGTATTTTAAGTAAATCAAATATCCATTTATTCTGAGTAAACAAAATAAAGAGGAAGGGCAACAATGGAGAAATTGGTGGAATTTATGCAGCCTTTGGACCCCAAGGCAGGCATCAAGTGTATTGAAAATAAAATAAATTACTTGAGGAGTCCATATAATAGGGAGCACAATCTAGTCTCAAAATCACAGAAATCAGGAGCAGCAGCAGAAGACATATATGTACCCAGTAAAAAGAAAAGATAACCGCTCAGTAGTATTCAAAGAGCCTCCTCGCTGAAACCAAACCATGGGTGCCGGCAATGCAATGGTAATGCAAAAATACGAAGGGAACTTGGACAGCCACACTCCAAAAACTTTCTTTTTATTAAAATCGATCACAAAATAAACATGCCACAGCAAAAATTGGAACAAAAGCTAACGCGTTTCGCACTGTAGCTTCACTGCTTAGTCATAGCTAGTACACACACTTAATGAATATTGAGAATATATACTTCACCTCACTGGTCACATGATCAGCGGGATAATTGGAGAGCTAGTAAACAAGCAGTAAACCAGTGTCTCCTGTGAACCCAGGTGAATCAAGACATGTGATTGGAAAACCTCCCCCCTCCACACACACATACACTTCCTGCAAACCTATATATGTTATTTGTTTGGATGTTATGAACAAATAAATAGTGTGGTAATAAATGTGAATTGTGTCTTAATATGTTGTATGAATGTTTTAAATGAGCTTTTAAGTGTTGTGATGAAGTGATCTACGCAAATGTCATACAACATATTAAGACACAATTCACATTTATTACCACATTATTTATTTGTTCATAACATCCAAAAAAAACATATATAGGTTTGAAGGAAGTGTATGTGTGTGTGTGTGTGTGTGTGGGTTCACAGGAGACACTAGTTTACTAGTTTACTGCTCGTTTACTAGGTCTCCAATTATCATCATGTGACCAGTGAGGTGAAGTATATATTCTCAATATTCATTTGGTGTGTGTGTACTAGTTATGACTAAGCACTAGGGATGAGCTTCGAGTTCGAGTCGAACTCATGTTCGAGTCGAACATTGCCTGTTCGCCTGTTCGGCGAACAACGAACAATTAGGGGTGTTCGCGGCAAATTCGAAAAGCCGCGGAACACCCTGTTAAAGTCTATGGGAGAAATCTAAAGTGTTAATTTTAAAGGCTAATATGCAAGTTATTGTCCTAAAAAGTGTTTGGGGACCTAGGTCCTGTCCCAGGAAACATGTATCAATGCAAAAAAAAGTTTTAAAAACTGCCGTTTTTTCAGGAGCAGTGAATTTAATAATGCTAAAAGTGAAACAATAAAAGTGTAATATTACTTTAAATTTCGTACCTAGGGGGGGTGTAAAGTCAGCATGTGAAAAAGCGCATGTTTCCCGTACATAGAACTGTCCCTGCACAAAGTGTAATTTCTGAAAAAAATAAGGCATTTAAAACCGGCTTTGCGGCTCTAATGAATTGGCGGCTCTGGCAATTCAGAGATGATTCATTCATAAAAAATAAAAATAAAAAAGCTGGGGGTCCCCCCAAATTCCATTAACAGGCCCTTCAGGTCTGGTGTGGATTTTAAGGGGAACTCCACCCCAAATTAAAAAAAAAATGGCGTGGAGTTCCCCCCATAACCAGACCCTTATCCGAGCACATTAACCTGGCCGGCCGCAGAAAAGAGGGAGGGACAGAGTGCGGCCCCCCCTCTCCTGAACCGCACCAAGCCACATGCCCTCAACATGGGGAGGATGTCCCCATGTTGATGGGGACAAGGGCCTCATCCCCACAACCCTTGCCCGGTGGTTGTGGGGGTCTGCGGGCGGGGGGCTTATCAGAATCTGGAAGACCCCTTTAACAAAGGGGACCCCCAGATCCTGCCCCCCCTATGTGAATTGGTAATGGGGTACACTGTACCTCTACCATTTCACAAAGGAAGTGTAAATAGTTAAAAAAAACACAGACACTGTAGAAAAAAATCCTTTATTAATAAAAATAAATAAAAAATCCAGTGATGTGAATCCACTCTCGGCCCGGCCCCCCGCTCCAACATGGTCTTCTATCCAGCGATGGATGATCTCTCCAGCGACGGGTGATCAGCAGCCCGGTCCAGCGATGAGAAGATCCATCCGTCCAGAGCGCAGCAGGCAGCCCAGCGGAATGACGTGCTGGAGCTGTGACATTTCTTATATAGGGGAAGCGGCCACCCGTCACGTGACCCCGCCCCCTCTGACGCACCCTCGTACGTCACTGTGAAAGACCGGGAAATACTGGTGTTATTAATAATTTGATAACTATACTTGCATGTTGTTCCATGTGCTTTTATTGACTGGTTCTACATTTTTAAATAGCAACTTTCAGGTTAGTGGCCAAAGTATAATGCTCTGTACACACGATCACTTTTTGTGATGAAAAAAAAAGTAATTTTTTATCATGAAAAATAATTCATTTTTCCAACTTCATCATTTCAAATGATGTTGCCTACACACCATCGTTTTTGAAAAATTATGAACAAAGTGACGGCACTCTAAAGGGGAAGTTCTATTTGCCTTGAGGCTGCTTTTAGCTGGTTACTTGTTAGTAAAAGACGATTCATGCTTTTTTGTCTGTTACAGCGTGATGAATGTGCTTACTCCATTATGAATGGTAGTTTTGCCTCCCGTCTCAAAACTTGCTTCTGGGCATGTGCGGGTTTAAAACGTAATTTTTGCCCACACACGATCATTTTTTATGACACAAAAAATGACATTTTAAAAAATGACATATAAAATTCAAGCATGTTCGAATTTTGTTTTTGTCATTTTTCAGAAGACATAAAATGACATTTTGCCCACACACGATCATTTTAAATGAAATTTTTAAAAATGTCATTTTATTTCATCAAAAAAAGTGATCGTGTGTACAGGGCATTATAGTTTGTAGTAAACATTGTTTGTCCACAAAATACGATGTTTTGCGCAGATACAGGTAAACCACATTTGGTCATGCCTATTTGTATTAAAACAACGTTTATAAACATTGGGGTAGATTCACATACGCCGCCGTAATTTGAATTTCGCGCCCGCGTAGCGTTACGCCGATTCTCAAAGGCAAATAAAGTAGGAGCCTCTGGGTAAGGTACGTAAATACACATATTGGAAGTACCATCATCCTGAAATCATATAGAATATTTGGGGTCTGAGGTCCCCGAACTAGAGAACCAAGGGGGGAGGAATGGGCCAATTAGGACTATCGCCGTACAGGTACAAAAAGGAACAATTGAGGGTACATTTTAAAAGACAAAAGTACATTTTATTGAAAACATAGACAGACATGGTCACACAATTAAAATACTCATAACCTATGACAACACCATATTGAGGAACCCCCGATAAGGAGAAAGACACGATGGGTTGAGGGTTTTGACGGTCTCTACTAGTTTCGCGGAATATTCTGCTTCCTCAGGAGAAGTTCTAAAAATTATTAAACTGTCAATTATTAATTAAAATACATATACAATAACAAACATTATTTAAATGGGGAGGTATCGGGCTAGGCTGCTCACCTAGACAGGTCCCGCCAGGATGGAAACAGCGGGCGTAACCCTATAGGGTCCCATGCGGTAGCCGGGGTGGACACATGGAGGGAAAGTCCTGCTAGTCTGCTATGTATAATATAAAATATAAGTTAAAACTGCTGCGCTAGCCTGGTGCGAAGAAGGGAAGTGATTGTGGACACGCGTGAACAATAAAGAATTGTAAATAGTGGTGGAAGTGAGGTAGTGAGTGCAAAAGGGAAGAGGAACGAAAAGCGAAATGAGAGAAAGGAAGAAAAAGTGGGGAGGGAAAGGGAGGGGGGAGAGAGAAATGAAGAGGTGAACGGAAAAGGGGGAAAGGGGGGAAAAAGGGAAAGCGGGATGAGGGAAGGGGGGGATGACAAGAGGAGGGGAAGGAAGGGGGGGGAAGGGGGAAAAAAGGGGGGAACAAGGAAAAGGAGGGAAGAGGGACTTGGAGAAGAAGGGGGAAGAGAAGTGTGGGAAGGAAAGAAAACAAGGAAGAAGTAAGGGTAAGGAGATGGAAGGGGCAAAGTTAAGGGGTGAAATGGGCAGGGAAAAGAAAGGGGAGGGGGAGAAAAAGGGGGGGGATTTAAGGAGGGGGGTGGGGACAGAGAAGGAAGAAAGTAGAAAATAAGTGTGGGAAAGTTAGGGGTGTTGGTAGAACACAAAATAAGAAAGGGGATAAAATTGAATAATGATCCGTGTACCTTGGTAACACGATGGATGGTAAAATATAAGGGGATCCCGGGAGCAGGAGCCCAATGGTGGCACCTGTTGGGGTGCCTGTGAGTTCAACACAACATGTGTGGGTAGTGCAATTGTATGAAATAGGGGGGGGGCTGCCAAACAATGACCCATTGTAGCATCAGGGTGGTGATGCTCACATCTAATATCTAATATCTAGGAAGGGAAAATGGGTAGAAGGTGAAGTTGGTGGTAAGAAATAGTATCCGAAGGAGGACCAGGCTAGAAATTGAACAATATGGCACAATGCAATGAAAAGACCAAACGGGATGCTGACTATAGACTGGGTAAAGTCGCAGTAGTCCTGGGACCCGGCGTAGTGATCGCTGGGAACGGAGGAGTCCTATTTATGGGTCAGAGGCATAGTGCGCCTCTCCCATACTGACAGACGCTGTGTCGCAAGCGTCGTTGGTGAGCGCAATGCGTGTGACGTCACGATGGGCGTCCACATGGACTCCATGCGTGGAGGTCAGCAGCACGAATAGACGTGCTGGCTTGAACTTCTGTGGGAGGGGCACCGCTTCAGAGGAGAAGCCGTGGACCCCATCAAACCACAACCACGGCCACCGATTCTCAAAGGTAGTTACGCTGAAAAAATAGGCTTCCTCCACCGACGTAACTTAATTGCGGTGGCGTAGAATTGTGTGCAATATAACTTTGGCCGCTAGGGGCGCTTCCGTTGTTGTCGGCGTAGAATATGTTAATTTCCTAGATACGCCGATTCACAAACGTACGTGCGCCCCCGGCGGTAGTTTTTTACGTCGTTTGCGTAAAGGCTTTTTCTGCGTAAGGCTGCTCTTGCTATTAGGAGGCGCAGCCAATGTTAAGTATGGACGTCGTTCACGCTTCAAAATTTGAATTATTTACGTTGTTTGCGTAAGTTGTTTGCGAATAGGGCTGGACGTAATTTACGTTCACGTTGAAATTAAAATACGTTGCTACGCCGTACTTGGAAGCAATGCACACTGGGATATGTACACGGACGGCGCATGCGCCGTTCGGAAATCACGTCAATCACGTCAGGTCATCACATATTACCATAAAACACGCCCCCCTTCCCCATTTGAATTACGCATGCTTACGCCGGCCCCATTTACGCTACGCCGCCGCGACTTACGGAGCAAGTGCTTTGTGAATACTGCACTTGCTCCTGTAAGTTGCGGAGGCGTAGCTTAAATACACTACGCTGCGCCACCGTAAATTATAGCGTAGCTACCTGAATCTACCCCACTGTTGTCTAGATGTATTTGTAACTAGAATGTGAAATGCAAACTTGATTCAGTGTAAATGAGAGGACACTCAGCAGCTGGTTACACATCTGAACTCAGGAGCACTAGTGTGGGCCACCAGAACAACCTTTTTAGGGTGTCCCACACAGGTGCTCCAGTGGATTCTTGGGGTGTCTCCATGTGTGAAACTTGTCCCAAAAAAGGTAAAAGTATTCCATCTCTTGAAAAATAAAAATTAATGTCTTCATCTTGGAAAAATTGTACCCCACTTCCAAGCAATGTTTCATATTCCTATGGATGAAGTGTGTAAGATTGGCACCACAACAGGTCAGTGCCTGTCACCACAGATTCAGGGAATAAATGCATGCATTCATATTTCTAAGACATGTTTTTTTAACTTTTTTTTAGGTGATGTGCTGCTTGTTGAAGATTAATCTCCTCCTTTCTCAAGTGGCAGCGCCTCATGGTTATGAGTCGTGACATAGACATTATACGGCACAAACTCAATTGTTTTGACCAACAAATTAGAACATGATTGATGTGTTGGGGAGAGTCTAAAGTAAAGATCTTCGTAATGCCACCATTTAAGGTTTTTGTGGCCTAATTTCAAAATTTTGACTGTAATTTAACAAGCCAAATTTTGAAGATGCACACAGTGTGTCAACATGTGCTATCTCCCATCACGGGATCTCAATGTACGTGTTTTGAGGATGCACCCCTTCCTTGCAACTCAAGTAGGTAAGAGGAAAGGGTTGCACCCCCAAAACATGTCCATTGATCCCCCATGATGGGAGATGGCACATGTTGACATTTTGACGCACCGGGGGCCATATTCTTATAGATCTCCGGCAGCGTAACGTATGTCCTTTACGTTCCTCCGCCGCAAGTTTAACTGGCAAGTGCCTGATTCCCAAACCACTTACCACCCGCGCCACCCGCGCAAGCACTCCGAATTCAAATGATCCTGTTAGGGGGCGTGGATCATTTAAATTAGGCGCGCTCCCGCGCCGATCGTAATGCGCATGCTCCGCCGGGTAAATTACCCGACGTGCATTGCGCTAAATGACGTCTCATGGACGTCATTTGTTTTGACGGTAACGTAAATGGCGTCCATCGCCATTCACGGACGACTTACGCAAACGACGTTAAATTTTCAAATTTTGACGCGGGAACGACGGCCATACTTAACATTGAGTACGCCACCTAGGGGGCATGTATATCTTTACGCCGCGTATCGCTTACGGAAACAACGTAAAATCACTACGACGGCCAAGCGTACGTTAGAGAATCGGCGTGACTAGTCATTTGCATATTCTACGCTGACCGCAAAGGAAACGCCACCTAGCGGTCAGCGTAGATATTGCAGCCTAAGATACAACGGCACAGGCCGTCGTATCCTAGGCATGTTTAAGTGTATCTCAGTTTGAGAATACACTTAAACATAGGACGGCCTTAGAATCGGACTTACGTCGGCGTATCTGCTGATACGCCGGTGTAAATTCTTTGAGAATATGGCCCCCTGTGTGCATCTTCAAAATTTGGCTTGTTCAGGGGTGACATCACTCCATCTGCTGAAGGCAACAGCAACACATTTTTTAAACACTATATAATGTTTGGTATTGCCTTAAAGGTTGAACTTTGTGAGTTCCTTAGTTTTATATGTTTTATTGTTTGAAACATGCCTGTTTATGCAAAACAAAAAATGTATATTTAAAAAAAAAAAAGTTTGGAATTTTCTCAGAAATTTTATAACGCACATGTGAATGTGTACAGAGTAAAAATAGTTTTATACTCAACAATCTGTGGCTTCTTCTTTCTATGCTCAATACTATTTTTAAAAAGAAGTTGTTGGTGGGGCGTGGCCAAGACCGGCATGTGAGAGGACGCACTTCTCACAGCTCCTGCCTGATCCGACAATCGATCCTTCCCCGGCGTCTCTGATCCGGCTCTCTTCGACCCATCAGCTGGCTACCGAGTCCCTGCACCGCCCGGATCCACCCCCGGCCCTCTGTACTAGGGGAAAGACCCGCTGCGGAACGGCGGAGATGACGGGATCGGACATCCAAGATGGCGCTGCCGCGGCCCTCTCGCAGCGCACACCACGAGCTGACAAGGTTAAGGAAGGCACCGCCAGGAAACCACCAAAGACACAGGGTAAGGAGCAGCCGAGGGACATGCTCTTCTTTGCCCAAAAGCTCAAGGGCCCTGCTTGCACTGGGTCGGGGGGGTCGGCAGATGGCGGAGGTGGTGGAGGCCGTGCAGCACAGCTAGAGTGGGGACATGAGATGGAGGAAACACCCCATAGCTCCAGGGCAGAGACAGATGCTGATGCTCCCCCCCCTCAGATGATACACAAGATAATGTGGGGCAACCGACGCTGGCAGACATACTAAAGGCGGTGCAGGTGGGCAATGCTGACATGAAGGAGCAGTTTGGGGGCCTGAGAGAGGAAGTGTCCCTTCCTCGGCAGGACCTCCAAAAAGTCAGGGAGAGAGCAACCGCTGTTGAAAGCAGAGTGAGTGACCTGGAGGATAAGCTCCCACATATAGGTATGGCCCAAGACACGCTTAGCAGAGCTGAGGACACAGAAAACCGTTTACGCAGAAATAACGTTCGCATAGTTGGTCTCCCTGAGAAGACAGAGGGCAGAGACCCCACCATGTTTGTGGAGAACTGGCTCATAGAAGTGTTCGGGAGGGAAGTTTTCTCGCCATTTTTCACTGTGGAGAGAGCCCATAGAGTGCCGGGCCGACCCCTCCCACAAGGGGCCCCCCCCCGGTCGATGCTGGCCAAGCTTTTGCACTGCCGCGACAGAGAGGCGGTTCTCCGCTGCGCGCGGGAGCGAGGAAATGTTACCTTTAATGGGGTCAGAGTGTCGTTTTACCCGGACTTCTCGGCCGAGGTGCAGAGGAGCAGAGCAAGATTTGTTGAAGTCAAAAAACGCCTGAGGGCTCTACAGTTACCATATGCCATGCTCTACCCGGCCAAGTTGCGGGTAACCGCAGAGGGGCATGCGCAATTTTTTGAGTCCCCCAGGGAGGCTATGGCCTGGCTGGATCATAATGAACAGGCCCTGCGCCATCGCAGGGCTGATGTGGGAGGAGACTGACCATGTCATGAACTGTGACACACTGACTGTGCTTCTGCTATGGGAATGATACTTTCCTCACATTGTTGAGCTGTTGCTCTGACTTTTGAATTACCCTGTCTGCAGGTTCGGTTCTCTTTTGTTTTTTGTACCAGATGCCGGGGAAATTTCTTCACTTTTCCAAAGCGCTAGGAAACGAACTGTGACTGTATTATGCAAATGAATAGGACTTCAGCTGAAATGTTGAGAGGAGTAGTGGGCTTACGTTTGAGCCGGTTTGGAGTGCCTGATCTTGCCCTGTTGGCAATATGCCTGACCATGTTCGGGCTCCATCTGGGCCCTCCAGGGAACTGGGACGGCATGCCTGGATGGGACCTGCCTAAGCACCATTGCACTACTGTTTGGGGGCACCGTTGTGCCTGGTTATACTTTGAAGTACTCATTGTCCTACAGTCCAAGGGAGTATTGACTTCCCTAACGTTCTTTTCTCTTTTACTTTTTTTACTTTGGCCACCTGACACTTTGCTTCCGCGAAAGACTACCCGCATCGCCCCTCATGCCCGATTACTATTTTTGCTTTTGCAATGGAGGGCACCCCCCTGATCTCCTGGAATGTTAGGGGCATGAACTCCCCCCTGAAACGCACAATGATATTTACATGTATGAAGAAGTTTTACCCTGCTATCTTATGTTTTCAGGAAACGCATTTGACACATGATACCACAAGTTGTTTGAAATACTCATGGGTGGGCAGGGCTTACCATTCCACTCACACCTCCTTTTCTCGGGGTGTGAGTGTACTGGTACACAGGTCCCTGGATTACCAGGAATATGCCTCTAAAGTTGACCCAGAAGGGAGGTTTGTGTTTTTACATTGTCGGATGGGAATTTTGAACTGTATTTTGGCGTGTGTCTACATTCCTCCCCCATTTGACGCTCGGGTGTTGAGGCTCCTCTTGGAATTCCTGGAGGGTAGGCCTGACCTCCCGATGCTGCTTGTGGGGGACTTCAATAGCTGGTTGGACCCGGGGCTGGACAAACATCCGGCACCCGGGGCGAACCCTCATAGGGCCACCCCGTTGGCAAGGTTGTTACGGGAGGTGGGTTGGCTGGATGTGTGGAGACACCGAAACCCCACAGCTAGACAATTCTCATGTTTCACGAAGGCTCACGGGTCGTTATCTAGGATAGACCTGGCGGTGGGTAACTCTGCGATGCTCCCCTCGGTTTCGGACATTGCATACAGACCTAGATGTATTTCGGACCACTCTTACATGGTAATAACACTTGTGGTGTCCCATCCATCTGCGCTTCCCAGAGCGCCCTGGAAGTTCAATGCCTTTTGGCTTCAGCTATTTAGTGCCCCGGAGGAACTAGAGGGGAGCATCCGGAGGTTTTTTACAGACCAGCCAGACCCAGAATCTATCCTTACTGAATGGGAATCCTTTAAACTGTACCTTAAACGTCTGCTCAGTGGGGAGGTCAATAAGCTTAAGAGGCGCTCGGAAGCTCTCAGGGAGGCTCTGGAGATGCAGGTCCACACACTAGAGACTAAGTATGTCCAGGACCCCACTGAGACGGCTAAAGGGGCGTGGCAGTCGGCTCAATCTGCGTATGAGCACCTGCTCGCCTCCACGGCCGAAAAAAAACGTTTCTTCACCAAAACTGCATTCTTTGAGGAGGGAGAGACGACGGGCCGTCTCCTGGCTAGGATAGCGAATTCTGAACAGAAGTCCCCGGCTATTGGGACACTGCGGACCGCAGCTGGGCGACTGGTTCAATCTCCCGACCTTATCATACAGACACTAGCGGATTTTTATGAACAGCTGTATCACCCGGCTTCGACCTATAGCACTGAGGAACTGTCCGTCTAACTGGACGGAATAGCATTTCAGCGTCTATCCCTTTCCCAGAGCTCGGAGCTGGACTCTCCCTTGATTCTAAAAGAATTACAGGAGGCAGTGGCGGCCTTCCCCAACTGTAAAGCCCCAGGGGGTGATGGAATCCCCATGGAGATTTATAAACAATACTCTGAGATCTTACTGCCCAGGCTACTGAGGGTATTTAATGCTGCAAGGGAGATTAGTGCCCTCCCATCCTCCATGGCTAAGGCACACATTGTACTAATCCTTACACCGGGCAAGGACCCAGTGGATCCGGCCTCATACAGGCCGATCTCACTACTCCAGTCTGATATCAAACTCCTTGCGAAGGTGCTGGCCCTCAGGTTAAATAAGGTGATCACCTCAGACGTACACCCGGATCAGGCGGGATTTATGCCCAACAAATCTACGGCCATAAACCTCAGAAGGCTATTTCTTAACATGCAGTCCAGGGCAGATAATGTGGGGAGGAGAGCTCTGCTGTCGCTCGACGCTATGAAGGCCTTCGATAGCGTGGAGTGGCCGTATCTCTGGGGGGTGCTGCGGCGATTCGGATTCGGTGAGGTGTTTATCTCCTGGGTGCGGTTGCTGTACCATCTCCCCCAGGCGGCTATCAGAGAGGCTGGCAGAGTGTCTGTGTCATTTGCTCTGGGCTGGGGTACGCGGCAGGGGTGCCCACTGTCCCCCCTGCTGTTTGCCCTAGCAATAGAGCCACTGGCGAGTCAGATTAGGAACCATAGGGGTATCACCGGCTTCTGCTATGGAGACAGACAGGAGAAGGTGATGCTGTACGCAGATGACACAATGATCCTGCTGGGTGATACTGAGCAATCCCTGAGCATGACAATGGAAACGGTAGTCAAATTTGGGGAGTTTTCGGGCCTAAAAATAAACTGGTCTAAGTCTGCTTTGATGCCCCTGGATGACACCCAGCTGCAACATGGAGACACTGTGGGTGGTATCCCGGTGGCCACCACCTTTAAATACCTAGGAATACAAGTGAGGCCGCGTATTGGGGAATATGGCTCGCTGAACATCTCCCCGCTGCTGGCTAGATTTCGCTCCCGGGCCAAGACGTGGAATGCTTTGTGTATGTCAGTTGCGGGCAAAGTGAATCTGATTAAGATGATTCTCATGCCTCAACTGCTCTACATGCTGCACAACTCCCCGGTGGTTATTCCCCTTAAGACCTTTAGGATAGTTAATACCATCTTTCGAGAACTGATCTGGAAGAACCGCCCACCCAGGATAAAATTAGAGCACCTGCAGCGCCCCAAGGAGGAGGGGGGGCTTGCCCTGCCGAATCCTTGGCTGTATTATCTGGCGTCGCAACTGCAGCATTTGATAGGTACCATGGTTCCAGAAGGGGGGCAGTCAGACAGGGTTCCCAGCGCCTCTGAGCATATTATGCTTAGGACGGTGGGAGGAGCGTCGATCCCGACAGCACTAGAGTCCTTGGCCTTTGAAAGACCCCATAAAAGCTTCCCCACCTATAGCCTAATACAGAAGATATGGAACAAAACCAAGTATTTACAAGGGGCCTCGGGGGTCACCGAGTTTAGCTCTATTTGGGCAAATGAATCGTATCCTGAACTAGCCAAACTGCAACAAGGGGAAAGGTGGAAGAGGTATGGGATCCGCTATTTATCACAGATTTTGGGCAATGGTGGCTTATTGTCTTTTGAAACACTGAGGGAGACATACCAGCTGCCAGCGAGCATGTTCTTCTACTACATGCAGCTTAGGCATGCATTTGTCGCCCAATCCAGGGCCTCGGAGTGGCATGTGGAATCCCTTCCAATCCTCTCCCAGCTCAAGAGCGCAGAGACGTCTAAGGGGTTTATATCCCAGAGCTATAATATACTGCTTTGCAGGTACCTTAAAAAACACCCTCTGACAGTTAGGAGGAAGTGGGAAGTGGATGTAGGCCCCCTGGAAGAGGAGCAGTGGGAGGAGGCCCTGCAGTCAGTTACCAGCTGCTCCCTAAATGTGACACAGCGACTTACACAACTGTATACACTCCTAAGAGTATACTATACGCCCCACAGATTACATCTTATGGGTGTGCGGCCCACACCGACATGTGCAAGATGTAAAAGAGATCATGGGGATTTGATACACATGCTCTGGCGCTGCCCCAAGTTGCACATCTACTGGGCGGGAGTGACAGACACACTAAACACAGTGTTCCAGGTCTCGATCCCATTAGACCCTAAGCAGTGCCTCCTGAATCTTCTGGACGAGCTGGAGTGGGAACCCCACACTAGAGAGGCCATCACCAGGGCACTGTTCATGGCTAGGAAACTAATTATGCTGCACTGGATATCCGAGGAGCCCCCCACGGTTAGGGAATGGATAACTGCACTTGGTAGCACGTTAAGGATGGAAAAGGTTATATACCAGCATAGGGGTTGCTCCGGAAAATTTGAACGGCTATGGGATTCGTGGCTATGAACACCGGGGCTAGCCCCCGATGACCTGGTCATGGACAGAATCCTGGGCTAGTGGGACAGGAGGGGGTGTGAGGGCGGCATGCGGTCTACGGGTCCTGTCAGTATGTTATTTTCTATTTACATTTGCTAATGTTTTATACATGGCCATGTATGGGTCTGTTTTATTGTTTATGAATACGGTACTTTGGACTGTAAGTGACAAATTTATGATCAATAAACTTGTTTTTGGATTAAAAAAAAAAAGAAGTTGTTGTTTACAGTGGCAATGGTGGTTATTTACTAAAGACAAATCCACTTGGCAGTTAAAGTGCACTAGGAGAACCTGGGAGACAGATAAAAGAAACAAGCAATAATGACAAATCTAGATTTTCACAGAAGATAAATTATTTTATTGTTTCAAAAAAAAATCTGAGATTGTCTGACATAGCAATGGCCGCCCTACCCGTAAAGTACCCTACATATTTATCCCGCACTTCACGGGTGCTTTGGGGGGCCAAGCCAATACGGCCAGTATCCAGGCCCGTCATGGGATTGTCAGAAAGTCCGGCCTCAGGCCCAACAGTTGAGAGATAATTTGCAGAATTTATCCTTAAGTTATGCAGGATGCAGCAGGAGAAAACAATATGATACATTTTGTAGTCCGCCCTAGGCGGAACCGGCTGGCCATTATCCCGAAGGCATTCTCAACAACCCTTCGGGCTCTGGCCAGCCGGTAATTAAAAACCCTCCTCTCCGGGGTGAGGGTCCTCAGGGGAAATGGCCTCATCAGGTGTGGTCCCAGTCCAAAAGCCTCTTCAGCAATAAAAACAAACGGAAGTCCCTCCACGTTGTTTTCATCAGGTGGCAGTGTCAGGCCACCAGTCTGGAGACGTTGGGCAAATTCCATCTGTGCGAACACACCACCATCCGACATCCGGCCATTCTTTACGACGTCCACATACATACATAAATTCATATTGTGCCGATACCACCGCCATCATCACAATACTATTAAAACCCTTATAGTTAAAATAATACGACCCCGAACGGGGTGGTGGCACAATGTGGACGTGCTTCCCATCTATTGCCCCTGCACAGTTGGGGAAGTCCCACCGCTGGGCAAACTGGGATGCCACATTCTGCCATTCCTGAGGCGTGAAAGGAAACAGTGGAGTCAAACCAGAAAAATAAATTAGTACTTTTGCACATAACATTGCAAGCAGATTACACAAAAACATTCTTGGCTAACATCAGTATAACATTAATTAAAGGAGTATATAGTAGGCCCAATTATCATAATCCTCATACCCTCTGTGGCCCATTGTAAAAAATTTAGGGGGCAGATCCACAAAGCACTTACGCCGGCGTATCTCGAGATGCGCGGTGTAAGTGTAAATTTGCGCCGGCATATCTATGCGCCGTATCCCCAAAACGAGATACGCCTGAGAACTAGGTTTTTCTGACCGACGTAATTTTTCTACACCGGCGCATCATGGGCGCAAAAATACGCTGGATGCACCATTGTTTTGCTATGCAAATGAGGGAGATATGGCGATCCACAAAAGTACGTTTGGCCGGCGCAGGCTACGCGCTGTGCGCGTAAGCTGTACGTCCGGTCTAAAGTTACCCCTCTTCTCCAATAACACTTATTGGCCCTGGGCCCTCTGGGGATAACTAGAGCTAAGACTCATATAAGGTATTTCTTTTTTTTTTCTCTTTAACACCTTTCCTAACTTACTCAACTGACACCCAAATAGGGTTCAGTAGACATCCCCCCTCTACTTTCTCTTTTCACTTAACCCCATCACTCCTATCCCCCCCTCCCCCCCCCCTTTTTTTTTTGCTAAAGATAGTGCCAAACCAATACCAAAATGTCGTACTCTTTCCTAGGTAAATCACCTACAATAATTTCACACAATGTAAATGGACTCAACATCCCAGAGAAGAGATCCAAACTGCTCAAAGAACTCAGAAAGGTAAAACCGTCAATTGGATACATCCAGGAAACACACTTCAAAGGACAAAACATACCTAAAATCACAGACAATCTTTACACCGTGGTCAATCATGCAAACGAATCCGCTAGCCAAAACGAAGGGGGTAGCTATACTTATATATAAAAATGCACCATTTGAACTTAAATAACGACTGGTTGACCTGAAGGCAGGTTTATTTTTCTAAAAGGCACATGGGAAGGTTCGCCAAATGTGTACTTTCCGAACAAGGCACACATAACATTCTGCAACAAGATAGTCAACGAACTGAAGTGGTTCACAGAAGGTTGTATATTGTTAGGTGGGGACTTCAACACCCCCCTGTCCCCATTACAAGAGAAGAAAAAAATGCGCTGCAATAAACGGGGCACTCATTTGAAAAATGTAGAATGTGCCATCTCCAAAACAAACGCAAGTTTTACCAGAACGAGCGCTCCTGTCCCCTAATTTAGTCTGAGCATGTGTGGATTTTTAACCGATGGTTGTGCCTACTAACGATCGGTTTTGACGTATTTAAAGCAAGTTGGCTTTTTTTTAACCAATGGTTAACCACTTCCCTACCGCGTCATTGTGAAATGACGGCGGCAGGAACCCCTCCTCGATTCGGGTGGACGTCATGTGACGTCCTGGGCTTTGTGGGGGGATATCTGAATGATGCCTGCAGCTAGAGGCATCATTCAGATATCGTTCTCTTCTGCCGGCGATTCTGCACAACGTAAGAACGATCATAGCAGCGATTCCACCGCTAGATCGTTCTTACAGGCGGCGGGAGGGGACACCCCCCCTCCCGCCGCCATCCGGTGCTTCTCCGGGCTCTCCCGTGCCATCGGGGGCCCGGAGAACAAATCGTCCGGCGCTGGCAGGAAGCATAGAGATGATAGAGCATAGAGATGAAAAGTGATAATAAAAAAAAAAAAAAAAAAAAAAAAAGTGTTAAAAAAGAAATAAATATGTAAAAAAAAAAAAAGAAATAAAAAATATTTTTTTTAACGCCCCTGTCCCCGGTAGCTCGCGCGCAGAAGCTAACGCACACGCAAGTCCCGCCGACATATGTAAACGCTGTTTAAACCACATATGTGAGGTATCGCCGCGTGCGTTAGAGTGCCAGCAACAATTCTAGCACTAGATCTCCTCTGTAAATCTAAACTGGTAACCTGTAAAAAATTTCAAAGCGTTGCCTATGAAGATTTTTAAGTACCGAAGTTTGGCGCCATTCCATGAGTGTGCAAAATTTTAAAGCGTGACATGTTAGGTATCTATTTACTCGGTGTAACATCATATCAAAAAATTATGATTTGTACATGTAGGAGAGAAGTGCCAGAATAGGCCTGGTATGGATGTGTGTATAACATCCCGGTATGGAAGTGGTTAAATAACCTATGGGGCCCACACACAAACGGTTTTGACCAATGAAAACGGTCTATCAGACCGTTGTCCTCTGGTTAACCGATCGTGTGTACGAGGCCTTAAATTTAACCCTCCCAAGAGTTCAACTTTCAATTGGAGACTTAATGCTGCCCTGCTGACAGATCAATTTATCCGTAATGAGGTCCAGGACTCCATTAAGACATATTTTCTAAATAATGTAGACTCTGACACAAATCCCCTTAACAACTGGGAAGCCCAGAAAAGTGTGATCAGAGGTGAATTTATTAAGTGGGGTGCTAGAAAGAAAAAAGATAGAGAAAAAGAAATTGCGCAATTAGCCAGCACGATAGCTAAATTAGAACTACAACACAAACAAAGCCTTTCTTCCAAGGTGGCTAATGAACTCACTCACAATAGAAATACCTTGAAACAATTATTGAATTTGCAAACCCAAAAATCCCTTTTATCAAGAAAAGTATATTTTACAAACACGGTGACAAGAGCGGAAAGCAACTAGCCAGAGCCCTGAAAGGTGCCACAATGGCAAACCATATTCATGCTATCCGCAACAAGCAAGGTACGCTCGAATACAAGCCAGACCAAATAGGGCCTTCAAAAGTATAATAGGTAGTCAACAAGTTAGATGTGTAATTTATGCTCCTAGAACACCTGATGGCAATAAAAAATAAATCTTAATTTTGCAAAGAATTGTGGGAAAAAATGACAACATCAAAAACCTCACCATGCATCTTACTAAATACCTTGGAATGTCTGCCTTCAAAAAAGGGGTCATTTGGGGGGTATTTGTACTTTCCTGGCTTGTTTGGGTCGCAAGATAGGCCAACAGTGTATCAGGTGTGATAATTTTTTTATGATTTGCACCACAGCTTGTGGACTCTCTAACTTTCACAAAGACCAAATAATATCAACTAATTTGGGTTATTTTTACCAAAGATATGTAGCGGTATAAATTGTGGCCAAAATGTATGAAGAAAAATTTATAATTTGCAAAATTTTATAGCATACATTTTTAAAAAAAATTCCATCTTTTTTCATTTATAGCGCAAAAAATAAAAATGATCAAATACCACCAAAAGAAAGCTCTGTATGAAGAAAGGACAAAATATGTATTTGGGTACAGTATTATATGACTGAGTAATTGTCATTCAAAGTGTGAGAGCACTGAAAGCTGAAAATTGGTCCGGGTACAAAGGGGGTTTAAGTGCCCAATAAGCAAGTGGTTAATGAACAAATAGCATCACAAAGGCCAAGGAACACACCAAGCAGGGTTAGGTTATAAAAAAAAATATCCCAAGCTTTGAACATCTCATGAAGCACTGTTCAATCCATCATCCAAAAATGGAAAGAGTATGGCACAACTGCAAACCTACCAAGAAATGAACATTTACCTAAACTGACAGGCTGGACAAGGAGAGTATTAGTCAGAGAAGCAGAGAACCCCCTTCGTACCCGGACCAATTTTCAGCTTTCAGTGCTCTCACACTTTGAATGACAATTACTCAGTCATATAATACTGTACCCAAATACATTGTTTGCCTTTTTTTCATACAGAGCTTTCTTTTGGTGGTATTTGATCACCTCTGTATTTTTTTATTTTTTGCGCTATAAATGAAAAAAGATGGAACATTTTTAAAAAATGTATGCGATAAAATTTTGCAAATTATAAATTTTTCTTCATACATTTTGCCCACAATTTATACCGCTACATATCTTTGGTAAAAATAACCCAAATTAGTTGATATTATTTGGTCTTTGTGAAAGTTAGAGAGTCCACAAGCTGTGGTGCAAATCATAAAAAAATTATCACACCTGATGTACTGCTGGCCTATCTTGCGACCCAAACAAGCCAGGAAAGTACAAACCCCCCCTTAAAATGACCCCTTTTTTGAAGGTAGACATTCCAAGGTATTTAGTAAGATGCATGGTGAGGTTTTTGATGTTGTAATTTTTTCCCACAATTCTTTGCAAAATTAAGATTTATTTTTTATTGCCCGCCCCCCCCCCACAAAATTGTCATTGTAATAGATTATTTCTCTCTGGCATGTGTATACCACACAAAATACATTCTGCTACTCCTCCTGAGTATGGCGATACCACGTGTGGGACTTTTTCACAGCCTAGCCACATACAAAGGCCCAATATGCAGGGAGCACCATCAGGTGTTCTAGGAGCATAAATTACACATCTAACTTGTTGACTACCTATTATACTTTTGAAGGCCCTGGAGCACCAGGACAATAGAAACGCCCACAAAGTGACCCCATTTTGGAAAGCTAACACCCCAACATATAATCTATGAGGCATATTGAGTCTTTTGAAAGGTTCTTTTTTTTCCAGAAGTTATTGGAAAAAAAATTTTTTACGCAAAGTTGTCCATTTATAAGATATTGCCAACACATAGCATATACATAGCAAAAATTACACCCCAAAATACATTCTGCTACTCCTTCTGAGTATGGCGATACCACATGTGTGAGACTTTTACACAGCCTGGCCACATACAGAGGCCCCACATGCAAGGAACACCATCAGATGTTCTAGGGACACATAGCATGCACATACCAAGAATTACACCCCAAAATACATTATGTTGAGCAAAGGGTCAACAAAAGATTACCTGTGGTTTTAGTAGCGCAGTTGTCCACAGAAGGATAGCACTGGTCTAGGCAGCAGGCAGGGACTTGGTCAGCAAAAGCGAACGCAATTGTCCAGGCAACAGGCAGGGATACTGTCCATAGTCAGTACAGGCAGCAGGCAGGCATACTGTCCATATACAGTCCAGGGTCAGTGCAGGCAGAGATTGTCAGCAGTGCCAAAATATCGGTCCTGGTAGTAAGCAGGTCTATGTGGTGTGGTCAGTTCATGCGACAGGCAGAGGCATGATGGCATAGGTCCTACAGGCAGCAGGCAGAAGTAAGGCCTCGTTCAGGACAGAATAGGGACAGGGGTAGAGGCTTCCACACCCAAATCTCTTTGAAGCCTCCGAGTCTCCAGACCCTAATATAGGAATGAGAAAACAAAAACAATTGTTTTCTTCATCCAGGAAAACAATTCTGAAGCCCCTCACATATGTGAGACCCCTGTGCTATGAATCCCACTAGTCCACTGGCAGGGTAAAAGATCAGTCCAAGAGGCAGGCAAAAAGCATGGTCAAACAGTCCAGGGTCAGTTCCATATACGGCAGAGGTATAAACAGAATCGGTAGGCAGAAGCGTGGTCGAATATCAAGCCAGGGTCAGTTACAGAGCAAACAGAGGCATAAGGGGTGTGAAGGTAAATGGCAGAAAGTGAGGGTTATGTTTACCATACTTTCGATAATAATTTAGTGAGGTATGTTAAAGGCGGAAACAGCCAACTACGCAGAGGCCTGGTTGGGAAGGACATTGGGCACAATGATAAGTGGTGTCTCTTCTCACTCCTCCTCTGGAGCACATCCAGCATTTTTTCTGACATTTTTGGCCTGTTGGTCTGGAGGGATTTTATCTGGAAAGTGGCGCTCAGAGAGTCGGCTAATCACATCGGATCGAATGTTTACTGGTGGGCTGTTCGGGTATATAAGGGCAGTGGTGATTTCCTCCTGGTAGAAAAGGAAGGATCTGGATCTTTCAGTGGAGTTCCGATAGATTACATAGGTGTTGTACATGGCCAAATTAATCAAATAAATTGAAACTTTTTTATACCACTGGTATGTTCGTCTTGTGGAAAGGTAGGGTTCGAACATTTGGTCGTTAAAGTCGACACCCCCCATGAACTTATTGTATTTGTGGATACAGGTTGGTTTTTGGATTCGCCCATTCCTCCTGGTGATCTCAACAAATGTATTGTTGTGGATGGAAGAAAGCACGTAGACATCCCTTCTTTCCCTCCACTTCACAGACAGAATTTCCTCATTCCATAAACTCGCCGTCTCCCCTCTTCTAAATTTCTTGTTGACGAGGCTTTGAGGAAAGCCCTTCCAGTTTGTCTGTACGCTGCCGCATGCTGGAGTGTTCTTTCTGTGATGGTTTCGGAACATTGTATACAAATTGTCCACATACAAGTGGTAGCCTTTCTCCAGGAGTGGGTTTATGAGTTCCCAAACGACTTTCCCGCTGGTTCCTATGTAGTCTGGGCAATTAGGGGGTGCAGCTGGGTGTCCTTCCCTTCATATACAATAAAGGCATACGTATACCCTGTGGCTCGGTCGCACAATTTATAGAGCTTCACCCCATAGCGGGCCCTTTTGGTGGGAATAAATTGTTTTATGCCCAGCCTGCCAGAAAATTTGATAAAGGGACTCATCCACGCATATGTGTTGGTCTGAGGTAAACAAATTGGGGGAAGAATTCAGAAAAATAATTTAGTAGTGGCCGAATTTTATAAAGCTTATCAAAATTTGGGTCATTTTGGGGAGGGCACTGGGTATTGTGATTGTAGTGTAGGAATCTCATAATCATGAGAGATCTGGTTTTGGGCATTGCTGAGGAAAAGATGGGCATGTGGTAGATGGGGCGGGATGACCAATATGAACGTATTTGATTTTTTCTGTTTAGTCCCATACAGAATGTGAGGCCCAATTTTTTTTTAAACTCCTCCATCGTTAGGGCTCTCCACTCGTAGGGACGGGCATAATAAGATGTTGGGTTACTTGCTATAAATTGTTGTGCATAAAGGTTGCACTGGGCCACAATTGATGCAAGCATGTCCTCAGTAAAAATGTAATTGAAAAAGTAAATCGAGGTAACATTTTCTGTGTCCACCTGGACTCCTGGCTGGGCAGTGAAAGGGGGAATGTTGGCTTCTCCTGAATTAGGAGGAAGCCACAAGGAGTTCTGAAGGGAATAGGGAAGGCTGGCATGGGATCTAACCCCTTTGGGACTGAGGTGACACCCCACTGGTACGTGACCTTGCTTGCGGAGGTACTGCGGTGCTGGTGGATGGCACTGCGGTGCTGGTGGATGGCACTGCCTCCTCTGCAGAACACCTTCGTATGGCAGGCGGACCCTCCTCCTCCTCATCTGAGGTTGTCAGTGATCCACTGCTTAGTATAGGCTTGTAGTCAACGTCAGACTCAGAATCTGAATTTGCAGAGGAATCTGAAGCGGAGAGCTCCCCCGTTGCTCCCGTCGGCCACAAGAATTTTGTACGCCTCCTCGGCTGAAAATGACCTTATAGCCATTGTTGGTGATGACACTAATACGTTGCACTAGTGACGCTAATAAAAGATGGCACGTGGCACTGACAGGTGGCACTGATGACAGATGATATTGACAGGTTGCACTGATGGCAGATGGCACTGACAGGTTGCACTGATGGCAGATGGCACTGACAGGTGGCACTGATGGCAGATGGCACTGACAGGTGGCACTGACAGATGGCACTGACGGGTGGAAACTGATGGCAGATGGCACTGGCAGATGGAACTGGCAGGTGACACAGATGGCACTGACAGATGGCACTGGCAGATGGGACTGGCAGATGGCACTGATGGCAGATGGCACTGGCAGATGCACTGGCAGGTGGCACTGATGGCAGATGGCACTGGCAGATGGCACTGGCAGGGACTGTGGGCACTGTGTAACCTTTTTTTTTACACTCACTGTAGCTGCAGCACACACATATTGCTCTCTCTCCTCACATGCTGTCTCTGCGTGAGGAGAGAAATCCGGCAATGAGAGATGATCTCATATGTTTACATTTGAGATCATTTCTCATTGGAGAGTAAAATCGAGTGCTAAATGGCCTCTGTGATTGGCTATTCAGTGCGATCTGTGATTGTGGACATGGCCAACACAGATTTTCCCTGATGCGCGCTCGCGGGGGCGCGTGGGGAGGGGGAAAACAAATGGACGTCCAGGGACATCTACCCCGCAGTTCAGGTCCGTTCTGCGGCCGTCTTTCGGCAATAGTGCGGATTTGAAGTGGTTAAGCGTCATTAACAAACCTCTGAGGGCTTCGCAGAACATCTGTATTTATAATGAGAATAGATTAAACACAGGTGGACTCTTTTTACTAATTAGGTGACTTCTGAAGCCAATTGGTTCCACTATACTACAAATGCACGCCACGCTTTTCAGAAACAGTAAAACCTTGGCTTGAGAGTAACTTGGTTTGAGAGCGTTTTGCAAGACAAGCTAATTTTAAAAAAAAAAATTTGACTTGATATACAAGCAATGTCTTGATATAAGAGTAGCATCATGTCACAACTGAGTATAAAAAAGAAGAGAGGCACCTCTAAATGTAGCAATATGGCTACATTTATTGAAGGCACAATGTAACGATATGGCCCGTGGGACCCAGAGGCGCTTGAAGGATACGGGGTACTCCTGTGTCCGCTTCACCAATGACTCTTGGGTCTAGGGTCATCCTATGTCCACTAGGGGCATAGGATGACTGAGAAATCACATCTTGAATTACATGAGATGAGACAGTAAGGAAAATTCATAATGTATTGCAGGATATCTTGAAATATTACAGGTAGTTAATTCTGACCCCAACAGGTCAATAGGAGAGTGATTTATTCAATGTGAGGACACATACTGTTAAGATGTTAATTGATGTTAATCACCTCCAGCTACCTGGCTGTAGTGATGAAAGCTTGCTGTGATTACATTCTATTGTCTATTGTGTTAATTAAGTCTGGCTTCTAAGATATTTCATGGTGCTATGCTAACTAACCCGGTATTGTGTGAAAGTTCTATTGATGCTAATATGTGTTGTGAATTAACACAATCTAAAAGGTCAGATGTCTGACTTATGTTCACTAAAGGAATGTGGATTGTGAAGCAGGTGAGAATAGCTTATCGCAGAGTCAGAAAGTCTAAGATGTGGATTGAGGGGGACTCGTTAAGCACCCATTGTGTGATATTGTGGGTGGAGTGTGTCATTTGATTACTGCAGCATGCTTTGTAACTGTATTAGTAACCTGAGTTTACCATTAAAGTCATTCTGTTTGGAACCAGAGAACAGAACTGTGTCTCTTTATTCTGGGGAAAATCCAATGGGTCCTGTCTGCTGGATTGTGGAGTGTGGAGAAGCTGTCTTGGGTTGGTGGAATGGAATATCGTAACGGCGTTAACCCCTGACCGTTACACACAACATTTAGAAACTCACATTGATTGATGATTAAAATATGCACATCTAAGTATGCAGGCATCCAGGGTAAAGCTGTCCACATAGACCATTCTCCTCTCCACCATTGATGTCGTCCCTTCCACTAGCGGTTCAAGCTTCGCTTTCAGATCGCTCTAGATTCGCTTTACCCTGGATGCCTGCATATGCCTCTTTTAATCATCAACCATGTGAGGTGCTAAATGCTGTACCTTCATTAAATGTAACCATATTGCTACACTTACACTATTTTATACTCTGTAGCTCCTGCTGGATTTTGCTTCTAATCCCTTTGGGGAGGCAGCCATTTGTGGACATTTAGTGGTTACACAACCACAACGTTGCTATAATCTTTTTATGTGGATTATAAACTGAAAGACTTATGAATAAATGGTTGTGGAACAAATCATTTGAGTTTCCATTATTTCTTATGGGAAAAGTTGCTTTGATATACAAGTGCTTTGGATTACAAGCATGCTTCTGGAACGAATTATGCTCGCAACCCAAGGTTTTACTGTATTTATTTATAAACCAGAGGGACTGGAAGTAGCGTGACCAAGTACTTGGTCACGCTAGATCCAGTCCCTCTGGTTGTCTCCCTTTGACAGTGGAGTGTGCACGCCAAACCATGAGTGAGAGCCTGAAGCGTGCACGGTGTCATATACATCGTTTGACGATGCTGTGTTTTGGGTAAGCCGCTACGGTAAGGGCGCTCTTATGGCAAAAACCAGTATTGAGTCGGTATTTTTGCTTGCTACTGGTTCACCTGCGCAGCACTAATCTGTTAGGCTGCAGATGGTTGGAGGCCTTTTATGTGGATTGTTGCCTCCCTATGGGCTGCTCTGTCTCTTGCGCTTATTTGAGACCTTTAGTTCTTTTGTAGAATGGGTAGTGCGGGACGTGGCGGGGGTCAATTCCGTGATTCATTTCCTGGACGATTTTTTCCTGTGTTGGCCCATCTTCTAATTTATGTGGTGTGTTGCACGATACAGTACAGCACATAGCAGAGCTGCTGGGAAACACAAGATTCAGCTTCGCAAGCTACAGTCGCTCCTCTGTAAGCTTATTTTTGCATGCCATATTATGCCAATGGGGAGAGTTTTTTGTCGCCGGCTGTTTGCCGCCACGGCTGGGGGAAAATCACCCAGTCGTTTTGTTTGGCTGTCAAGGGAACACAAGGCAGATCTGCGGGTGTGGCATAAATTCTTGAGCAACTTTAATGGCCGGTCCATCTGGATGGATGGGCCAGTCAGCAACTATGATCTGGAGCTTTTCACGGATGCAGCTGGATCCACTGGATATGGAGCATTCTTGGAGGGTCGGTGGAGTGCACAGCACTGGCCTGCGGAATGGCGAGAGGCGGGATTCCTAAAGAATTTGGTGCTGTGGGCCTATCACTTTTGATATCTTACCATCATTGTTCTTACAGATGCCCACAGTTTGTTCGTCTGGCTTTGAAACTGCGCTATTCAGGGAGGCTTTTGCCTGGGTGAGTACATATGGATCCGTCCGGTAGGGGTTGGTTAATTTCTTGTTCATTTGCATGGTTCGACTTTATCCATTTTCCAATTTGGGTCGGTTCTGCGGCGCTGCCTCACAACTGTCGGTCTGGAGGCCAGTAGCTATTTATCTTATTCTTTCTGCATTAGGGCGGCCACTGAAGCGACCCGGTGGGGATTAGATTACCCGTTAGTCTTAAGGTGGGAGTCGGACAGGTTCAGAATTTACGTTAGCCCGCACTTGATTTAATACACCTGGGTTCACTGGGTTGTTTTGTCCTATCTACCTGTAGTAGTTGCTATATTCTGGTTTGTGTGTTATATGTTAACAAAAATATACAAAGTCCTGTGAGCCTCCACTTACCAAAATGCCTAATTATCAAAAATCAGCTGCTGGCGTTAAACATGTCTCATATATCATGCAGATTTAAATAAATAAAATATATATGCTGCGCTTCCAAAACTAGATTACACACTATGCCAATGTAATAAACAATATGTGAGAGTCTTATGCCGCGTACACATGGTCGTTTTATGCGATGTAAAAAAACGACGTTTTCTGTGATGGAAAAAAAAAGGTTTTTGGAAACGTCATTTTGCAAAACGACGTAGCATACACACAATCGCTTTTGTAAAAAGCTCTATCAAAGCGTGGTTCCGTCAAGCACGTACAACGTCACTATAAAGGGTCGTTTCCATGCGGAAGACGGCCTCTTTTGCTGATATCTTGTTGCTGCGTGTTAGTAAAAGTTTGGTGAGAGACGATTCGTGCTTTTCAGTGTTTGTGCTTTAAATTTCGTTTTCTGTCGTACAGTTTGTGTATTTGTCGTCGGATCTGTGATACAGTGCTTGTATTTAGGACGTATTTGTTTTGGCAGTGCGTTCTTGTGTGCACGGTGCTGTTTTGCAGGTCGTTCTTCAGAGGCCATTCTGTACTTCAGGGCGTAATTTTTAGTCCGATCTGATTTGACGACCGTTTTCTAGCCATGTTGCGGGTACAAACTCGTCGCCGAGATCGTGCTGTGCTTGTTGTTAGGATGTGTGCTGCATCCCAGCAATGGTCCATGAACAGGGTGAGGAGGAGGTTGTGGACCAAGAACTGGTTGCTACGCAGGGACCAGTTCTGTCATATGCTTCTGCTGCGGGAGCTCCGAGAAAATAACCCTGATTATTTCAGGAATTTTCTTAGGATGTCTGACCCCGTATTTCAGCAGCTGTTGGCTTTGGTGTCGCCTTATATCACCAGGCAGGACACCAATATGCGGGAAGCCATCACTGCTGAGCAGCGGCTAGTTGCTACGTTGCGCTACCTGCAACAGGGAGAAGTCTGCAGGACTTGAAGTTCTCGACGGGCATCTCCCCCCAGGCTCTGGGCCTCATAATCCCGGAGACCTGTTCTGCCATCATTCAGGTTCTGCAGGAGGACTATGTTAAGGTAAGTGGTGTCCTTTCAATGCCCAAACTATATGTCTATATTGTCTGCCTTTTTTTTAAAACAAAAACACTCCCTAATTAACCTGTTTGTAATATGGTGATAATGTAAACTTTTTCTCCATGTAAGTTTTTTTTAGAAATAATTTTTTCCCTACATGTATCTTTTAGTTAGTCAACCTGTCCAGCATTCTATTTTGTGGCCAAACCCACCTAGCCTAGTGCCTATATCCCCCTTTATTTGTGGTCTCCATTGTAGTCCCACCCCCCCCCCTCCCACAATTTTTTTCTAATATCTTGCGGAAATATTTTTTTTACTAATATTTTTGGGGGTTGTTTGTCAGGTCACAAACTCATCTCGGGCCCCCCCCTCCCCCTAATGTTTTTTATTGCACATCAGAGGGGGTGATTAATCTTCCAAGTGATCCCATATTCTTTGGGTATATGAAATGACATGATTTTTTTATATTGGGATCCCTTGAATGTTTTGAGATATTCTGTTCACAATGTTTGTTTGAATGTATTTTTTCTTATTTTTCTATACAGTTCCCCACCACGCCACAGGAATGGCAGACTGTGGCAGCGGACTTCTCCCAGCGTTGGAACTTTCCGAACTGTGGAGGAGCCATTGATGGCAAGCACATCCGCATTGTGCCCCCACCCCATTGTGGATCCCATTTTTTCAACTACAAGGGGTTCCACAGCGTTGTGCTGATGGCGGTGGTGTCTGCCAATTATGAGTTCATGTACGTTGATGTTGGGAAAAATGGCCGGATGTCGGACGGCGGTGTCTTTGCGGAGACGGAGTTCGCCCAATGGCTTCAGTCGGAGGACCTAGGATTGCCACCTGCGGAGGAGAACGAAGAGGGTCTGCCCTTCGTGTTTGTAGCAGATGAGGCATTTGGATTGGGTCCCCACCTAATGAGGCCATTTCCCCAACGCACCCTCACCCCTGAGAGGAGGGTCTTTAATTATCGGCTGGCCAGGGCAAGACGTGTGGTAGAGAATGCCTTTGGAATCCTGGCCAGCTGATTCAGATTGTTTTTAACTGCAATCAACCTTGCGGAATACAAGTGGAATCACATAATCTTAAGCTGTTGCATTCTGCATAATTATTTAAAAAGACATTCATCAACTTACCTAACGGTATTGCCTGATGAGGCAGATGTTGTGGCTCCGGAGCCGGGCCGTGAGGCTAGCCATACAGGCTTGGCCCCCCAAACCGCACGTGCAGTGCGTCAATCCTATGTGGATTATTTTATGGGGAGGGGGGCCATTGCAATGCCCGATCTTGGTTAAAAAATAAAATCTTATTTTTTATGGAATAAACAGTGTATTTCGTTGTATTTTTATTTTGTTTTTGAATTTTGTGTATTGTAGCTTTTTCCTAGGTTCTCATAGAGCCATGTGTTTGGGATGTACTAAATACCCATCATTGTCAATCTTTACCAAACAAAATATACCTGAGTTATTTAATGAGTCAGCATTGATACAAAGAACTCGCCACACATTTTTGATCGTACAAATATGTTTATTTTTTACATAGCAAAAATCTATTTTTTTGTTATTTTTTTCATTTAGCAAAAATATAATCAATCTTTTTTTTTTTTTTTTTGGTCTTTTTTTCAATTTTCAAAAATAGAATCAATCTTTTTTTTATTCTTTTGTTCTTTTTTATCATTTTTCAAAAATAGAATCAATCTTTTTTTAATTTTTTTTGTCTTTTTTTCATTTTCCGAAAATAGAATCAATCTTTTTTTTTTGGTATTTTCGATTTTTACACATCTAAAATCACGGCTTTTAAACACAAAAAAGAAAAAAAAGTCCCCCAAAAAATTAAACCCTCCCCAAAACATTGATTACATTTTTCAGCTGGCGTTCCAGCGTTTTGGCTTTGTGCCGAATTTCGCGGGAGGCAAGTCTTCAACTTGTGCCCTGCACGACAAGACCTCTGCGATGAGGAGCTGGGCACTATAGGTGTCAAGTCCCTCACCAGCACGATTTGTTCCTGAAACGTGGGACCAAAACATGTATTACAATTATGTAGGCCTACATCTACATTACCTGAAGCAGTGGTATATGCTGAAATACGGGGCCAGACATCCTAAGAAATTTCCTGAAATCATCAGGGTTATTTTCTCGGAGCTCCCGCAGCAGAGGCATATGACAGAACTGGTCCCTGCGTAGCAACCAGTTCTTGGTCCACAACCTCCTCCTCGCCCTGTTCATGGACCGTTGCCGGGATGCAGCACACATCCTAACAACAAGCACAGCACGATCTCAGCGACGAGTTCGTACCCGCAACATGGCTAGAAAACGGTCGTCAAATCAGATCGGACTAACAATTACGCCCTGAAGTACAGAATGGCCTCTGAAGAACGACCTGCAAAACAGCACCGTGCACACAAGAACGCACTGCCAAAGCAAATACGTCCTAAATACAAGCACTGTATCACAGATCCGACGACAAATACACAAACTGTATGACAGAAAACGAAATTTAAAGCACAAACACTGAAAAGCACGAATCGTCTCTCACCAAACTTTTACTAACACGCAGCTAACCAAGTATCCACTGGATCTGCTCAACTCTGTGTGACACCCGACATAGGTTGTTGTTGTGACAAAGAATTGTGCTACTGAGTCCACATGTGTAAACAACTGCTGAGCAAATGCTCCTTTTTCTGTATATTAAGGTATTATTTCTGGTTCAAATCTAGTTAGAAACACATCTATATCCATTCCACAATTGATGTCACCTCAAACCAAACAGATGTCACAACTTTCATGTTTGTGGGTCGAATAATTGGTCGTAGGAGTTGTCGTTCGTTCGATCCTAAATAATAAAAAAAAAGATCTTTTTGTCTGATACAGTGATTGAACTCCCCTTTGCCCAAGCGAACTAGGCATGATGCCATTTCTCACAAAGATCGTCTTTTCTTATTTAAAAAGTCAGCGAATGAACGACGACTCCGACGACAAAATCTTGTGCCCACAATCATAATAAAAATTCTGGCCAACCTGAAAGAAAAACCACATGGCACAAAGAACACACCCAAATAATTAATACACATGAAAATTACTTACTTCTTCTTCTAATGACTCTTTTTATTTTTGCAAGCTGCTGGGGTTCTCTTTTCTTGAGGTCTGACCATCTTTTACGCAGTTGCTCTCTGCTCCTGCGTTTATCAAACTTACGATGGAGCCTCTTGATGACCTTCTCCATAATTGCGGCCTTTACTTTATTCAGGTTCCTGTACGGGCCATGTTTGGCATCATAGTCCTCCCTCCTAAATATGATGACCATCTCCACCATTTCATGGAATGACATGTTGGAGGCTCTGCACCGCTGCCTGGTTCTTCTGGCTGGTTGGGCCTGGCCTGCCTCCTGGCTTGAGCTAGAAGCCACATTGTACTCCATTTGATCCATCATCTATCTTCCTCTCAAAACGACAGAGAAGGGGCGTGGAAAAGACGATTCCGAACGTCAGGGGCGGGGTGTCGTGCGGAGCGTCACGCGTGCGTACTGTAAAAAGGGATCCGACATGTTTGAAAGTGGCGTGCAGAGTCTGTTGAAGAAGGCGGAAGTCACGATCGTTTCAAACGACGGTACGTAACTTAATTTTACACTTTTTTATAGTGAACAGGGAATGAGTTTGTGGGCTAGATATGGTGAGAAAGCTTATTAGTAGTAGTGGTGGCTTGACTGACATTAGGTTTTTGTTTATATGTTTGATTTGCAGAAATAATGGATCCCTTCAAGGAAGCAGACTTCATGACTGAATTTATTCAGAAATGGAAAGAACATCCTGTTCTGTGGCAAACAAAAAAGACAATTAATAAAAACAAAGATGCCAGGGAGAAAGCAAAGGAGAGCATGCTGGAATTTGTTAAAACAAGGGTCCCCCACGCCACAAAAGACACAGTGAAGAACAAAATCAATTCCATCAGGGGCACCTACAGGGCCCAACGGGTCCAAGTCCTGGCCTCAATGAGGTCTGGGGCTGCAGCTGAGTCCATATATAAACCTACCCTGTGGTACTACAGTCAGCTGCAGTTCCTGGACGACCACATAGAGACCAGGCCATCCCTGTCTACCCTTCCCCCAAGAGGTAGCTCCCAGCTTCCCAGCAGCCAATCCTCCAGTGTTCCCTGCAGACAAGAGCAAGCAAGCTCGGAGGAAGAGCAAGAGTTCCTGGAGGACCCCAATTGTGACCCATGGAGCCAGGTATGTCATTTTTATATGAATTTAGTATATGATAAGTATAATCTAATAATGATGTCAAATTGATGTTACTAGTATTATAAATTCAAAGGGAACGTCCAAAAAAATAAAATCATATCAATAGACAGTAGTGGCAAAACAGGATGGGGACAAGATAGAAAAATGAAGGGGTCGGAATGATTGTGTGTCATTTTCTGGTAGGCCATTAGGGGGGGGGGGAAACGCAATACACCTGCAAGGGGTGCCAGATGTCAAACACCCTTTTTGACACAAATCTATTTGACACAAAATAGACTAGTTTGCTTATTGGTGTAAAGGCCCCATAATTCCCAAATTCAGCCTGCAACAACCCCCACAACTCCAGGTGAACCATGTCTGACGCTGTGTAAGGGGCCACATAATTATGGATGGCGACCCTGTGTGTAATATATATTGACATTCAATTTGCATCTGTCATGATTGTAAAAATGTGTGTGAGTAATGAAAACAAGAAATAAACTATGTCCCTTTTTTTCATACACAGGCAGAGCAAAGCCAGGAGGAGACAGGCCCCACAGGGAGCCAGGGGGTGCCAGGCCCCACAGGGAGCCAGGCCCCACAGGGAGCCAGGTCCAATTGCAAGGCAGGAGGTGGCAGAACCCACTGGGACCCAGGAGGCACGCCGGCAGGATACCATCTCCCGGATCCCTCCACTCCGCACTCCCGCAAAAAGGCACAGAAGTCTGCGCCAAATGGAGGAGGAGACCCAGACCCTGCTTCGCCAAGCTACTGCGGCCATCCGAGAGCCACCCAGTGAAGTAGAGGGGTTCGCAGCGCTCATTGCAGCCAAGCTCCACAATCTGGAGCAGAGCCAGCGTGTGCGCTGCGAACCCCTCATCTTCAAAGCCATAAGCATGGCATCCCTGGGGCAGCTCGATGACGACACCGACATTGTGCGGATTGCTCCTCCAGTCCTTGCCACTCCTCCTGCTCCTGCTCCTGCTCCTCCTCTTCCTGAGGCTGCTCTGGCTCCTGGAACTTCATCTCCTCCAGGAACCCAGCCCCCAAGGACTCGGGCTACAGGGAAGGCTGCAGGGAAGACTGCAGGGAAGGCTGCTGGGAAGAAAAGGAGGAAAAACTAACCCACGGTGCCCCTGATGGAATATTTTTGAGACTCACAGCCTGGATTGGTGGCTTGGGGGACCCTTGTTTTACTAAATTCCAGCACGCACTCAAGTGCTGCCTTCCTTGGCATCTTTGTTTTTATTAAGTTGTTTTTTTTGTTTGCCACCATTTTATTATTTCATATTTTGGCAGAATAAATGCACTTTTGATTTATCATACAAATTTGACCATGTGTATTTTTGAGGAATTTGAGAGATCATTAGTGAGTGGGCAGACCCATTTGCAACAATTTAGAGGAAAGATTAACAAGGTAAAAAAAACATCCTTGTGGGTAACTTCCAAAAAAAATAAAATAACGGTTGTTGCAGCCACTTCACACACTCCAAAATCAACCCAAAATAAAGATTTCACAAAAAGTAGGGGCCAAAATAAAAACCCACAAAAAAAGGTTTGCCAATATATATATTTAAAATTTTGTAGATGGAAGATACACCTAAAAAACACAACACAAAGGGAAGCAGGAGACATGGGACGGAGCAGTCACACTTAGAGAGAGCTCCAGTCTTCACAGGGCTCTCAGCCACACATCAGGGCTATTCATACTGCCAAAAGCTCTTTTTATTGACACCCCTGCACACTAGCACCTGTGCATGCCGAATTCAGGGAAGAGGAGACGCTGGAGCAGCCAGAAAACCCTCACTCATTATCTCCTCAGATCACAGCAGCGTGGCAAGATGGCTAAGCATGGTGCTGGAACCATGCTTTCCCCTCCCCCCTCCTCCTCTGCACAAGAACTTCCACAGGCACCTCTGGAAATTAACTCTGCAACAAACAGTGAGTACACCCCACTTACTAAGGCAGACCTGGACATTAGCCTAGAAGCTATTTGCACTAAGCTCCTTGACAAATTCCAGACAGAGATCCAGAAGTCCACAAGCACATTGTCCCAGGAAATAGCCTCACTGGGGTCTCGTACAGACCTGTTAGAAAACAAGCATGATGAACTCTCCATTGCTTTTAATGACCTCTCCAGGGAACATGAATCCCTCTCATCTGCTTTTACACAGCTGCAGGCACATGTCCAGGACCTGGACGACAGAAACAGAAGGTCTAACCTGAGAATTAGAGGGGTCCCAGAAACCATCACAGACCTGGTACCTTACTCCATTAAGCTTTTCCAGCTCCTGTTGCCAGATCATAGTCCCCAGGCTTTTGTCTGCGATCGTATTCACCGTGCATTGAGAGCTAAACCCTCTCCTGACAAACCACCCAGAGATATAGTGCTATGTATGAAGGACTTTCTGGTGAAGGAGGAGATCATGCGCGCTGCTAGAGGCATGAGAAATATCACTTTGGAGGGAGTCCAGCTGCAAATCTATCCTGACATATCCCAAGCAACGCTGGACAGACGCAGAAGAATGAAGGAGATCACATCAGTGCTTTACACTGCCAGGATCAGATACAGATGGGGGTTCCCTTTTAAGCTGATTGTCCCTTACAACGGAACCACTTACATCGCCACCACCATCCCAGAAGGACAGGATATTTTACTCAAGTTGGGACTGATGGATCCTAGCAATCTCCCGCGCACCCCATCCACGCCTTGCCCAGCACCTATCTGGAACACACCAGTAATCAGAGGAGACCGTCGCAGATTCAGACCTGACGCCGATCCATGGCGCCTGAAATAACTACCCTTTTCCTTGGTTCACCCATTTAATCCTTTTTTCCTCAGGTTTACCTAACAATTGGTCTCAGGTTTTGACTCTGTTTTTTTTCTTTTTTTTCATATTGATATAGCTTTTTGCTGCTCACTTTAACCCTAGGTTAAGTACATATTTAAATAAGTATTCTGGGTTTCTATTATGAGGTTTCATTTAGTTTATTTTGCAATTTTGCCCTCATGCTACTTCAAGTTATTACAATATCATAGTACATGTAATGGTGTAGATGATATAGTGTTATCATACATATTTGTTAAGAGGTTGTCAGTTATGTGGTAACACTGCCATCTACTGCCATATGCTGGTATGTCTTACCCTTTTCAGGATTTCCATATGCTGACCATTTTTTGCTATGCAAGATATATTGGCTAGCTGACTCCTACACACTGATGGTCATCAACAGATATAGTAATGTTTGTAATTCTCCTGTAGCTCCTTTCATGGGCAAATATTGCCTAACTCGCCTCAGGCTTAATTGTGTATGTATGTGTATGTATATATACATATATTTTTTTTTATCTGCCCTCTGTGGGCCTTATACATTTACCAGATAGTTTTTCTGGTTTAACATAATAGATAATTACACCTACCTCATCTAATGTGGTCTCTCTTATAGAATTTTTTGCACTTAATATGACTTGCGTAATTCAGTTATGGGTTCCACTGCACAATTTTTGGACTTAGAGTCTGTGTCTAAGATAGTTTATATATGTTTTTTTTTTTTTTTTTTGGCGGTAATCTGTTTGGTTGTCTCAGCAATGATCGTCACAGGTATTTTTTCTAATGTAAATTTTTTGTGGCTCCCCGCCCCGTGTCGCTATGATTTTCCCCCACTCAGTCAGGACTGCTCTCTTTAATATGAGGGTTGCCCTTTCTCGTCTGAACTGCGAATTACTATGGTTTTTCATTTTACTTAATTTAACATTGGTTACAGTGTTGGTTATTCGCAGTTGTATGTCGACATCACTGAGTTTCAGACCAACTGGTCTATTGTTGCTTCACTGTCGGTTGAAGAAAAAAATTTCTTTCAACCCCTTTTTTTTCCTACATTTCTATGTTTGGTTAAACATATTTAATGGTACATTAGATGTAATCTCTGATAGAGATGGTAAATATGGTACACTCTTTGCAAAAGTTTTTTTATTTGTTGAAGTTATACTTCTCAGGTTTCCTTACAGTCTGGATTAATAATAGGTCATTAAACAGATCAAGACCCCTGGCTCCCTGCCCCCCCCCCTAAACTTACAGTTCCTCAGTTACCTCACTTCCTGTTGAATTCTTATGACACTCTCTATGGTTTATGGCTATTACATTAATCTCTCATAATGTGCAGGGATTCAATTCCCCAAACAAAAGAAAGAAGGCGTTCTTGCAGTATAATAAGTTGAAAGCCAAGATTGTTATGTTGCAGGAAACACACTTTATGAAGGATGCTCATCCTACCTTCTTTCACAAAGCATATAATCAATCCTTTTACACCACATCCTCCTCCAAAACCAAGGGAGTGGCAATTTTTTTTCACCATTCTTTTCCATTCGAAATCCAGCAAGTTTATAAAGACCATGAAAGTAGGTTCATCATAATTAAAGGCACCCTATCAGGTAGAGAGCTTACTGTAGCTAATGTTTATGCACCTAATGATGCACAGACCTCATTTTTCACCCAATTTTTTAACAAATTGCAACAACTCCACTCTTCACATATCATAGTAGGTGGTGACTTTAACTCGGTCATGCAACCAAATCTGGATCGTAGCAAACAAAACTTGAGTTCTAAAACACTATCTAAAACAACCATTACACATTTAAACGATCTACAGCTAATAGACTCTTGGAGAGCTTTAAACATAGGTGCACGTGAATATACATTCTACTCTCACCCACATGACTCATACTCTCGCATTGACCACATATTCTGTACCCCTATTATTCTAGCTAACACACATGATGCCGCAATACACCCTTGTTCCTGGTCGGACCACCAAATTGTCACTCTTAGTACAGAATTCATAGGCCTTACCCCTACCCCTTACTCATGGAGATTAAATGAATCTTTACTTTCGGACCCTGTTCATCAACAAGAAATAGCATCTGAAATTAAGGATTATTTCATATTAAACTCAAACCCTGATATCTCTCCCTCCACTCTGTGGATGGCACACAAAGCAGTAGTGAGGGGTCACCTTATTAAGCGAGCTGCACAATGTAATAGAAGTAAATGGGAAAAGATTCACTCCCTTACAAAAGATCTCCAAAACTTATATAAAGACCATACACGTTCACACGACCCAGATACCCTTAAATTGATATCACAAAAACGCACAGAGCTGGACTCTCTTCTCACTTTTAGAGCAGAAAAAGCTCTTCGGTGGTCTAAGGCAAAATTTTTCTTATCGTAGTAACTCTTATTCTACAATTTTCGCCAGGAAACTCAATCAAACAATTAAACCCACACACGTTTATAAACTTAAAAATAGCTCAAACCAACTAATCACTCACCCACAAGAGATTCTTTCTATCTTTAAAAACTTTTATTCGGACCTCCTTTCAGCGCCAAACTCTTCAATCCCTCTCTCCTCCATTAATTGGTTGGATAATCTCCCCTTCCCCAAATTAACTAAAACTAATATAGAATCACTAAATGCACCCTGTACGGAGGAGGAATTACTTCAAATAATTAAATCACTCAAAAAGAACTCTGCCCCTGGCCCCGATGGTTTCTCCTCCTTATATTATAAACAATATCACCAATTCCTTATACCACACCTCTCCAAACTATTCAACAATATACTGAAAGGAGACCAATTCCCAGAGGAAATGTTACTTGCAAATATGTCCCTCATTCCAAAACCGAACAAGGACCACACACTGCCCCAGAATTATAGACCCATCTCAGTCATTAACAATGATCTTAAAATTTTTAGTAGACTCTTAGCAAACCGACTATCTGCTATAATCCCCACTCTAATTTCCCCATATCAATCTGGTTTTATCCAAGGTAGACAAATCACGGATAACATTCGGTTAGTTACAAACATCATTCAGGATGCAAATATACACTCTCAACCACTCTTAATGTTAAGCCTTGATATTAACAAGGCTTTTGATAGTGTTTCCTGGACCTTTTTAGACATAGTCTTGAAAAAATATGGCTTTCAAGGTGAGTTTGTACATGCCTTCCATGCTCTTTATCATAATCCAGCCACCAGAATAAGACTCCCGGGCTGCAACTCTGAATTCTTTAAACTTGGCAGGGGGACACGACAGGGATGCCCTATGTCCCCGCTATTATTTGCGCTGGCGATAGAACCCTTGGCTACAGCAATTCTTAGTCACACAGACATTAAGGGCTATTCCACAAAAAATGGTACATATAAGTTAAGTATGTATGCGGACGACATGCTTTTATTCCTCACCCAACCGAATATTGCTCTTCCCAACCTCTTACAAACACTTAATATATTTTCGTCACTATCAGGTCTCTCAGTTAATGTATCCAAGTCTATAGGGATGCCTATAAATATCCCTTCAGCTCAATTAGAATCATTGCGGTCCTCTTTTAACTTTTCATGGTCAATGGAGTCACTCCCATATCTAGGCATCTTTCTTACCCCCAATATTAAAGATATAGCTTCCAAGAATTATACTTCGCTATTGCTGAAACTGAGATCAACTCTTAGGCCCCGTACACACGATAGAATCTATCCGCAGATAAATCCCAGCAAATGGGTTTCTGCGGATAGATCCTATGGTGTGTACACGCCAGCGGATCTGTTTCCGCGGAGAAATCTCCTCTGGGATGGATTCCAGCAGATCGAATATTTGTTGTGCTGCACAACATATCCATCTGCTGGAATCCATTCCAACGGATGGATCCGCTCGTCTGTACAGACTTACCGGATCCATTCGTCCAAAGGGATTCCCCGCACGCGTCGTAATGATTTGACGCATGCGTGGAATTCCTTATATGACAGCGTCGCGCCCGTCGCCGCGTCATAATCGCGGCGACGGCGCGACACGTCATCGGCAGAGGATTTCCGCGCGGATTTCAATGGGATGGTGTGTACACTCCATCCCATCGAAATCAGCGGATTTCTTTGAGAGGATTTATCCGTGGAAACGGTCCGCTGGACCGTATCTGCGGATAAATCCTCTCGTGTGTATGGGGCCTTAGAATGTGGAAACCCTTCAACATCTCATTCCTTGGTAGAATCACAGCGGTAAAAATGATAATATTGCCAAAACTTCTTTACATGTTTCGAGCACTTCCAATTAGAATCAACAAAATTCTGATTACAAAATTCCAGTCTGATATTCATAAATACATTTGGGCAGACTCACACCCTCGTCTTTCCAGGTCTGTTTTATTTAAATCCCATAGGGATGGGGGTTTGGGCCTCCCGGATTTTTAGCTATACTACCTAGCCGCCAGATGGTCTCAAATGGCACAATGGCACATTTCCAACCCTAATCTCCCATGGGTAGCATTCGAGAGAGATTCGATCCTTCCCTATTCTATTTCCGGCATCCTTTGGGGAAATAAAATTCCTAATCACGCTATAGAATCCCTTAACCATATAGTGTCACAATCATACCAATTATGGAAATTATACAGTGGAAAATACCATCTCATCACTAAATCTCCCCCACATGCATCCTTCATTGGTGACCCGAAATTTCATCAATACACCAAGGGCTTGGGAGACTTTTCTTGGTGGATCAGTAATAATCAGACTTCCCTATTCAACTTTCTAGAAAACAATAACTTCATTCCCTTCTCCTCGTTGAAATCTAAATATCAAATTCCCAACACAGAATTTCACAACTTTCTACAGATTAGACACTTCTTTAACACATACTTTCAGACTACAGACACAAACCCACCTTCCTTTTTTGAAAAACTTTGTCTGAAATCCCCTAGAAAACGTGGCTTTATTTCTGAGGTGTACCCCAATCTCATTAATAACACAGATTCTCCAAAACTTTCTTACATGCAGAAATGGGAACAGGAGATATCCTTCTCTTATTCCCCAGATGACTGGGAAGAATCTATCAACAACCTTCACAAATGCACTAGATCAATTGCTATTAAGGAAACTGCACTGAAACTATTCACCAGATGGTACTTACTATACCCCAGTTAAACTACATGTAATATTTCCGACCGTTTCACAACTATGCTTCAGAAACTGCAACTCCATTGGTTCATTCTCACACACTCTCTGGGACTGTGATAGAATCACATATATATGGAAACAACTTGAGAAATTTGCCTCTAAGATTTCAAACTACAATGTCAAACTGACAGTTCAGAACTGTCTTCTGTTCTCCCCTATTATAGGCCTCCCCATACAGCACATGAGACTAATCCACACAATCTGTGTTGCGATCCACTGGCTGTTTGCTTTTCACTGGAAATCCCCCACAGTTCCATTAGATCAATTGAAAACGAGAATTAACAATATAAACCTTATGGAAAAAATCTATCACATTGTTCAAAATTCGATCCATATATATAATAAAAAATGGGACCCATGGTTTGAACATTCTGCTACTTTCTTTAATCCCATCTAAATCGCATAATTCCTTTTGCTGATCTGTTTATCCTAATAACACTTATGGTTTTATATCTACTTTTTGACCCTCATCTTAATTCTCTACTCTTAGAACTATGTTTTATTAATGTTACATAAGATTTGTATAGTTTACTATTGTCTATTTTTTGACTCCTGGACATTTTCTTATGTGTACTCTTTTTTTTGTATGCCATTTTGCTTTTTGTACCACCATTTTGTACCAAATAAAAAAGTTTGTAAACAAAAAAAAAAACACAACACAAAACAAAACATATAACAAGAAATAATCTAGTTAAAAGCTTGTCATAACTATGTAACAAGATCAGCCGCAACAAACGACCATTTTCGTGTAGCATTTAAAAGCAGGGTGTAAAGAAGCGCATTATTTTCTTCTAGATAAGTTGAAAACGACCTAACGAATGTGCTTAATCCATTCTGAACAGTAGTTTTACCTGAACGAGCGCTGCCGTCTCCTAACTTGCTTCTAAGCATGGGCGGGCTTAAAACGACGTTTTAGCCTACACACGGTCAATGTTTATGACCCAAAAAACTACGTTTGGCAAAAACGACACATAAAATTGAAGCATGCTTCAATTTTTTTTGGTCGTTTTTCAGAAGACATAAAACGACGTTTTCTCCCACACACGATCAATTAAATTGACGTTTTTAAAAACGTTGTTTTTTTACATCGCATAAAACGACCGTGTGTACGCGGCATTACAGTGGTTAAACAATCCGTCTCTATTGACTGTAAAAAGTGACACTAGTGCAACACAATAAATAAATAAATAAATGGTTAAATGACAATGCTAAATGAAAAATGTAAATTGATGAAAAAGTGCTACTGTGCATACAAGTGGTTAACAATTATACCACTTTCAACTGTGTCCAAAGGATCATGTATTAGTTAACAATGACCCCACTGCCGTGTTAATCAGAAAATCAAAAAAATCAAAAGTGCTCCTGTGCACATGTGTGACATCCAGCTGAATCTATTTAAGTGTGCTTAAAGTTCATGCGATTCTGAAACTGCTAGGTGATCCAAAGAATGCCGTAGTGTTCCTCACTCTGGTGCTTCCCTTAGACACGTATAGGTAGATTCAGGTACAATGGCCTTAACTTGCGCCGGCGTAGCTTAGCGTGTTTAGGCTACGCCGCCGTAAGTTAGCTAGGCAAGTACATGATTCACAATGTACTTGCCTGCTAAGTTACGGCGGCGTAGCCTAAAGCGGGCGGGCGTAAGGGCGCCTAATTCAAATGTGTGTAAGGGGGCGTGTTTTATGTTAATGGGGCTTGACCTTACGTTTTTGACGTTTTTCTCTAACTGCGCATGCGCCGGGCGCCTACATTTCCCAGTGTGCATTGCGGCTAAGTACGCCGCACGGGCCTATTGATTTCGACGTGGACGTAAACTACGTAAATCACGATTCACGGACGACTTACGCAAACAATGTAAAAAATTCGAATTTCGACGCGGGAACGGCGGCCATACTTAACATTACTATTCCAACTAGGGCCTAGCTCTAACTTTATGCGGCCTATCTCTTATGTAAACGGCGTAAAAGTACTGCGTCGGCCGGGCGTACGTTCGTGAATCGGCGTATCTACTAATTTACATATTCTACGCCGACCGCAATGGAAGCGCCACCTAGCGGCCATCCGAAATATTGCAACCTAATATTGCACAGGGATGGTGGGAACCATAATGAGCACAGCAGGAGTACAGACCTGGGAACTCAGCACAGTACAGGGATGGTGGGAACCCCTCATAATGAGCACAGCAGGAGTACAGACCTGGGAACTCAGCACAGTACAGGGATGGTGGGAACCCCTCATGAGCACAGTACAGGGATGGTGGGAACCCCTCATGAGCACAGTACAGGGATGGTGGGAACCCCTCATGAGCACAGTACAGGGATGGTGGGAACCCCTCATGAGCACAGCACAGGGATGGTGGGAACCCCTCATGAGCACAGTACAGGGATGGTGGGAACCCCTCATAATGAGCACATAAGGAGTACAGACCCGGGAACTCAGCACAGTACAGTGATGGTGGGAACCCCTCATAATGAGCACAGCAGGAGTACAGACCCGGGAACTCAGCATAGTACAGGGATGGTGAGAACCCCTCATAATGAGCACAGAAGGGGTACCGACCCGGGAACTCAGCACAGTACAGGGATGGTGGGAACCCCTCATAATGAGCACAGCAGGAGTATAGCCCCAGGAACTCAGCCAGCATCTCTTTGAATTAAGGGTGGGGGAAAGGGTACTGCATGTGCTAGTAGGCACTTTGGGAGGAGGGAGGACATGTGCTGGGGGAGGGGTGGGGGCAGATTTTCCTAAAACGCCCCCTAGCACATACCCTCTCCCCCCACACAAATCACTGCAGGAATTCATTTATATCAGCTCCCCCACGCAAGTGTCATCTATAGTGTGTGTTTAATGATGTCTGTGTACTTGTACACAGACCTTTAGATGAGCGGCACAGCACAGCAGCATCCCACCTCCTCCCTGGCTCCTCCTCCTGTCTGTGTACTCAGAAGGTGTCAGATCGGAGGAGGCGTGGTAGGGGCGGAGTCATCGGCATACACAGTGTATGCCGATGAACCCGCCCCTACCACGCCTCCTCCGATCTGACACCTTCTGTGCATTGCCAGTGAGAGAGGCAGCTGGCAGGAACCGATGTCGGCTGCCATGAAGAGCTGGGCTAAGATCGCGTGGGACAGCAAACACCCCGCACAGACTGCGGGGGGTTTGTGCCCACATTAGCCCGCCCCTCCTAGGCAAGTGACAGCAAGTGGACCACCCCCCTGCAGCAGGACATAAATAGAGCGGTGGGCGGGGCTTTAACCATCTCTCCGCCAACGCCCGCCCACCAGCTCGCTCGAGATTTCTTTTAATTGCGGCGGAAGTACCGCGATACTTCTGAGGCATAGCAGTGCTGGAAATTATGTGGCGAGGCCTCTGGCGCCGCCGCGGCGGGAGAAATAAACCAAACAGCATAGCACAGTGAGTATTTAAAAAAAAAAAAAAACATGCCAAATATATTTAAGGGGGCAGTATTACATCATATGATACAAACTTAAAAAATAGGGTGGAACTCGGCTTTAAGCTTAGAAGGATTGTAAAAACAGACAATTGTACCACACTTTATAAAAAGAATGATTGATATTCCTCTTTCAGGCCTCTAATATTTTTGATTCATGTATCCCTTTTTTTACAATCTCATAGGGCGCAATCAAGCTGCAGCAGTGGAGCCGACCAACCCAACACAGAGCCAAGCCCCACCCTCGCCAGATGTGCAGGAAGTGGAAAATGCCACCACATCAGGTCAGTGTCATACAGCACAGCTTCAGGTAATACATATAGGCCTGCATAATTGTAATACATGTTTTTTTTCCAAATTTCAGGAGGTGTTCGAGCTGTTGGGGGCGGATTGGACACCTACAGTGCCCATGTCCTAATTGGGGAGATCATGTCCTGCAGGGCAGAAATAGAGGACACAAATCTTGCCTTAGAGAAGATTATTTCTATTAAGATATTTTTTGAAAAAATAAAAATGACACATTTTAAGTGTGATACAATAAATATTTTTGGATACTCAACAATGTGTGGCTTCTTATTATACCAATGCTGCCTAAAAGAACAATCTAGATTTGTGGTGTTTACATTGACAATGATGAGTATTTAGTACAGGAAAATAAACATGACACTATGATAACGTAGGAGAAAGCTAGAATGAACTCAAATTAGAAAAGAATCAAACAAAGAAAAGTACTAGAACAGGGGCAGAAAAATTGGGCCTCAGTGGTGGTGTCACAACACTGCAACCCCTCACAGATAATGTAATTGGAGCGCAGCAACGAGCCACATGCAAAGTATTGCATCAAAAATTGTTATTAGACGCCCCTGTTAAACAGGGGCAGAAAAATTGGGCCTTAGGCACAACACAACACTGCAACCCCTCACAGATACTGTAATTGGAGCGCAGCAAAGAGCCACATGCAAAGTATTGCATCAAAAATTGTTATTAGACGCCCCTGTTAAACAGGGGCAGAAAAATTGGGCCTTAGGCACAACACAACACTGCAACCCCTCACAGATACTGTAATTAGAGCGCAGCAAAGAGCCACATGCAAAGTATTGCATCAAAAATTGTTATTAGACGCCCCTGTTAAACCGGGGCAGAAAAATTGGGCCTTAGGCGGGGCGTTGCTGCTCCCTAGTACCGTGCGGTGTACTTCGGTCTAATCCAATTCGATGTGGATGTGGGTTGTGTGTGCTAGGGACTACAGTGGTGTGCATGCATGCATTCTACTTGTGCCATGATTAATGTGTGTGTTTACTGTGCAAAGATGCCTTCTGCAAGGCGTCTCCTAGCTGCTCTTCCCTCAGAAGACCGGGTAAAGTTGGTCAGGGGGGGATTGTGTGGTTCGGGGGTCAGGTCATCACGTATGTCAATCTCCAGGCCCCTTCTCACTGCGAAGTTGTGCAGCATGCAACATGCACCGATGATCTGGCATACAAAGTTTGGAGAATACAACAGGGTACCCCCAGACTTATCCAGGCATCGGAAACGGGACTTCAGGAGGCCAAAGGTGCATTCCACCACTGCACAGGTACGTATGTGTGCAGCATTGTAGTTTTCCTCTCCTGGGGTTTCAGGATTCGGGAATGGAGTCATGAGATGGGGTCCAAGTGCATATGCAGAGTCACCTGGAAGGGAAAAGACAGGAGGATGTTAGTCATGCATGTGCCCCTCATGATGTCTGCATCATGGGGGGGGGGGGACAGTCATGCCTGACACCCATGTCACTCACCAACCAGCTAGCTGTCCCCATACACGTTCTGTTCAAATTCTCTTGGGATGTTGCTTTGACGGAATATGTAGCTGTCATGGCTGGATCCTGGGTGTTTGGCACGGACGTGCCATATGAGGTATTGGGCATCGACTATCACCTGTACGTTGATAAAAAATCCAATGCTTCAGATTGCGGTACATGTGCGCTGTAGTGCCACATGTGTGCAATCAATGGCCCCCACGGTGCGTGGGAATCTGGCAATTCTGTAGAAATCTGTCATTGTCTTCATCCGCAGGTCCTCCTGGGTGGGTTTGATGATTTGGTTGGCCATGCGTCTCAGGATTGCGGGGACAACCTGGTGCACACATCTGCTAATGGAGGATTGTGACATTCCAGCCACGACTCCACTTGTACGCTGAAAAGAGCCAGTGGCAAAGAAATGGAGTGTTGCTATGACCTTGACCAGTGGCTCCAGTGCATGTGACCGGTGTGTTGGGCTGGTGATGTCATCCTGCAGGGTTGTGGTTAATTCCACGATGAAGTTGCGATACACCTCAGAAGCAGCCATGCCAAAGACATCTAGGCGTGTGCGGTATATCCTCTCCTGTGCCCTCCTCCTCCTCCTCCGTTCCCTCCTCCTTCTGCGTGCCTCTAAAGTCACTAGTATAGCTATGAGCATGTATGCCCCTGGCATGTTGGCATACAGATTGTTGTCCTGCAAGTGTGTGTGCTCAGCGCGTCCCTAATGGTGTTGCTTTAGCTGACCTGCACACGTCTGGTGCAAAGTTAAGGCTGCTTTTATAAGGTGTAACTTTCCGCCGGGAAAACAGCTGATGCGCACACGGCGTAGCCTGCGCTGCACAAGCGTACTTTTGTGGATAGCCCTCATTTGCATCTTTGACTAGCAAATCAATGGTGCGTCTAGCGTATTTTGCGCCCCAAGATGCGCCGGTGTAATCGTTCAACGTCGGACGAAAAAAAATGGTTTTCAGGCGTATCTCGTTTTGAGTATACGGCGCATAGATACGCACGGCGCATTTTTCAATAACGCCGCGCATCTCTAGATACGCCGGCGTAAGTGCTTTGTGAATCTGGCCCTATATATACACATATATATATATATATGTATGTTTTAAAACGTACATGTATAAATTATAAACTATAGCAGCAACAATTCAAACTTCATAAATAAAAATAAATAAATAAAAATACCGCACCAAGGCCCAGATCCACAAAGCACTTACGCCAGCGTATCTCTAGATGCGCGGCGTAAGTGTATATATGCGCCGGCGTAACTATGCGCCGTATCCACAGAACTAGATACGCCTGAAAATAGGCTTCTTCCGACCGACGTAACTTTCCTACGCCGGCGTATCGTAGGCGCATATTTATGCCGAACGCATCTGGCGCTCCCATTGATTTCCTATTCAAATATGCAAATGAGGGAGATACGGCGATCCACGAACGTACGTGCGCCCGATGCGGGCTACGTGTGCCGCGCGTAAGTTGTACGTCCGGCCTAAAGTTACCCCTCATAAAGCAGACATGCACAGGTCAGCCGGAGAGCAGCTGCAGCAGCACCGTTACGGACGAGCTGAGCATCCACACTTGCAGGACAACAATCTGTATGCCAACATGCCAGGGGCATCCATGGTCATAGCTATACTACTGGCTTCACAGGCGCGTAGGAGGAGGGCACGGGAGAGGATATACTGACCGCGCCTAAATGTCTTTGGCATGGGGGAATCAGAGGTGTATCGCATCTTCAGATTCAGCCCTGATGCCATCCTGGAAATAGCCACAACCCTGCATGATGACATCACCAGCAAGACAGAACACTCACAAGCAGTGGAGCCACTGGTCAAGGTACTGGCAACACTCCATTTCCTTGCCAGTGGCTCGTTCCAGCGTACAAGTGAAGTTGTGGCTGGGATGGCACAATCCTCCATGAGCAGATGTGTGCACCAGGTTGTCCCTGCAATCCTCAGACGCATGTCCCACCACATCATCAGACCCACCCAGGAGCATCTGCGGCAGAAGGCAATGGGGGATTTCTTCAGAATTGCAGGATTCCCACGCACCGTGGGGGCCATTGATTGCACACATGTGGCACTACAGCCCCCCCGTGACACAGAGCACATATACCGCAATCGTAAGCATTGGCATTCCATCAACGTACAGGTGATAGCCGATGCCCAATGCCTCTGTGCCAAACACCCAGGGGCCATCCACGACAGCTACATATACTGTCAAAGCACCATCCCAACAGAATTCGAACAGAACGTGTACGGGAACAGCTAGCTGGTTGGGGAGTGACATGGGAGTCAGGCATGACTGTCCGACCCCATGATGCAGACATCACGAGGGGCACATGCACGACTAACATCCTCCTGTCTTTTCCCTTCCAGGTGACTCTGAATATGCACTTGGGCCCCATCTCATGACTCCATTCCGGAATCCCCAAACCAGAGGAGAGCAAAAATACAATGATGCACACATACGTACCCGTGCAGTGATGGAACTCACATTTGGCATCTTGAAGTCCCGTTTCCGATGCCTGGATAAGTCCGGGGGGACCCTGTTGTATTCCCCAAACTTTGTGTGCCAGATCATCGGTGCATGTTGCATGCTACACAACTTCGCCGTGAGAAAGGGCCTGGAGATTTACATATGTGAGGACCTGACCCCCGAGCCACACAGTCCCCCCCTGCCCGAGGCTACCCCGTCTGCTGAGGGAACTGCAGTCAGGAGATGCCTCGTGGAACGTTTCTTTGCACGTTAAACACACACATTCATCATGGCACAAGGATAATGCACGCGTGCACACCACTGTGGTCCCTAACTCACACACACACCACATCCACATCACATTGGATTATCCCAAGTCCACTGTTATATCCTCTGTGTTGTGAGAGACACAAGACTCTGGGCTGGAACAATGGATGTTTATTCAGTACAGACTGTACACTGCAACATGCATCTCAGGACATTACATATCTCTGCTTTTCTACATGTGCTCTCTCTAAGATGGCTACTATGCCCCTTGACCCTTGTCATCACTGCTGGGTGGAGCCAGCCTTAAAGTGCCAGTACATGTGAAACCCTTCAGGTATAACACCTTCCATCCATCCCTAAACAAACAAAAAAAAAAAAAAAAACACAACAAAACAATAAGAGGCACAAAACATTAACTGCTAACTGTCCAATAACAGTCCTCCAAACACAGGAGAATTATGGGACTTCAAGCTTCCAGGAACCGTTGCGGGGTTAATATGTCATCGGATCACTTTCGTCGGCCCCGTCGAAAGTCTCGTACCCGCTCTTGCAACTGAAACCGGTCAGGAGGGCGACAGTGTCGTTGAGGCCGGGCATCCAGCGATTCGGGACCGGAGGAAACAGGGCTGGCCGGAATGGGTACCGGCGGGGCCAAGAAGGGATCCCCCAGCTCAGAGGGTAAACAGACCTCCGGACCAGAGCTGGAGGGCTCTGTTGGAGCTGAGTTCAAAAGTTCAGAGTCCCCACAATCATCAGTCTCTGTGCATCCTGATTCGCTGGGAGCAGATCCTTGAGACACTGGTGGTTCAGCCGGCATCAGGGATTCGGGCAGTTGAGAACGAGGACGCAGTTGGTTTGCATGACATCTGCAAATGGAACCATCTTCCAGGCGTACCTTGAACATCTTGGGTCCCAAAGTCTCTGCAATGACAGCAGGAAGCCAACGGGTGTTGGAAGCCCCATAAGATCGGGCCCATACCTTTTGTTGGGCTGTGAATCGGGGGAGCTCATTGTGTTTGACCATCTTGTCTTGGGACTGTAGTACATGTTCCTGGACTGTTTGAGGGCGGAGCATATCCAAAACAGTCCATGGCTGCCGCCCCAGAAGGAGTTCTGCTGGAGTTTTCCCAGTGGTTGCATGTGGTGTGTTTCTGTAAGCAGAAAGGAAGGAGTCCAGCTGCTGGGGTGACAGGGACTGTTGTTTACTTGCAACCACTGTAGCTTTGAAATAGCGTTTAAAAGTCTGCACAAACCGCTCTGCTTGACCATTTGTAGCCGGGTGGTAAGTTGCGGTCAACTTGTGCTTGATGTTGTGGGCAGTCAGGAAATGCTGAAACTCCTGACTGGTGAATTGTGCACGTTGTCTGTGATGATTTCTCTGGGGTATCCAAACGTAGCAGCGAGATTTAACAGTATGGAAACCGTTGCCTTAGTCGTTGGCTGAGTAACAGGAATGACCTCAGGCCACTTTGAATGGGTGTCTACTATGATCAAGAAGGTGTGTCCTCTGATCGGGCCTGCAAAGTCCAAGTGTAGGCGAAACCAAGGAACCGTGGGCCAAGTCCAGGGCTGGACGCACCCTCGAGGAGGGTCTCTTGCCGTTTGTGCACATCCAGCACAAGCATTCACATATGTTGTGATATCTGAGTCTAGGTTTGGCCACCACACATAGCCTCTGGCCTTTTGTTTCATACGTGTGCTCCCGGGATGACCAGTATGTAGCAAGTCCAGAATGTGTCTCCGGAGGGTCTGTGGAATGATCACTCGGTCTCCCCATAAAACACAGTTGCCAGCCACAGTTAATTCCATACGCTTACGGAAATAAGGTTCATACTCCTGTGTGACAGTTGCAGGCCAACCGGAACGTACCCAGGAGAGTATGGTTTTCAGAAAGGTATCCTTGGTTGTATGGGCTGCTATCTCCCCAGAAGACAAGAAGGACAGGCTGGTGTAACGACAACTCTTGACTGGTGGAGAAGAGTCCATGGACCTCCCTGTCAGTCGGGACATAGCGTCCGCATTAGCATTGGCATCATGACCACGATACTGAATTTTGTAGCTGTATGCCCCCAAGAATAGGGCATAGCGTTGGAGGCGGGCCGCAGTAGTCTGGGAGATGCCTTTGTCAGGGCTAAAGATCTGAAGGAGTGGTTTATGGTCCGTCAGTATGGTGAATTCCCTACCATACAGGTAAAGATGAAACTTCTTAATTGCCCATATCAGCGCAAGAGCCTCTTTGTCAATGTGTGAGTAATTGCTTTCTGCTTTTGTCAAAGACCTGGAGGCAAATGCCACTGGTTTTTCTGACCCATCTGGTAAGATGTGAGATAGTACCGCCCCCAGACCATAGGGTGAGGCATCACAAGCCAAGGTGAGAGGCTTCTGGAGGTCATAGTGCACGAGCATGCGTGACGCCAACAGCTTCCGCTTAGAAACTTCAAAAGCACGTTGGCATGCAGCCGACCAGTCCAATCTGGAGTGTTTCTCCAAAAGCTTGTTCAACGGAAACAAGGTGTGTGCCAGATCTGGCAGGAATTTGTGGTAATAGTTCAGCAAGCCAAGGTATGATCGCAGCTTCTGGACGTTGGTTGGGGCTGGAGCTTTGACTAAAGCATCAACCTTGGCTTCCGTGGTGTGTATACCTTCTGCATCCACAAGGTGGCCACAAAACTCCAATTTAGGCACCATGAATTGGCATTTTGATAAGTTCACTTTCAGACCCTGTTCTTGGAGTCTCGCCAACACAAGCTCCACATTCTGCTTGTGTTCCTGGTCGGTCCGTCCTGTAATGAGCATGTCATCTAGCAGGCACTGAGTGAAAGGAATGTCCGCCAAAATCTCGTCCATTTTTCGTTGCCAAATGGCTGGGGCAGAGGCTACCCCAAACACCATCCGATTATATTGATACAGTCCCTTGTGGGTGTTGATGGTCAGAAACTTGCGGGAAGAAGGATGGACCTCAAACTGTAAATATGCTTGTTTGAGATCAAGCTTGGTGAACTTTTGACCTCCTGCAAGAGAGGCAAAAATGTCATCTACTCTGGGTAGGGGATACTGGTCTATTTCCAGTTGAGAGTTCAGTGCCATGCGGAAATCGCCACAAATGCGCAAGTCCCCATTCGATTTCTTTACCGGTACAACTGGTGATGCCCACTCGCTGTGCTCTACCTTTGAGATGACACCTTGTTCCTCCAGCCGACTTAGTTCTGCTTCCACACCTGCTCGGAGTGCGAAAGGTACTGTCCGAGCTTTGAAGAACTTAGGCTGAGCGTTGGGTTTCAGCTTGAGTCTCACACAGTCATGCTTTATTTTTCCCAACTGGTCATCAAAAATCTTTGGGAACCGCTGCTTCAGGGACACCACCCATCCCTCATTATCTCCTAATGGAATGGTAACGGTGTTACAGGGACTTATGGCGATGTCTGGCATACCAAAGTGAGCAATCCAGTCTCTCCCAAAGAGAGGGGGTCCCCCATTTTCTAGGATATATAATGGCAGTCTCTTTGTCTGACCCTTGCACAATACCTTTACTTTTGCGTAACCCAGTGGGTGGAGTATCTGCTTTGAGTATGTCTGCAGTTTGATTGGTGTTGGGCGGACAGTTTTTCGGGTCTGAAGTTGTCTCCATTGTTTCTGGGTGATAACTGAAACTGCTGCTCCTGTGTCTACATCCATCCTGAGTCTCTTTCCCTCAACGGTTACATCTACAGTCATTGCGGAGGGTGCTGAATGCATATGATGTATGTCTAATCTGTGGAGCACAGCCTCATCCTCTGACTCAGATGATGATGTATATCTTCCCACCATATATGTCTTTGTCTTGGGGTTCAGAGGTTGTTTATCTTGCACCTTCTTGCTACGGCAAACTCGTTTCAGATGGCCGGTCCTACCGCAATTATGACATGTCTGATCCTTAAACCGGCAGACTTTGTAATCATGGTCTGTATTCCCACAACGGTGGCAAGCTGACTCCCGGCTTGGTGGGGGTCTGTATTTCCAGTTTGCAGCAGTTGGCTTGACTGCTGTTCTGAAAACTTCCTGCTTCACCTCTTCCCTTCTGCTCTGGGGGTTCAATTCCTCTGTATCTTTCACAGCCATTTCCATCACTGAAGCTATCTCAATTGCCTTTGTAAGGGTAAGGTCTTTCTCTGTTAACAGTCTCTTTTGTGTTGACTCACAATTCAGTCCCATGACAAACTTATCTCTCAGTGCAGTAGGTAGGTAGTCCCCAAAAGAACAGGTAGAGGCTAGTCTGCGAAGGGCGAGCACATAAACTTTAATCTCTTCACCTGGCTGCTGCTGCCTCTGATAGAAGCAAAATCTTTCTGCAATTTCTAGTGGTCTAGGCTGGAAGTGATCCTCTAGCAGTGTCAGCAGCTCTGCCAATGTCTTAGCTGCTGGTTTTACAGGGGAAAGCAGATCCCTCAGAGTGTCATATGTCTTGGCCCCAACCACTGTCAGAAACACTGCTACTTGCCTGTTGTCTGGGATGTCATTTGCACTGAAATACTGTTCCAGTCTCTCAACCCAGGAACTCCAGGATGTCTGTTCTCCATCAAACTCACTTAATGTCCCGATTAATGACATTTTCCTGCTTGGATCTGTGATTGCTTTTATCCAGGTGACAATCCACAATGTCTTTGTCTCTCTCTCAGACTGATAGACACTTTGTAAATCCCATCCTCGTCGCCACTGTTATATCCTCTGTGTTGTGAGAGACACAAGACTCTGGGCTGGAACAATGGATGTTTATTCAGTACAGACTGTACACTGCAACATGCATCTCAGGACATTACATATCTCTGCTTTTCTACATGTGCTCTCTCTAAGATGGCTACTATGCCCCTTGACCCTTGTCATCACTGCTGGGTGGAGCCAGCCTTAAAGTGCCAGTACATGTGAAACCCTTCAGGTATAACATCCACCATGCAGGACTTGGGAGCAGCAACGCCACGCCAAGGCTCCAACTATGTCGCTGTCCATTCATACAACATTCACACGGCCGTAGGGATAAATTCTCCCCGACTAGCCAGGATGACACCCCTTTGCCAGGAGGAATGTCACCCCCACATTCACACACCAGTCACACTGTAGCCAGCACTCCCCAACGTGTGCTGGGTCTCCAAACCCCAAAAAATAATCACCTGAGTAAACCAAAAAAAAAACAGCACTCATCTGCGCTGTCGTGGCCCACGCCTGGTGCCACGGCCCCGGCTCCTCATGGGAGCCTCATGGGGGGGGGGAATCAGGAGGTGGAGGAGCATCCCCTGGTCTCTCCATGGCTGGCTGCCTGCCCTCCAATGCCAGGGCGATGCGGGTGAAGACCGCATTGGTCTCGGCCTGCAGCAGCCTTGACTGCCTCCCTTCCGCCTGGATGGCAGCAGTGTTTTCCCGGACGGCCTCTGCCAGGGTGTGGACCTCTTCCACAAGCCCTGCTGTGGTGGCCTGCAGATCCCCCAGGCAGGTTACCACAGCAGCACAGTTGGCATTCAAATCCTGGACACTGTCAATAATGTCGGCAGAGGAGGCCATGCTGTATGCCACTCGCCGCATCTGGACGGCAACCTCACCCAGATGGCAGGTCTGGCGGGCCTGTTCCCTCTTGAGATCTTGCGGGAGGAACTCAGACACCCCCCTAGTCTTCCTGGTAGCCTTCCTGGGGCCAGGAGAGGTTTGGGGCCGTCTAGAAGGGGAGACCCTTGAGGGGGTAGACCTGTTGGGGGAGGACCCTGAGGGGCTACCCCTGATGGAGGTGGAGGTCTGACTGGTCCCGGCCAAAGGGGGGAGACTCCTCCAAGTAGAGGGTAACCACGTTGTCACTGGTCACCGTCTCCTCCTCAACCACCTCCTGAGGAGAGGTGTGGCCACTCCCCTCCACCGATGACTCACGACTTCCCAGGGGGTCAGACTCAGACTGATGTTCGGGGGATAGTGTGGAATGGCCACCGGCATCAGATGGCCCCGCTCCCTCCTGCACATCTGTGGGTGACACAAAACATTCACATGTTGGTGGAGCCACACACTTCCACCCCCACACATGCTACACACCAGATAGGAGATAAAACACACTTACCTGTCCTCAAGGCATCCTCAATGGAGTCAAAGCCCTCCACTCCCTCCACTTGATGCCTGTGGAGACACTGGGCAACCACCTGCGCTTTAGGAGTGAGCGTGAGAGGAGTGGCTGGTCCCCCTCCAGTGCCCCTGGCATGAGTCCTCATGTTTGCCAGCTTACCTCGGACCAGGCGACGCAGGTCATTGATCTTTTTAAGGATATCGTTGGAGGACCTGACCTCATGTCCCAGGGCATTGACCTCTGATGCTATCTCCAGCAGGATCTCCGCCTTCCTGGCCTTAGTGGTGTTGCCACTCTTGGCACCATGGAGGTACACATCATACCGGGACATGGCCCGGATAATCACATCCTTCTCTTGGTCAGAAAAGTTTAGCTTTCTCCTCTTCTTCCCAGAAGCTGAAGAAGACATGGCTCAAAAAACCAACCAGCAAAAAGTACCTTGCTTCAGGGGGGGAAACAAGCGGATGTACTTTTGCGCTCGATGGGCGCATGTCTGGGCGTATTTATGCCCTGGGCATATTTCAGGGATTACACCAGGCCTAGTTCTGAGCATGCGCAGAGGGGCGCGGGACATAGTCAGCGTCACGGCGCATGCGCCGTTCGTTCGGCCCTTCATTTGCATGGGATCACGGTTCATTTAAATGGAACTCCCCACTTCCTTCCTACTTAGAATTACGCCGGCTTACGCCTATGAATTTATATTGCGCCGGCGCAACGTTGGAAGGAAATGCTCTGAGGATACGGTGCTTGCCTCTCTGAGTTGAGCCGGCGTAGCGGAAATGAGATGCGCTATGCTGGCCTATATATGCGCCGATGTACGTGGATCTGGCCCCAAGTTTCTAAATGGAAATCACCTCAAAATTATATAACGCATCTATGCTCCACCGATGGGACAGAACCTCAGATCAAATGGTCCCTAGTCCCTACTAGGCTAATTAATATAGATGAATATAAAAGATATGTATATAAATATCATAAAAATATCATAAAACTCATTATAAAAATTCCATAAAAAATCTTAAAGGGGAGTTCCAGCTGTTTTTTATGTTTATTAAAAGTCACCACCTAGATATGCATTTGTAATTCATTTCCATCATCTTATTATTTACTGTTGATCCGTGTACAAGTTTCAGGATTCTTCCCACTTCTTGATTCCTTCCTCGTTTTCCAAGTTGCTTCTCCCAGTTTTTTATGAATGTTGGTACTCCTCCACTTCGCTCAGAATTTTATATATTCGGGATATATTCCCACGAGTTTTCTCCGTATTACATAGGTGCTCAATCGGTGTCAAGTCATCTCCTTCTCTTAGTGGATGAGGGAGTGCCGCTATGAAATGCTTGAACTCGAAGTACCACCATTCGTTTATATCCATCAAATTATTTTTTATTTTTATTTCTTGTATGGTGTATATTTGTTCCCCCTTGCATTATGTCCCTTAACTGTGCATTATCTTTTTTAATCCAATCCCCTCCCATTGAGTTTTTCCCCAGTGCAAAATAGTTATTTTCCTTTAATGCTATCAGTGGTGAATTATATTTCCATTTATTTTTCTTGTGCGCCTTATCTCAGATTTTTAATACTATCTGTGTCAGTGTATGTGTATTTTCCCCAGTGGCGGAATTATAGGGGTCGCTGAGATCGCAATTGCGACCGGGCCCCTTGCTGCAGGGGGCCCTTGAGGGCCCCCTGTACTCTTCGATAGAAGGAGCGGCCAACTGCCGCTCCTTCTATCGAAGAGTACAGGGGCGGCTGAGGTGAGCTCCTCGATCGTCAGCCGAACTGTGCAGGGAAGGAGCTCGTCACATGAAAGTAGTGTGTGCTCTTTGTCTCCCCCTAGAGTGCAGTACCCGACAGGAAGAGCCAAGGTAAATGTCTGCCGTTTTTTTTAATGACTATCTATCTACTGTATGTGTGTGTGTGTATATATGTGTGTGTGTGTGTGCATGCATGTGTGTGTGTGTGTGTGTGTGTGTGCATGTATGTATGTATGTATGCATGTGTGTGTGCATGTATGTATGTTAAAGTGGTTGTATACCCACTGTCATTTTTTTTTTTTTTTAAACCTGAAAAGCAAAAGCCATAATCAGCTAGTATGCACCGCATACTAGCTGATTATGAAATACTTACCTTGGAACAAACCTGGCCCACGCCGAGGGAAATGTCATCTTTCCTCGGCGTGTCTTCCGGGTATCGCCGCTCCAGCGCTGTGTTTGGCTGGAGCGGCGATGTCGTCACTCCCGCGCATGCACGCAGGAGACTTCTCTCCGGCAAGGTCCGGCGGCTGCCGGCCCCTTAGCCGAGGATCCCTGCTGCGCATGTGCCGCTGCAGTCAGCAGCGTATTGCGGGGGGGAATATCTCCTAAACCTTACAGGTTTAGGAGATATTCTTTATACCTACAGGTAAGCCTTATTATAGGCCTTATTATAGGCTTACCTGTAGGTTAAAGTGGTAGTACAGAGTTTACTACCACTTTACGGTGACCAGATGTTTAAATGAAAATCCGGGATGATATTTTTTTTTTACTAGTAATGGCGGCAATCAGCGACTCTCTGCCCGTTGCCGCCACCGCCCGCCTAACAGCCTGTCAAGTCTTACTCTCTGGGCCCCAGCTACTACTGGGTGGGGTGCGGAGGAAGATCACTCCGCCAGGGCAAGGCAAGGAGATAAGCAGGCAGGCAGCAGGCCGGGGCTTGAGCCAAGGCAGAAGAGGCATAATCATCAGAAAGGAGCACAGATAATGGAACAAAAATTATACCCCCCCCTAAGCTAGTAGGAGCGGCGGGTGTGCAATTCAGATTTTTTTTTCTATTCTGCACTGACTGTCTTTGAAATTGCCCAAGCCCCTGTTTAAATCCAATCTGGGGACAAAACTGGGGACAGACTTGGTCAGGGGAAAGTGTTCTCAATACGGGGGCTGTCCCCAGAAACCGGGGATGTCTGGTCACCCTAATGTGTGTGTGTGTGTGTGTGTGTGTGTGTGTACATGTATGTATGTATGCATGTGTGTGTGCATATGTATGTATGTGAGTGCATGTATGTGCATATGTTTTCAGTGGCGGTGCGTCCATAAGGGTGCATGGGTGCCGCCCCCTCTCTCCAGCCACCCCCTCTATGACTAATGGATAGATTCATGCATAGCATGAATCTATCCATGGTCACCGCTGCCACCCCCATATTTAGATGTCCGGCCCCTTTTCGGGCGCTGGGTGCCTGAATTACAGCAGGGGGGGGGGGTTTGAAGCACCTGATTAGAGCCATAGGCTCTAATAGGCTTCAAAATAGGTGAACTGCGAGCGCCATGCTGGGAGCTCACAGTCCACCCAGGTGTGTTAGAAGGGCAAATTAATATTCACTTTCCTAACACTGAACCACCTCTCCACCAATCAGGTGTGCAGGTCTATTACCCGTCACCTGATTGGCTGAAACGATAGGAGCAGCTATTGGACGATTATCAGGAGGAGAGGAAGGGAGATGAGGACGGCAGGAGACGCATGAAGGACCCCGCTTGTGGCGGTCACCTGCTGCCACACGAGACAGGGTAAGTTCTGGCCGAGCGGGCAGGGGGATTCACAGTGATGGCATTCGATGGCACAGTTGCAGCATGGCAGCATTTAATGGGCACACTGGCATTTGATGGGCACACTGGCAGCATTCAATGGACACAGTGGCAGCATTTGATGCACAGTGGCGGCATTTAAATGGGCACAGTGACAGCATTTGGGCACAGTGGCAGAGTTTGATGGGCACAGTGGCAGCATTTGATGGGAACAGTGGTGGCGTTTGATGGGCACAGTGGCAGCATTTGATGGGCACAGTGGCAGCATTTGATGGGAACAGTGGTGGCGTTTGATGGTACAGTGACAGCTATTGATGGACACAGTGGCAGCTTATGATGGGCAGGGTGGCTGTAAATGAAGGGCACAGTGGCTGCAAATTATGTTTTTTTAAGAATTTTTCAGTTTGCTTATGACCCCTAAAAATGTTGAGCACCAGCCGCCACTAGTTTATATGTGCGTGCATATGTGCATTTATATATATGTGTGTGTTTTTATATGTGTTTGCACATTTTATGTACGCGCTTTTAATCCTGACCCCCTATATGTGTACAATCAGAACCTATTTGTTTATTTATTTTTTGATTGTTCATAGTACCAGTAAAAAAAGTCTGTTCCTCCAAAAAGCGATCCATGCTCAGATCGCTTTTCAGAGGCATTTGACAGCCGGTAAAGAGGCAATATCTTGCCTACTGACCGCCTGTTTTAACCCCTTAAATGCATCATCGCTATGCTGCAACTGCACGCAATGCACACAGTTGCACGGGGGTTTGCAGTATAGCCCCATTCACCTAGGGGTATACTTCAAGTGTGCCCTGACTGGAAAAAGATTGAGAAACACCGACATAGAGCAACCGATGCCTCCATTTTCCTCCTGCAGCCGCTGAATACCTGCAGGAGGGAGAGGAGGAGAAGCAGGGGGAACTGGAGAAATCGGTTCCTTTATATGCAGCCACCCACTTGCAACCGGGTCCTGTTCCGCCAACGGGCTCAGAGAAAAGAGCCCTGTCCGGGGGTCAGGGGGGCCCTTCATGGTTTCTTGCATCGGGGCCCAGAAGGTTCTAGTTACGCCACTGATTTTCCCCCAATGACCTAAATTGTGGAGGTATCCATATATCCCTTCCTAATTGTGTGTTAGCCATCACGTGTTCAATAATAACACATCTTTTCTCGTTAATTATTTTTGCCCATTCTATCACCCGTGTTAACAATACTCCCTCGTAATATTTTTGTAAATCTGTCACACTTAATCCCCCTTGCTTTTTTTCTTTCTGAAGTGTCGTCAATGCTATTCTAGGTTTTCTATTATTCCATATTAATTTTGTAATTATTGTTTATAGTACTCTAAAATATATCGGGGGTATATATATGGGGAACATCTGAAACTTGTGCATAATCTTTGGAAATATTATAATTTTTAAAGCGTTAATCCTACCTGCCCATGAGAGAGGGCATACTTCTAATCTCTTTATTTCTGTTTTAATTTCCTCCAATAGTGGGATATAGTTTGCTTGATATAATTTCTAGGCTAATTGATATAGATGAATATAAAAGATATGTATATAAATATCATAAAAATATCATAAAACTCATTATAAAAATTCCATAAAAAACCTTAAAGGGGAGTTCCAGCTGTTTTATATGTTTATTAAAAGTCAGCAGCTACAAAAAGTGTAGCTGCTGGCTTTTAATAAACATACACTTACCTGTTCCACGGTCCAGCGCCGCGCCGCCCAGCAGAGCTTCGCTCCTCTCCCCCCCTTCTCCGCCGGCGCCTCCATTGTAACTGTGGGCACAGCTTTCAACTTCACGGCCGGGCACTCACTGCACATGCGCGAACGGCGCAGCGCTCCCTGAGTGGACAGGCGATCGCCTGGGACCTGTCATGTGTCCCAGGTGATCGCTTACAGGGAGGGGCCGCCGTAGGCGATATGACATATCGCCTAAGCGGTCCCTAGGCGGAAGGAGGAAGTGGGACAGGAAGTCCCACTCCTACTGAAGCCCCTAACCCCCCCCAAAAAAATTACAGGCCAAATGTGGCATGTAAGGGGGTGAGGAGTGGATTAAGCGGAAGTTCCACTTTTGGGTGGAACTCCGCTTTAAGTATAATAATATTATCAGAAACTGTTCAGGGACTACATTCACGTTTACTGATTTCCCTCACAAAATTAGAACCAGTGGCGTTTAGAAGCTTCAATACCCTATGTAACGGAATGGCCCGTGATACCCAGAGACTTTTGAAGGAAGAGCTTCACCAATGACTCTTGGGTCTAGGGTCATCCTATGTCCAATAGGGGCATAGGATGACTGAGAAATTATATCTCGGATTACATGAGATGGGACAGTAATGATAATTCATGTATTGCAGGATATCTTGAAATATTACAAGTTGTTCCTTCTGAACATAACAGGTCAATAGAGTGGCTCATTCAATGTGGAACATACACTGTTGAGGTGCTAATTAAGTCTACCTGGCTGTAGTGATAAAAGCTTGCTGTGTTTGCATTCTATTGTCTATTGTGCTAATTAAGTCTGCCTCTCAAGAACCTTTCATTTAGCTAGATTCAGTAAGAGTTAGGCCGGCGTATCAGTAGATACGCCGACCTAACTCTGAATCTGCGCCGACCTAAGTTTAAGTGTATTCTCAAACAGAGATACACTTAAACCTATCTAAGATACGACGGCTTGCGCCGTCCTATCTTAGGGTGCAATATTTAGGCTGGCCGCTATATGGCGCTTCCATTGCGGTCGGTGTAGAATATGTAAATCACTAGATACGCCTATTCACGAATGTACGCCCGGCTGACGCAGTACAGATACGCCGTTTACGTAATGCTTTATCAGGCCTAAAGTTATTCCATCTTATAGATGGAATAGTAATGTTAAAGTATGGCCGCCGTTCCCGCTTCGAAATTTGAAAATGTTATGTCGTTTGCGTAAGTCGTCCGTGAATAGGGATTTACGTCGTTTACGTCCACGTCTAAATCAATAGGCCCGTGCGGCGGACTTAGCCACAATGCACACTGGGAAATGTAGGCGCATGCGCAGTTAAAAAAAAACATCAATCACGTCGGGTCAAGCCTCATTATCATAAAACACGCCCCCTCAGACAAATTTGAATTAGGCGCCCTTACCCCCGCCCGCTTTAGGCTACGCCGCCGTAACTTAGCAGGCAAGTACATTGTGAATCATGTACTTGCCTCGCTAACTTACGGCGGCGTAGCCTAAATGCCTTAAGCTACGCCGCCGCAAGTATGCGCTCGCCATCCTGAATCTAGCTAATTGTGTGAAAGTTCTATTGATGATAGATATGTGTTGGCAGTCTGAAAGGTCAGATGTCTGACCTTTCAGGTGTAGTGGATTAGCATGTCAATTATGTTTACTAAAGGAATGTGTTTTATGTAGCAGCTGGGAATAGCTTATCGCAGAGTCAGAAAGTCTGTCTAAGATGTGGATTGAGGGGGACTCGTTAGCACCCCTGTGTGTGATGTTGTGGGTGGAGTGTGTTATTGTCCCTGTGATTACTGCAGCATGCTTTGTAACTGTATATAACCAGCCTGAGTTTACCATTAAAGTATTAATTCGTTTGGAACCAGAGAACAGAGCTTGTGTCTCGTTATTCTGGGAAAATCCATATGGATCGTGTCTGCTGGATTGTGGAATGTCGGATAAGCTGTCTTGGGTTGGTGGAATGGAATATCGTAAACGGTGTTAACCCCTGACCGTTACACCCCAAAACTGAATGCCAACTGAACTTTTATTGTGGACATCCCTAAAGTGTACAGAGAGAAAATGTTTGTCAAGCCCCTTCCTAATATTTCTAACATGCTCTTCCATGCGGTCCTTCAATGCCCTTATGGTTCTGCCAACATAGATCAAGTTGCATGGGCATTTTACTGCGTAAACTACGCCCACCTTTTCGCATGAAATGAAGTCCTTATTAGTATATGTTTGCTTAGACACAGGGTTAGAAAATTATTTTACCTTTCTAACATTAGTGGGGACCCTTACACAGCTGTAACACCGTCCACAGCCATGAAAGCCCTTGATGTCCCAAAACATCTTAGGTCTTATGAGGGGGCGGTTTCCACAACATTATGCACCAGTCTGTCCCGTAGGTTGGGTGGTCGCTTATATACAATTTTAGGTGTATCCGACAAACTTACTTTAAGGTGAACATTCTGCTTCAGAACATCCCAATATTTGTAGATAATCTTTTCCACGTCCTTATTTTGTAGATTTAAATCTAAAACAATACATGTGCCCATATCATTGTTGCTTCCATCATTTCTAGTACTGTCTTTTAGTAGATCTTACTTATCCATAGTTTTGGTCTTACTATTTCTTTTATCAGGAAATCATCATGGTACCCTTTATCTCTGAACATCTTGCTTAACATCTGAGGCCCCGTACACACGACAGAGTTTCTCGGCAGAATTCACCAAGAAACTCGGTCAAAACCCGGATTCTGACGAGAAACTCTGTCTGTACAGTTTTGGCTCGATGGAGCCGCCGAGGAGCTCGTCGAGAAAATAGAGAACATGTTCTCTATTTTCTTGTTGTTCTATGGGAGAAGGCGGCCCGCCGAGCTCCTCGGCGGCTTCATCCCAGAACTCGACGAGGAACTCGACGTGCTTGGCACGTCGAGTTCCTCGGCCGTGTGTACGGGGCCTCAGATTGCAATTTAAAATCAGCTTCTTGTGTGCAGTTCTTTCTTATCCTCATATTTTGTCCTCTAGGAATATTATCTAACCAAGGTCTAAAAGGATGGCTCATAGTGGGGATATAGGAGTTGTGATCTGTTGCCTTAAAATACGTTTTTTTTTTTTACTTTATGTTTTATTGAGTTTTATATTACACATACATAAAAAAACAACACATTTTTCACCCGAATGAAAATATACTTTACCATATTTACCCCTAACTATTTCTACTACACCCCCCCCAAAAAAAATAACCCTAGCACCCGTCTCTCTATTTTACCCTCCCCCTGAACCCTGTTCCACCTCTCTACATGCTCCTAATTTCACCATATTTCTTTGTTAACTTAACCTTTTTCCACTCTTCCCATCTTTTTGAGAACCCCTCTCTTGTATCTTCATAGCAATGTCTTAGATATTCCATATTCCCTATCTCTTCTATCTTATCAAACCATTTACCTATCTTTGGACTTTCTACTTCTTTCCAATTGTTCGGTATTAAACTTTTTGCAGCATTCATCATGTGTATTGTCATTTCGTTTTTATATTCCTTTATCGGAATTTTTTCTCAATGAAATAAACATGTCTTAGTAATCTCTTTAATATAACTTAACACTTCCTTCCAATAAATCTCTATCTTGGGGCATCCCCACCATTTGTGGGCCATCGTTCCCACCTGTCCACACTTCCGCCAACACTTGACCTATTTGGTACTTCCCCAGACTATCAGGAGTTCTATACCACCTAGATATGCATTTGTAATTAATTTCCATCATCTTATTATTTACTGTTGATCCGTGTACAAGTTTCAGGATTCTTCCCACTTCTTGATTCCTTCCTCGTTTTCCAAGTTGCTTCTCCCAGTTTTTTATGAATGTTGGTACCTCCAACTCCTCCACTTCGCTCAGAATTTTATATATTCGGGATATATTCCCACAAGTTTTCTCCGTATTACATAGGTGCTCAATCGGTGTCAAGTCATCTCCTTCTCTTAGCGGATGAGGGAGTGCCGCTATGAAATGCTTGAACTCAAAGTACTGCCATTCGTTTATATCCATCAAATTATTTTTTATTTTTATTTCTTGTATGGTGCATATTTGTTCCCCCTTGCATTATGTCCCTTAACTGTGCATTATCTTTTTTAATCCAATTCCCTCCCATTGAGTTTTTCCCCAGTGCAAAATAGTTATTTTCCTTTAATGCTATCAGTGGTGAATTATATTTCCATTTATTTTTCTTGTGCGCCTTATCTCAGATTTTTAATACTATCTGTGTCAGTGTATGTGTATTTCCCCCCAATGACCTAAATTGTGGAGGTATCCATATATCCCTTCCTAATTGTGTGTTAGCCATCACGTGTTCAATATTAACACATCTTTTCTCGTTAATTATTTTCGCCCATTCTATCACCCGTGTTAACAATACTCCCTCGTAATATTTTTGTAAATCTGGCACACTTAATCCCCCTTGATTTTTTTCTTTCTGAAGTGTCGTCAGTGCTATTCTAGGTTTTCTATTATTCCATATTAATTTTGTAATTCGTGTTTATAGTACTCTAAAATATATTGGGGGCATCTGAAACTTGTGCATAATCTTTGGAAATATTATCATTTTTAAAGCGTTAATCCTACCTGCCCATGAGAGAGGGCATACTTCTAATCTCTTTATTTCTGTTTTAATTTCCTCCAATAGTGGGATATAGTTTGCTTGATATAATTTCTTTAATGAAGCCGTCAATTTAATCCCCAAATATTTTCTTTTCTCTCCATGGGAATGGGAATTCTTGTAAAATGTTTGCCTCTTTTACTTTCATATTAATATTTAATATCTCAGATTTATTTGAATTGATCTTAAAATTAGAAAGTTCTCCATATTCTTTTAATGCTCTCAAAAGATTGGGCATCGTAATACGGGGATTAGATATATAAAAAAAATACATCATCTGCGAATGCGGCTAGCTTATGCTCTTCTTCACCCACCCTAAAGCCCTCTATATCCTCATCCCCCCATACCATTGCCAGAAGTGGTTCCAGTGCTAATACGAACAAGTGCGGGGACAGGGGACACCCCTGGCTCGTCCCATTTTTCATCTCAAAGGGGGCTAATAATATTCCATTAACTATTACCATGGCCATAGGCCCTTTATATAATGTTTGTATCCACTGCATCATTCTGGGGTCTATTCCCATGTTCTCTAGTGTGATCATCATGAATCCCCAGTCTACCCTGTCAAATGCTTTTTCGGTGTCTATTGACAGGAGTAGACCGGGGACCCTTCCCTCTCTGATTTTTTGAAGGAGTAGGAGTGTTCTCACTCTGTTATCCCACCCCTCTACATCCAAACCCAACCTGGTCTGGATGGACCAGCTCCGTCATAAACTCTTTCATTCTTGTTGCTAGGATCTTTGCAAATAATTTTGTATCTGTGTTCAGGAGTGATATCGGTCTATAATTAGAACATTTGGTGTCATCTTTGCCTTCTTTTGCAATAATGGTGATTGATGCTAATAGACCTTCCTTACTCATCTCATATCTTATACCCAAGCCATTCATATATTTACATAATTTCGGGGTCAGAATTTCTTTAAACCAAGGGATAACGCTCGTTCTTCTATTATCCGGGGGATCCTGGCTTTTGTTAAATATTCTTTTTCTTTATTTTGCCGCTCTTCCCCTAGTCCACTCTGAGTATATAGTTGTTCATAAAACTCATGGAAGACCCTCACAATGTCTTTTGTATTATGGACAATTTCCCCCTTTTTATTTTGAATTGTATCTATAAAGTTCACAGATTTTTTTTTTCTTAACATCCTTGCTAGGCACTTACTATTCGTGTTTCCCCATTGGTATCTTTCCTTAGCGATCTTATTATAGGTTTTCCTTATTTCATATTCTAACAGTTCCTTCAGCTCATCCCTTTTTATTACTAACTCTTGTAACAGTTCTTGTTCTTGTCCTCCCCCTTTTTTTATGCCTCTGTTCTAAAATATATATTCCTTCTATGACTTTTTTCCTCTTTTTTATTCTTTCTCTTTTTTTTCAGGCACCTAGTGAGATCAAGACCCCCCTTATGTATGCTTTGTGGGCCTCCCACAGGGTATCATATGCCATCTCACTAGTTCCGTTTATGATAAAGTATTGTTCCAGTTCTTTTTTCACTAACTCCTCTCCTTGTTTATCTAATGCCGCGTACACACGACCGTTTTTAATGTCATGTAAAAAACGAAGTTTTTCTCGACGTGATTCTTGTCAAGCCTGCCATGCATACACACGATCGTGAAAAAAATGCTCGAGCAAAGCGCGGTGACGTACAACACGTTCGACAACACGTACGACGGTACTTTAAAGTGGAAGTTCCATCCGAATGGCGCCACCCTTTGGGCTGATTTCACTGATTTCGTGTTACCGCATGTTAGTAAAAGTTTGGTGAGAGACGATTCTTGCTTTTCAGTCTTCCTGCTTTAAAGATTGTTTTCTGGTGTTCAGTTTGTGCTTGTGGGTTCGTATCTGTCTTTCAGTGCTTGTAGTCAGTTCGTATCTGTTTTTGCAGTGTGTTCTTATCTGCTCGTTACTGTTTTTCAGGTCGTTCTTCAGAGGCCTTGCTGTTCTTCAGTGTGTTCTTTTAGTTCGCTCTGATCAGACTACCGTTTTCTAGCCATGTTGCGGGAACATTCTCGTCGCCGCGATCGTGCTGTGCTTGGTGCTGGGATTTTTGCTTTATCCCGGCTCCGGTCCATGAACAGGGTGAGGAGGAGTTCATGGACCAAGAATTGGTTGCTTCAGCAGGACCAATTCTGTCACATGCCTCTGCTGCAGGAGATCCAAGAGAATAACCCTGATGACTACAGGAATTTTCTTAGGATGTCTGACCCTGTTCTTCAGCATCTCTTGGCTTTGGTGTCCCCCTATATTGCCAGGCAGGACACCGTTATATTAGGGTAAGTTTTCTCCTTTAACCTCACATTCTATGTATTTAATGATTGCTAATGTATAGTATTTTTTTCATTAGTCCCTAATTACCATGATTGTAATATGCTGTAAATGTCCCCTTTGTCCCCATGCATTCTGTAAGCTTTTAATGCGCCTTTTTTGGCCTACATGCATATTTCCACTAGCCAACCTTTCCAGCATTCTATCCTGGGCCCAAACATACCTAGCCTAGTCACTTCCCAAAGTATTTTGTCTGCTCCATTGTAGTGCTTGACCCTCCCCCCAGGGCCAGATTAAGAACATCATGGGCCTGGTGCTGAGGATTTTGGAGGGGCCTTTTAGGCTGCATTCACACCTCCGCGACAAGTAACGCCGCGTACGCGGCGTATTTTGCCGCGAATAGTGTAACTTTTTTTTTTACAAATCCTTCCTATTGCTTTGTATGGCCGAACGCCAATGCCGCCTGAAAAAACGGGTCCGGGACTTTTTTTCATGCCGCAGGTGTACGGCGTCTATGAGATGTGAACCATCTCTTAGACAGCAATGGGAATTCTCCCCTCCAGCGGCACGAGCGGCCGGCGTCGGGGGTTTTGTCGCGGAGGTGTGAATGGGGTGTAATAAATAATAAATAAATGCGTGGGAATGACATGAACGCAGCCCAGCCAAGGCAAGTGACCAAAAGGCACAGAACCCAGAAGGAAGACCGGGTGAAGATGGAAGTGTCCAGGCCCCGCCTGATTCATCGCAGCACTGGAGGGCTCAGTCTGAAAATGTAAGTGTACACTAATGTGCTAATATGCTGTGCATACTTGTACATTGTGGCATAATCTACCCCAGGGCCTCTAAAAAGTAGTAATGTCAGGAAAGTTTACTACCGCTTTATTATCACAGGATCCCAGGAGCCTCTCATGGGGCCCCCTACTGACCCGGTGGACGGTGGCCCTTGGGCAGTGCCTAAGTGCACAGTTGCCAACATTTAAAAAATATTTTCAGGGCCACTTTTTTATATAAGTGCTATATTTAGAGTAGCTGAGATCCCCGATGTTCCTCTATACATCATAGTAGTAATCACAAAATTAAATGAGTACTAATAATGGGGCAGAACAAATATGAGAACTGATATTTCCTTTAGTTGAACTAACAAAAGTGTGTCTATTCTAGAGCTGGTAACATTGAGGATATTCAGTATATTTTTAAAGAACTGTTTTTGTGGGTAAGCGACATAGGGGAGGAGTATGGACGGTATATAAGTGGGAAGTATGTGCAGGTGAGGGAGAGGAATGTGGAGGGTCTAACAGTGGGCACTATGTACAGGAGAGGAGTGTGAAGGGTATGACAATGGGCAGTATGTACAGGAAGAGTGAGGGGGTATGACAGAGGGTAGTACGTACCAGAGAGAAGTGTGGAGGGTATGATGGGGCAGTATGTACAGGAGAGGAGTGTGGAGGGTATGACAGTGGGCAGTATGTACAGGAGAGGAATGTAGACGGTATGATAGTGGGCTCTATGTATAGGAGAGGAGTGTGGAGGGTATGACAGTGAACACTATGTATAGGAGAGGAGTGTGGAGGGTATGACAGTGGACACTATGTATAGGAGAGGAGTGTGGAGGGTATGACAATAAGCAGTTTATATAGGAGAGGAGTGTGGAGGGTGCAACAGTGGGCACTAAGTACAGGAGAGAAGTGTATGACAGCAGGCACTATGTACTGGAGAGGAGTGTGAAGGGTATGACAGTGGGCGCTATGTATAGGAGAGGAGTGTGGAGGGTATGACAGTGGGCACTATGTATAGGAGAGGAGTGTGGAGGGTATGACAGTGGGCACTATGTACAGGAGAGGAGTGTGTAGGGTATGACAGTGGGTACTATGTATAGGAGAGAAGTGTGGAGAGTATGACAGTGGGCACTATGTACAGGAGAGGAGTGTGGAGAGTATGACAGTGAGCACTATGTACAGGAGTGGAAGGATATTTAGGGACTGAGTAGTGGTTAAGCGGGTCATACATGGATTGAAATTACGCCAATTATGCAGAGACCAGCCATAGTCAATCTATGTATGGGCTAGCTGGTTTTACACAAGTCAATCTATTAATCAACTTGAGTACAACCAGCCTGTTTTTTTTCTTAAAACAATCAGTGCTGCCAGCTAAAGTTAGCAACACTGATCATTGTACGCACTGGCAGAACACAATAACACTGCAGGAGTGATTCCCCCATCCACAGGTCAGCAGGTGAGAGGGTGTGTGGGGACATGCTGGGGAGAGATACTAGTCAGTGGCTGGGTAGGCACTGGTAGTATCAGAGCCAGATACACACAGGTTACATACGCCACGATCGTTAGAGCGAGAACAATAATTCTAGTACTAGACCTCCTCTGTAACTCTAAACATGTAACCTAAAAAAATGTAAAGCATCGCTTAGGATACCAAAAAAAATTGTGCTAACTTAACTAACTAACTGTTTTTTTAATGAATGAAATTTTTTTTCCCAAAAAAACATGTTTGAAAAATTGCTGCGCAAATACCGTGCTAGAGCTGCACAATTAATCGTTAAAAAAATCGTGATCTCGATTCAACCCCCCTGACGATCTCCAATGCAGAGTTTGCTGATTCTTTCATATAACAAGTGGAGAGACTTTCAGCTGTCAAAAGAAAATATCTGGGCAGTCTGCCAAGTTTTTAACAGAAACATTGTAACTGACACTTCCTTCTTAGATCAAAGGGATACACTTCTGTGTGTAAAGAACAAATCTGGGCAGTCTGCGAAGTTTGTAAACAAAATGAAACATTGTAACTAACTAACATTGTAACTAAATTTAACCACTTAAAGTCCAACACTTGTTTCTTAAGTTAAAAAGCAATATTATTTGCTAGAAAATTACTTGGAACTGCCAAACATTATATATATTTTAGCAGAGACTCTAGGGAATAAAATGGCTATTGCTGCAATATGTTATGTCACACTGCATTTTCCCACTTCAATGAATAATAAAAACCATAAAAACAAAACAGTGAAGTTAGCCCATTTTTTTTTTTTTTTGTTTTAATGTGAAAGATGTTACGCCGCAACAATCGTGAGAGAATCGTGATCTATCTTCTAAGCAAAAAAATTGCAATTCTCATTTTAGCCAGAATCGTGTAGCTCTATACCGTGCAACATAAAAAGTGCAAAGACCACCATAGAGTAATTTTCTAGCAAAAAACAAATGATTTTTACATGTAGTAGAGAAGTGTCAGAATTGGCCTGGGTGGCAAGGGGTTAATTACCATGAGTAATATACAAATAATTATTATAAGCACTGTGATCCTATCAGTCTGCTGTAGTGTGTCAGCTTGTATTAATATTGGCCGCTCTGTATGTAGCTTCTGACAGGCTGTGCAAGCAGGCCCGTATCTCCAGAACCATAAATGATAGCCGTCACATATTTTAACCAGTTGTGGGGTAGCTCTTCCCATGCCTACCCCTAAATGTGGGGTTTCTGTGACCTCCGGTCATCGAGCTACAACCCCCCAAATTCGATCTTAAAAAAAAAAATTCTTGGGGCAAATGGGCCTATCTTGAGAAAGGGGCCTGGAGCTGCAGCTCCATCAGCCCCATTGTTAATCCGGCCCTGCCTCCCCCCTAAATTGTGTGCATTTATTTTATTTTTCTAATTTAGACAGAGTGCTAGAGCCTTTTTTTTTCTGAGGTCCCCAACTCATCTTGAACCCCCCCCATAAAATAATTTTATTGGGCCATCAGAGGGGTTGAGGAATCTGATTAGTGATCCTTTTTTTTGTCTTAAAATACTCCTTCAAATTAATGTTGGCAAGAATGTTTTTGGATAATCTGCTTGCAATGTTTATGTTTTAAAGTATTAATTTTTTTTGTTTGGCTCCACAGTTTCCTTCTATGCTGCAGGAATGGCAGAATGTGGCATCAGAGTTTTCACAGCGTTGGAACTTTCCCAACTGGGGAGGAGCCATTGATGGCAAGCACGTCCGCATTGTGCCACTACCCCGTTCGGGATCCTATTATTTTAATAAAAAAGGGTTCCACAGTATTGTGCTGATGGCGGTGGTGTCTGCCAATTACAAACTCCTTTTTGTGAATGTGGGGAAAAATGGGCGGATGTCTGACGGCAGAGTTTTTGCCCAGATGGAGTTCACCCAATGGCTACAATCAGATGACCTGGCCTTGCCACCTGCGGCAGAGAATGAAGAGGGACTACCCTTTGTTTTCATCGCGGATGAGGTGTTTGTGCTCGGTCCCCATCTGATGAGGCCTTTTTCCCAAAGGACCCTCACCACTGAGAGAAGGGTGTTTAATTTCAGGCTGGCCAAAGCCAGAAGGGTGGTGGAAAATGCCATTTCTGTCTCTTTATGAACTCAATTAATCTGGCGGAGTACAAGTGGAATCCTTCATAACTTTAAAAAAAAAAATCAGCAAATTATTAAGCTTCTGTTGGGCCTGAGGCCACACTACATTCTGAAATGGCATTGCCGGCCCAGGAAGCTGGAACAGGCTTGGCCCCCCAAAGCGGCCATGATGTCCACCAACAGTATTTGGAGTATTTTATGGGTAGGGGGGCCATTGCAATGCCTGATGAGGTTTGAATGTTCTAGCTTTTAATAAAAATATATTTTTTACTGAAAACATCTTGTTTTTTTTTCTTTGGGTTTCTTTTATCTTTCTCCTAGGTTCTCCTTTGCACTTTTTTTTAGGCAACATTGATATAAGAAGCCACACATTGTTGAGTATAAAAGCTTTTTAATTCACATTTTAAATGTCTCTTTCTTTTGGTTATTTATCTTGCTATAACGCATGAACTATGTAACTTGTAAAGTTCAATATGTACAATAGTACTAAAAACAATTAAAAACATTACAAAAAAAACAATCAAACCAACAAACAAAATTAAAAGATTTTTTTTGGCATATTCAACTTTTAAACCCTCCCAAGCACATCTATGATATTTTTAAGTCTTTGCTCCTCTTTTGCCTGATCTGGAGCAGGTTTTGGTTGATGTGATCCAGGTTACGAGAGCAAAAATTGCAACAAAGGGAATTTGGGACTTTAAATGAAACAGTGGGCTGAATGGGGACAAAGTAATGAAACAAGCCATAGATGAAATGTTCATGTATTGAGAAAGTAGAATATTTGGTAGAAACAAATAACTTGTACAAAAGTACAGAACATACATTTCATACATAATACAATAATTGATATAAAAATACATTAAATAAATAACAGTCCATGACAACATATATAGCCACATAGAGGTTGGGCATAACCACGCAATAGGTGAAGTATAAAATGTAAATAGATCATAGAAGTACTGGTTGATCAGAATGGGTCCCATAAACGCATATAGCTACATCTTTGTAAGCCCGACGCGGCGTTTCGTGTATATGAAAAACACTCATCAGGGGCGGATGTAGTGGGATATCTGGAATACAGATTTGATTAGTGATCAAGGTATTAAAATTGGATCCACCAAAAAAGAGGTAGTAAGTCAATTCTGGTTACTTACATAGTATGTCAAAGTGGTAATGTAAATACAGTTAAGACCAAACATATGCCTGTCCCGGGACAGAGGTGGCAGACCAGCAGGCAAACAGCAGAGCGCATAAAGCATCCCTCCCAGACAGCACAGCGACCATGGGTAAAGTAAAATTGTAGTGTATCCTTATAGTACAGGTAGGTATCTGTAATGAATGAATGAATAGGTCCATCAAACAGTGACCCACATAGTAGGGGGATAAGGGCATAACAAATACATTAAAATTAACAAAGGATACCTGGAATGCGAGTAGGATGGCCACAGCTAGTGACCGCTGTAAGGCCTGCATAGAAAATGGCCACTGGCTGAAGAGCTGGGAAGGTGCTTAAATACGTCCAGCAAATGCACCAGACTGCCCCCAACGTCACGTCAGCTGACCAGTGTGGGGGCGGGGCCCTCAATCAGACAGCACAATTGCCTGTACTGAAGAGATGCTGCACACACCCAGGTTACGAGAGCAGACCATGATTTCGTTGATTACCATCTGGGCACTGTGACTGGTGAATCTTTCTTGCTCCACAGGCAGAAAAGCACCTAAAATTTAGAAACACACCATGTATTATAAATATGCAGGCCTACATCTATTACCTGAATCAGTGGTGTATGACATTGACCTGTTATGGTGCCAGTTTCCACTTCCTCCACTTCTTCCTCCATATCCCGCAGTTTTGGGTCTTGGGTTGGAGGTGTGGAGTTCCTAGGCTCCCGTCTCAAAGCTCTTTGAAGCCTTATGAGATTGAAACAAAAGGTATAAATAGGCATGGTCAAATTTAGTTAACACTGTATCAGACAAAAACATTGTATTATTATTAGTGAGCGAATGAATGATGATTCCTACGACCGATTATTGTGCCCACGCACATGAAAGTTGACATCTTGAACTGTACTACATTAAAGAAAAAGCACATGAAGCACCATGATAGTAATAATCTGAGTACACAGGAAAATTACTTACTTCTGATAACTCTTTTAATTTTGTGGTATTGCTCCGGCTCCCTCAACTTGATGTCAGACCATCTTTTGCAGAGTTGTTCTTTTGATCTGCACACCCCAAATTTTTTGTGCAGAGTTTTAATCACTTTGTCCATTATTTTGGCCTTGACCTGATTAGGCTTTTTGTATGGGCCATGTTTTGCATCATAATCCTCCCTCCTCAATATTGCCACCATTTCAACCATCTCCTTAAACGCCATGTTCGTGGCCTTGTATCTCCAGGATCTGGTGTGTGGTTCCTCCTGGATTTCCTCCTCGATTGAGGTTGCCACTGTTGTCTTGCACTACGATGAGCGAGAAGGGGCGGGGAAATTACTAGAACGATCGTCAGGGGCGGGGAAAACGTGCAGAGCTTCACGCATGTGAAGTGTATATAACGGTAATCGAAATGGGTCAAAACGACGTTCAGTGTGTGGAAGAAGGCGGAAGCAACAAATGTGTAGATCAAGGGTACGTAACGTTTTTTTGACTGATCAGCGGATGAGTTTGTTGATAAATATATGGTGAGAAAGATTAGTAGTAGAGGCTTGACTGACATTAGTATTTTTGGCTTGTTTTTGACTTGCAGAAATCATGCAGGTCTTCAAGGACCATAACTTTATGGCAGAGTTCCTGCAAAGGTGGAAGGATCTTCCAATTTTATGGCAGACCAAAAGTAATACGAATAAAAACAAAGAAGCCAGGAAGCAACCACTGGAGAGCCTGCTTACATTTGTGAAAACCCAGATCCCCACAGCAACAATCAAGGATGTCAATAAAAAAATTGGGACCATTAGGGGCACATATTGTACTGAACAAAATAAAGTATTAAAATCAATGAGGTCAGGAGCAGCTGCAGATCAGCTCTACAAGCCTAATCTGTGGTACTTCAGTCAGCTACACTTCCTTGACGATCATCTGGAAGCAAGGGAATCCCTTTCAACCCTTCCCCCCAGAAGTAGCTCCAGCCTTCTCTGCAGCCAACCCTCCAGCCTTCCCTGCAGCCAAGATCAGCCTTTTTCGGAAGAACAACCGGAGTTCCTGAAGGAGCCTGATTTTCCCACATGGAGCCAGGTATTGTAAATGGCTAAAGATTTTTTGTACTAAAAGTAGAATGATGTAAAATAAATGGGCCAAATCCTCAAAAGGGATACGCAGGCGGAACTGCTGTTCAGCCTGCGTATCCCTGTGCCTATCTTTGGAACTGATCCTCAGAAGCAGTTTTCCAAAGATAGGCAGAAGATCTGACATCTGTAAGACACTTACACTGTCAGATCTTAGGCGTTGAAATGCCGCTTTGCGTATGCAAATGAGGACTTACGGAGATCCACAAAGCTTTTCAGCTTTGTTTTTTCTGCGTAAGTTTACGTTTGCATACGTAAAATTAGGGATGCTTTTACAAAGTGTAAACTAGTTACACCTTGTAAAAACAGACCTTTTTTTCGATCGCCGCTATTTTTTTTAAATTTTGAATTTTATTTTTCGGCGCGGAACCTTTTTTTTACCCGACGCAACTTTATTGTCCCGTCGCAATCCACAAAGCCCGGCGTAACGTAATTTCGCGCGCTGCCCATCGGGAAAATGACGTCACGAGCATGCACAGTACGGCCGGCGCGGGAGCGCGCCTCATTTAAATTGTCATCGCCCCCTGCAGAAGAGGACCGCCTTGCGCCGGAGACATTTAAGTTACACGGCCGAAAATTTCTAGGTAAGTGCTTTGTGGATCGGGCACTTAGGTAGAAATTTTCCGCCAGTGTAACTTAAATGGTAAAAGTTAAGTTAGGCTACGTTTTTGTGGATTTGCCCCAATATCTTTAAATTCAGTATCTAGCTAGTAAACCTCCAAGAATAAACCTATTCACCCCTAGGGGAGCAAACTATGAACAGGTCTATTCTAACATGAATAAACAAAAGAGAGAACAGGATGTTGTCTAGTAAATCAATGTATTCTAGCGAGTTAAACCAATCAGGAAATTAAATCAGCATAGGTCTCTGCAAGGAATAAGTGATACCAACAGGCTACCTAGTGGTACTTAAGAATGAGCATACAAGTCTTTTAATACTGTAGATGCTTTAGGATCCATACATGCCAGTGCTTCTTAAAGTGAATTACGTTATAATTTTTAGGTGCTTACAGTAATTCATAGTATGCCTGGGTGTTGACTGTAAGGCCTCGTACACACGATAGGATAGCCAGAGGACAACAGTCTGATCAAAACTGATCGTGTGTGGGCCCCATAGGTTATTTAACCTTCGGTTAAAAACATAGGAACTTGCTTTAAAATTTAACCGATGGACACCTAACCGATAGGTCAAAACCGATCGTTAGTACGCACGACCATCGGTTAAAAATCCACGCATGCTCAGACTAAATGAGGAGACGGGAGCGCTCGTTCTTGTAAAACTAGCGTTCGTTTTGGAGATATCACACTCATCACGCTGTAACAGACAGAAAAGCGCGAATCGTCTTTTACTAACACAAAATCAGCTAAAGCAGCCCCAAGGGTGGCGCCATTGGATTTGAACTTACCCTTTATAGTGCCGACGTACATGGTTTAAGTGTCCGTGTTCTGACACGATCGGTTAATTAACCGATGATGTGTAGGCGCGACGGACCATCAGTGTAACGGCTACCCACTGGTGAGAGGGTCTCTGCCGTTGGAGACATCCTTTTCCCTGGCAAGCTGCGATATGCAGGTACCGCCGGTATATCCCATCAAACGCCCTTTCAAGAAACGAGACGGGCTACGTTTGCAGAGTCAAGCAGGACTGACTTTTAATGCCACATTTTTCTTCCTTATATCTGGTTACAAACTGTACAGAAACAAATGACACTCCCCCCCCAGGGGGGACTTCAATACACATACTTTGGCTCAAGGGAATGCCATTGTTTCAATCAGCCGCTAGACGTTTTGGCTCCTACTTAGCTCGATCAGACAATAGAATTCAATTAACCTTTAAAACAATTATCACTCACACATAATCCCCATCAGCCTACACCTCACAGGGGGGCTGTTACCTACACAAAAGAGAGTTCATTAGCTATGCAAAGGGAACATTAGCAATTAGCAGTGAAAGAGACCATTGTCCAATTAACCCTTTGAGCTCAGAATACAATGTGGTACATCCATTAATTGTGACAAGCCATGCAGTTCCTTGTAGTCCTCCCTGCATGAAAATTATCGATGTCCAGGCAGCATGCATATGTCCGTTACACTACTCCCCTTTTGTGGAACACTCGGGCAGACCCGGATTGATCCTTTTCGGATCAACTTGGGGATGTCCGGTCTGCTGTTAGGGTAAAAGTTCCGTTTGCCTGGACAGTCCGTCGGCCTTCCCATTGGCTTACCAGGTCGGTAGCTGATGGTGACGGTGAATAATAGAATTCAGTTCTGGAACAGTCACTTGCTTTGCTCTCTCAATGGCTCCCAAAACCTGTTGCTGATGCTCTTGGGACAGATACGGCACCACCTGGATGCAAATCCCATTTAATCTTTTGACAATTTCCGCCTGTTTGTGTATTTCAATGTTCAAGCCACGGGACATCTCATAATACATGACATAGTGTCGGTGCATCTCTGATTTCTCACTGGCCAACTTGTCACATTCCCATTTTAGACTGTGATATTGTGCCGGATCTATAGTACATGTCGGGGAAGGTAGTCTTACCCGGTTCTCAGCAGCAAGTGGGTTGATTCCAGCAATGCGGGTGGTCACGGGACAAGCAGCAGCAGGTGTAGGTAAATAAGCCGAAGTCAGAGGGCCAATGTCGTTGCCCAGCACCACCTCGGCAGGTAGGTTGTCCATGATACCAACTGTGGTCTTTCCTGACCCGGCTCCCCAGTCTAAGTGCACCCGGGGGGTGGGTACGCGAAATACAGCACCCCCTGCGACCCGGACGGCAACTGTGCGAGTGGACACGTTCTCTGGCTTTACCAGATGTTTTTGAATCAGAGTGATAGTAGTCCCAGAATCTCTTAGGCCTTGTGCTACTTGTCCATTCACTCGTACCTCCTGACGGTGATGCTGACGGTTATCCGGAGAGGCCGCTTGTATTGGGTCTGCCTCATACCAAATTCCCAGACATTCCTCAGGGCCCCCCTCGGTCTCCAGGCAGTGGGCCGCAGAGGGACGTGATGGAGTGACCTCTGTGTTGGGTGTTGTGCGTCTCCAATTGTTATTTGTAGCTCTCAAAGGGCAATAACGAGCAATATGTCCCGTGTCGCTGCAGTGATGGCACGTCACCCTAGGCGAATCCCGGTGGTAGTTGCTAGGCCCCTGAGGACGTGGTGGGACTGGAGCCCGAAACTCTGGGCGTGGGGTGACGGTTGGAGTACGCGGTTCTACCTTCTGAGCCAGCCGCATAGTACCCTGGCTTACTTTCCTTGTCTCCGCGTACTCATCTGCTAGCCGAGCCGCCTCGTTTAAGTTAGCGGGACGGCGATCTCGTACCCAGTCTTGTATGTCTGCGGCCAGGTCTTGGAAGAAATGTTCCATTAGGAACAGCTGCAATACTTCCTCCCCGGTGTTGGCCTTGCACCCTTGGACCCAAAGGGATGCCACCCTTTGTAACTGGTTGGCCCATTCCATGTGGGAGTCCACAGCCACCTTCTTGGACTCCCGGAAGCGCCGGCGGTAGGCTTCTGGCGTTACGGTGTATCGGGTTAGCAGCGCCTTTTTAACTTGCTGATATTGTAAAATATCCTCTGGAGCGAGAGCCCGAAAGGCTTCATTGGCTTTACCCGACAATTTCCCCGACAAAATAGTGACCCATTGGTCTGGTGGGACCTGGTGTAGTGAGCACTGCCTCTCAAAATCCGCCAAATATCCATCGATTTCCTCCTCACTTTCTACAAAAGCTTTAAATGCAGTGAACGGTATTTTCTTTCCTGTAGCAGCAGGTGGGGGGGTAGGAACTGCAGGTGTAATGGGCTGTCTCGCTCTTACCAGTTCCAGTTCTTGTCCCCTCTTCGTTTGTATCTCCTCCCTTGCTTCCCGGAACAGCTGGTTTATTAGTTCCACGGACGTTTCTGGATACAAGGATAATCTCCGCTGTACAATCCCAGTAATTACATCTTCTTTGCTGACCGGTGCAAGGGGCTCAGTTCCTTCCATGGATCCATCCATTTCGTCCAGCCCCAGCAGTTCAGATATCAGCTCCCTCCGTGGTCTGTTGCTGGCGCTCCTACCACGACTCTCCAATAGATCTTTTAGTGTGGATCTTTTCAGCCTGGCGTACTGCGACTCCATTCAGCACTTGTTTTTTGGATAAAAGGACCATCCCACCGCTGCCAACCAATGTAATGGCTACCTACCCACTGGTGAGAGGGTCTCAGCCGTTGGAGACGTCCTTTTCCCTGGCAAACTGCGATATGCAGGTACCGCCGGTATATCCCATCGAACGCCCTTTCAAGAAACGAGACGGGCTACGTTTGCAGAGTCAAGCAGGACTGACTTTTAATGCCACATTTTTCTTCCTTATATCTGGTTACAAACTGTACAGAAACAAATGACACCCCCCCCCCAGGGGGGACTTCAATACACATACTTTGAAACAATGGCATTCCCTTGAGCCAATCAGCCGCTAGACGTTTTGGCTCCTACTTAGCTCGATCAGACAATAGAATTCAATTAACCTTTAAAACAATTATCACTCACACATAATCCCCATCAGCCTACACCTCACAGGGGGGCTGTTACCTACACAAAAAAGAGAGTTCATTAGCTATGCAAAGGGAACATTAGCAATTAGCAGTGAAAGAGACCATTATCCAATTAACCCTTTGAGCTCAGAATACAATGTGGTACATCCAATTGTGACAAGCCATGCAGTTCCTTGTAGTCCTCCCTGCATGAAGATTATCGATGTCCAGGCAGCATGCATATGTCCGTTACAATCAGTCCTTCAGACCGCTCTCATCGGATGGACTGATCGTGTGTACGAGGCCTAAGAATGACATCACACAGGTTAGGGGCCTCAATTGATTTCCACATTTTTGTTATGGTAAGTCTAGCCGCTATAAGAATATTCACCATTAATATTCTGTATTGAAATGAGAAAGTGTCAAGGTTGATACCTAAAAGGGTCATAGCAGGTGATAGATTGTTTTTTTATAATCTTTATTTATAGAAAGTTTTTTCTTTTGTGACAAAACAGTCAAATAGCAGGTGATAGTTTTAACAAGTTGCCTGTGAGAGAGGCAATGAATGTGGATATCGAGTTCCATAAACTAGTCAGATTTTTACAACTCCATAAAATGTGGACTAAGGAACCAACTTGATCCGTACAACACCAGCATAGTGGTGATGTAGATGAATATATTTTAGCTAATTTGTAAGGTACCAGCTATTCAATATTTTCTGGGAGTTGTCCCAATGCTCTAAGCAGGATGTTGCAGTTTGGTTTATTCTCATAGAAAAAAAAAAGAAGTGCAGCGCTAAATATGATAAACGTCAACACCTGCTACTCAAACATGTATTAATAGCAGAGAGTCACTGTGGTGCATACAACAAATATAGAATATAAATCAAATAATGTCATTCAATAAAATATATAGTGAACAGTGACACATTTACATATGACGAAAAGTGCTAGTGCCTAGTTTTTTTATAGTCCATAAAGTGTTTCCAGTGGATGAAGTGACTCTCCAAGGTGAGTAATAATAAAAAAGTTGTCTGTAGGTATTCCACCACTGATAAAAAAGAGAGGCTTACCAGTTCTGTTGAATCCAACTAGGCATACGCTCAATAAGTCAACAGAGCTTGTGGTGTAGCACACCCAGGGGAGGAAAGTATATCGGCATACACAGCTTCCAATGTAGACATATGAGGCGGAAGACTGTCACAATATTGTTGCCAGTAGGGTTCCTGAAATATTTTCATTGGACTTAATGGTTTCAGCTAAGGGTTCATTTACCAAAGAAAATATAATGGGTGAGAGTGGGCAACCCTGTCTGGTGCCGTTCGTGAGGTTAAAAGTCTTAGACAACATTCCAGAGGTGGAAACTTTTGCTGATAGTTGTGTATAAAGTAGCATAATTGCTTCATGGATAAATCCTGAAAATCCAAACTTCTCAAGAGTCCTGGAGATATAGTTCCAATGCACTCTATCGAATGCCTTCTCTGCGTCCAGACCTAGGAGCAGAGAAGGCGTTTGTGTATTATCAACGTAGTTAATCAAATTGATCATCCTTCTCATGCTGTCCGGGGCTTGACGACCCTTAACAAAGCCTACTTGGTCAGAGTCGACCACATAAGGGGTTATTTCTAACAAACGATTGGCCAATATCTTGCCATAAATTTTAATGTCCGAATTGAGCAACGAGATTTGTTGGTAGTTTAAAGGAGATGTCAAGTCTTTGTCAGATTTCGGGAGAGTAATTATTACTGCTTCTAATAGTTCTTTCGGGCAACATTTGGCTTTAGCTAAAATATTAATTAATGTTTTGTAATATTCTTTGGATAGACCGTCATTACCTGACGATTTATGCAGCGGAAGGTCTTTTATAACTTTCTGGGTTTCCATTAATGATATGGGTTGATTTAGTGCGTCAAGTGTATTAAGTCAATTTTGGGTACGTTCACTTTGTCTTAGAATACTGTAATGTCTTTTAATGTTGGTTGGATAGCATCCTTGTAATATATATATATTTTTTTTTTAATCCATTTTTATTTACTTGTTTTTCTTATTTCATACATAAATATGCCTAATCGGCATCCATTGCATTTCAATTGTCATAGACTGTACAACATTTTTACATTCCTCTTATGATCCACTATACGTCTCTATATTTTTATATCCCACCCCCTCCCCCCCACCCCCCCTCTATCCTCTGCACTCTACATAGAGAATCTATCCATCACCAGTTTTGGTGGTGCGACACTCTCATCTCTCAACCAGGAGTACCAAGTCTCCTCAAATTTACCTTCTGTTTTCCTTCTTTTGTAGGCCAGGTGTTCTCTACCCAACAAGGAGTTAACATAAGCAATCCATTGCTTCCCTGTGGGGACCCCCGGGGCCATCCAATAACGTGCAACAAGTTTTCTTGCCAAATACAACAATCTTGTTATCATATAGTACTTTCCTTTTGTATACTCTCTAGGATCAATGGCCCCTAACAAGTATACTAGGGGATCCAATGGGACTGGTACCTGTGCCACTCTAGTGATGTACTGTGATACTTCCTCCCAATATCTGTGAAGCTTTGGGCATCTCCAAATCAAGTGTATGAAGTCCCCCTGCTGAACCTTACACTTTGGGCACATAGGGGTGTCCCGTCTTCCCCATCTGTGTAGTTGTGGCGCTGTTCTGTAGGCCCTGTGTAAAATAAAGAGTTGCGACAATTTGTGCGATGCAGAAACAGACACCACCGGGACAGATTCAAGCGCCCTCTCCCACTGGTCTTCGTCTATCTCCCCAATGTCTTCCACCCACTTCCTGTGGCTTCTATGGGAGGCATGGCTCTGAATTGTTGCTAACAATCCCTCATATATTTTTGTTATCAGTCCACTCCAAGCTTCTGCCTGCAGAACCGTCGTCATCAGGGGTGACGGTGGAGTCACCACCAGTGATCGTGTTTGTTGTTGTTTCTGTAGAGCATGCCGGAGCTGGAGATACTGATAGAAGCCTGTGGGGCTAATTGGTATTCTCTACACAGTTGCTCGTAAGTTTTCAGTACCTCACCCTCATACAGCTGTGAAAAGAACCAAATTCCCCTCCTTTTCCAGGAGGTAAAGCCTACTAGATCCTGTAGCTCTGAATATCTAGGATTGTTCCATATTGGAGTTAATGGTAACACCCCTTCTGTCCCCACAGTCTTCTGTAGCTCCCCCCATACCTTTCTGAGGAGGGTTCCTGTGGGTGCTGCCTGTGGCATACTGGGCAAGCCCATCTCAAGATGGGAGGCTGCCTTTAATAAGGGAGGAGTACCTGTCACCAGGTTTCTATTTGGATCCTCTGTTTCTTCCCGTCCCCATTCCGCCAGTTGTTGTATCTGGGAGGCTAAAAAGTACGTTTTGGGGTGAGGTACCGCCAGTCCCCCCCTATCTTTTCCATATTGTAAAGTGGTTAAGCTAATCCTGGCTACCTTTTTCTTCCATATCAACTCCCGCATCTGGGTATCAATTCTTTTAAACCATTTATTTGCTATCCATACCGGTGAATTATGGAAGATATATAGGAGTTGTGGAGCCCACACCATTTTAATTTAGTTAGCTCTCCCTACCACTGATAGGGGGAGTTTGCACCAGCTGTCACTTTTCTCGCTTTGCTTTGCCAGTAGTGGACCCAGATTCAGCTGAAGATATTCAGCCATATCCGGGGAAACTACCACCCCCAGATAGCAAAAACTACTTGATATGGTAATCTGCTCGGCTCCCACGGGTAACTGCTCCCTCAATGGATCTATGGGCATTAATATTGATTTGGACCAGTTTATATTGAACCCAGAGAAGCTTCCAAATTCTCCTATTATCTCAATTACTGTGCGCAGCGACACTGCCATATCACCTAAATATATAAGTATATCATCTGCATATAAGGACATTTTTTCCTCCCTCTGGCCGCTGCAAAACCCGACCACCTCTGATGTATTTCTAAGCAGTATCGCCAACGGCTCAACTGCCAGGGCGAACAGCAGTGGGGATAGCGGGCATCCCTGCCGGGTGCCTCTATGTAACTCAAATGGGAGGGAAAGGTTATTATTAACTCGGAGTCTGGCTCTAGGCTTGGAGTAGAGCACCTTTACCCATTTTATAAACCTGTCTCTCAGTCCAAACCTAGTTAATATTTCCAAGAGGTAGGGCCACTCCACACTATCGAACGCTTTGGTAGCATCCAGTGACAGAATAGCCCTACCCCCTGGATTATCTACCGGCACCTGCAGATTCATATATAGTCTTCTTATATTATCGGCTGTTGACCGGTTAGGTATAAAACCAGACTGGTCTTGATGCACCAGCCTGTCTATAACCTGCGATAACCTTTTAGCCAGAATTTTAGCTAAAAGTTTAACATCCGTATTGAGTAACGAGATTGGACGGTATGAGTCTCGAGACAACTTATCTTTGCCTGGTTTAGGAAGTAATACAATTATGGCCTCCTGCATACTGTCAGGTAGAGTTCCCTTTTCCTCTGCTTCAAATAATGCTTCCAGCAAGGGCTGCAATATGACCTCTCCATATTGAGAGTATACCTCCACAGGGAATTTATGTTGCGCAGCCCCTTCCAGAGCTTCCTTCAGTTCTACCAGTGTGATAGGGAGATTTAACATCTCCCTATCCTCCTCAGCCAGTTGGGGGATAGGGCAGCCCTGCAAAAATGAGGTCATCTTCGAACCTTCATTCTTGGTCTTGGAGGAATATAACTCCCTATAAAACTCATAAAAGTCATCTAAGATATCAGAGCTAATAGTGTGTGTCTCCCCGGACTCCACTCTTATAGCCAAAATGTTCGAGGAAACCCTTTGCTCCTTGGCTACCAGTGCTAAGATATGTCCCGTATTTTCCCCTTCCTCAAATTGACTCTGTTGGTGGAAATATCTCCTCTTTTCCGCTGCTGACAACAGTACCGAGTTGTACAAAGATTGTGCCTCAACCCAGGAATCCTGGTTACTCTGAGAAGGGTCTGCTACCAACGCTTGTTCTCTGTTTTTCATTTCATCCCGGACTTTATCTTCCCATTCCCTAGAGCAAGTCTTAATGCCCGATATTTCCCTAATTAGGCACCCCCTCAAAAATGCTTTTAATGTATCCCATACCACCCCTGCATTTTCCGTACCCCTATTAATTTGCCAATACTCCTGTAGCATGCCTACCGTCCCATCTGGGGATGGGAGTAAGGTCAGCCAAAATGGGTTTACTTTCCACAATGGGCGACCCGTTGCAACTGTATCATCCAGTCTAACCCAAAATGGAGAGTGATCCGACAATAATCTTGGCTCATATGCCAAGTCCCTTACCCTTTGCATTAATATATCGTTACCAAGGCCCAGGCCTATTCAAGAAAGCCCGCCATGCAATGCCGAGTGACACGAGTAACATCTCTCATCACCATGTCTCTCCCTCCACACATCACGGAGTCCTACTTCTGAGAGCAGCAGAGCAAACATAGTTTTTCCAACCATCTGACCTGACGCCTTAGGTATCAAAGACATTCTATCTAATCCCCGATCCAAAATGCTATTAAAGTCCCCCAATGCTAGTACAGGGGTATCTGGGTATAGAGCCATGAATTGTGCCAGCCTTCTCAGGGGTTCAGGGGTGAAAACGGGGGGAAAATAGATTGCAGCAATAATACATGTTAACTAATTAAGTTTGCATAACAGGAGAACGTATCTGCCCTCTTCGTCCACTTGTTGTTGTATACATTCAAACAGAACGTTTACAGACACCATTACACTAACCCCCCCTAGAGTAGGACGAGTATTTGGAATGGTACTGCCTTGGATACTTGCGTGAGTTCAGCCGGTGGATAGAATCAGACCGCAGATGCGTCTCCTGTAGGCATATTATCTGAGGTTGCAGCCTATCAAAATATCTAAACATTGCGTTCCATTTATCTCTGTTTCCTAAACCCCTGATATTCCATGTCATAAGTAATACTCCCTTCTTTGTTACCTTATTCATTGAGACTTACAAAAACCAGTTATATTTACAGTTACTAAAACAACGAAAGGAAGAAAAACAAGGTTTCCCTCTGCTATGGTGTGTAAAAAACAATAAATCTGACTGTAATCGTGTTTTTCGGTTAATACTCCTATACCATCTAGTGCGTGCATAACTCCTATCTCGCCACCTTACTGTTTCTAATTGTATTTGTAGATTAGTGTTTAGCGATTTCTCTTTTCCCCCCCTTCCTACCCCAACCCCCCCTAACAGATACCCGGCCCCCGCCCTGGCTTCTCCGATCCACTGGCGCTCCCGCCTGGGCTGGTTGCTGGGGGTGAGTCCCCTTTGCTGGGGAAAGGTTGTTTCGGGCAAAGCATCCTTGCAATATTTTAAGTTGTAAAATTCTCCAACATAATCTGAGAAAGCATCTACTATTTCTAGTGAGTTTTTTTAATGCTTTTCCAGATTTATGATGAATTTATCTATCAATTTTTTGTGTTCTTTGCGGTGACGTAGTACAGAGGCCATCAATTTGCCTGCCTTATTATTTTGGGAGTAATAATTCAATTTCAGTCGTATGAGGTATTTGTCATGGTTAGAGTTGAGCGGACACCTGGATGTTCGGGTTCGACTGGTTCGGCCGAACTTCGAAAAAAAGTCAATGGGGACCAGAACTTTTGAGTACTAAAATGTCTCTAAAAAAGAAATGGAAAGGGCTAGAGGGCTGCAAATGGCAGCAACATTTTGGTAAGAGCATGGTAAGTACTCTTCAAACAAATGTGGATAGGGAAATAACTTAAAATAACATAAAATACATAAAAATAAAAAAATAATAATCTTGACTTAGGAGGACGAGGTCCATATGGAGTAGGGGGTTGAGGTGGAAGTGGATGTGGCGGTGTAGGTGGAAGCGGAGGTGGAGAAGGACGAGGTAGCCAACACATCTACAGTATCTAAAGTGTGTATATCACACGTACAGATATGGAAGAAACACTGCAAAATATATTTTTCTTTGCCCTAAATGGGTGCTTTTTGAATAGCACAATAGAAGAACAGTATCTAAAGTGTATATCTCACACATCCAGATATGGAGGAAACACTGCAAAATATATTTTTTTGCCCTAAATGGGTGTTTTTTGAATAGAACAATAGAAGAACAGTATCTAAAGGGTATATCTCACACATACAGATATGGAGGAAACACTGCAAAATATATTTTTTTGCCCTAAATGGGTGTTTTTTGAATAGAACAATAGAAGAACAGTATCTAAAGGGTGTATCTCACAGTAACATATGCAGTGCTGGTGTAATTTGATTTCTGAAGCAGGACTGACTCCTATCTATTTCTCTCCCTAAAACCAACACCAGGAACCTTTCCCTAAAGTATCTAAAGCAGAGTGACTTGCTGTGCTATGTAGATCGCTGAGTAATTTGATTTCTGAAGCAGGACTGACTCCTATCTAATTCTCTCCCTAAAAACAACAGCAGCAACCTTTCCCTAAAGTATCTAAAGCAGAGTGACTTGCTGTGCTATGTAGATCGCTGAGTAATTTGATTTCTGAAGCAGAACTGAGTCTGACTCCTATCTAATTCTCTCCCTCAGAGCAGCAGCAGCGCCAGCCTTTCCCAACCCTATCTAAAGCAGAGTAACGTGCTGTGCTATGAGCAGGGCCGGCGCTACCACTAGGCGGATTAGGCGACCGCCTAGGAGCGCACTGCCGCCTAGGTCGCCCGGCCGCTGTTTAGTGCACTCCAGCCCAGTGCCGCACTGTCCTCCACAGAGCTTGCACTGTTGCACACAATCCACCAGCGCCCTCCGCCCTAACATGTCAAGCAGTGCCGCCAGCACCACGGAGCGCGGCTCGTCAGGGACAGTCTCCTCCTTCCTCCATGATGAGCACACATCGTACGGCATCGGCTATCCCCCCTGCGATCAGCCCTGAACCCATCACAGCTCCTGTGCTTCCTCCGTGTCCCGTGTGCCATGTGACAGGGGGATGTGGCCGCTCCGCTCTCCTCCAGCTCTCAGGCTCTGCTGGTTACCTGGTGCGGGTGATGGGAAGGAGCAACCCCAGTGATCGGTGTGGTCAGGAGGTAGGTGCGGGACGGAGGAGTCTCTGGGGAGGGAGGGGGAGAGGAGAAGTCGCTGTTTTTGCAGCTGCCACTGATTGATAAATTAAATACTGAGTGTAGTCAGACAGACCATATGGATGGATGGAGGAGGGGGTGGGGACTGGACTTCATACATATAACAAATTACTCTCCCCATATTGCACTTTTATACAAGTCAGAAGGCAAATGGCAGCAACAGAGACTGATCTGTATCAGACATTTGTAATTAGGGGTGTGTGTGAATAGTGCCTTTGTTATCTTCAGTAAGGGGGGTCAGTGTATGTGTCAGGTAAGAGGGGTCAGATAAGGGGGGTCAGTGTAGGGGTCAGGTAGGGGGGTCAGTGTAGGGGTCAGGTAAGGGGAGTCAGTGTAGGGGTCAGGTAGGGGTCAGGTAGGGGGGTCAGTGTAGGGGTCAGGTAAGGGGGTCAGTGTATGTGTCAGGTAAGGGGGGTCAGTGTATGTGTCAGGTAAGGGTGGTCATTGTATGTGTCAGGAAAGGGGGTCAGTGTATGTGTCAGGTAAGGGGGGTAAGTGTATGTGTCAGGTAAGGGGGGTCAGTGTATGTGTCAGGTAAGGGGGGTCAGTGTAGGGGTCAGGTAAGGGGGGTCATTGTAGGGGTCAGGTAAGGGGGGTCAGTGTAGGGGTCAGGTAAGGGGGGTCAGTGTAGGGGTCAGGTAAGGGGGTAGGTAGGGGGGTCAGTTTCGGGGTCAGGTAGGGGGGGTCAGTGTAGGAGTCATGTAGGGGGGTCAGTGTAGGGGTCAGGTAAGGGGGTCAGTGTGTCAGGTAAGGGGGGTCAGTGTAGGGGTCAGGTAAGGGGGGGTCAGTGTAGGGGTCAGGTGGGGGGGTCAGTGTATGTGTCAGGTAAGGGGGGTCAGGGTAAGGGGGGGTCAGTGTACGTGTCAGGTAAGGGGGGGTCAGTGTATGTGTAAGGTAAGGGGGCTCAGTGTATGTGTCAGGTAAGGGGGGTCAGTGTAAGGGTCAGGTAAGGGGGGTCAGGTAAGGGGGGGTCAGTGTAGGGGTCAGGTAAGGGGGGGTCAGTGTAGGGGTCAGGTAAAGGGGGTCAGTGTAGGGGTCAGGTAAGGGGGGTAAGTGTAGGGGTCAGGTAAGGGGGGTAAGTGTAGGGGTCAGGTAGGGGGGTCAGTGTAGGGGTCAGGTAAGGGGGTCAGTGTATGTGTCAGGTAAGGGGGTCAGTGTATGTGTCAGGTAAGGGGGTCAGTGTATGTGTCAGGTAAGGGGAGTCAGTGTAGGGGTCAGGTAAGGGGGGGTCAGTGTATGTGTCAGGTAAGGGGGGGTCAGTGTATATGTCAGGTAAGGGGGGGTCAGTGTATGTGTCAGGTAAGGAGGGGTCAGTGTATGTGTCAGGTAAGGGGGGGTCAGTGTATGGGTCAGGTAAGGGGGTCAGTGTATGGGTCAGGTAAGGGGAGTCAGTGTATGGGTCAGGTAAGGGGGGGTCAGTGTATGTGTCAGGTAAGGGGGGGTGAGTGTATGTGTCAGGTAAGGGGGGGTGAGTGTATGTGTCAGGTAAGGGGTGGGTCAGTGTATGTGTCAGGTAAGGGGGGTAAGTGTAGGGGTCAGGTAAGGGGGGTCAGTATATGTGTCAGGTAAGGAGGGTCAGTGTAGAGGTCAGATAGGTTACATGTGTTTCAAGGGCAGAGTAAAGTGAAGTCAGGGGCGCAGCGCGCGTGGGGGGGGGGGGGGTTTGTCAAAATTAGGTTTCGCCTAGGGTGTCAAAAATCCTTGCACCAGCCCTGGCTATGTGCCTCTAGCTTATATAGAGGCTGGGTCACATGCTGCACTGGCCAATCACAGCCATGCCATTAGTAGGCATGCCTGTAATGGCTTCTAGGTCACACAAGTTAAACGAATGTTGATTGGCTGCCCTGTAGCGCGCCATTACATTGCCGAATACCGAACTCGAACCCGAACTTACAGTAAATTGTTCGGGTCCGGGTACCAAAAATCCAAAAGTCCGGTACGAACCCAAACTTTACAGTTCAGGTTCGCTCAACCCTAGTCATGGTTATTTAATAAAGTTAACCTTAGCTCATTCCTTTTGTTGTTGAGTTTTTGTAATAAGTTAGAATTATCTGGAGATTGTTTATGCTCTTTTTCAAGACTAGATATAGCTTTTAAAAGAGTATTAACAAATTGTAGCCTCTTTTATTCCTAGATGCCATCTGGATAAGGATACCCCTAATAAAGGCTTTGTGAGTGCACCACGGATTTGTAGTGGACGTAGAGCCATTATCATTCAAATGAAAGAATTCTGACAATTTGCTCTTTATTGCAGGCACGTATCTCTCTTGAGAGAATAGAAATGTATTATTCTTCCAAAGGGTTGAACGTCATAATAGATAAAGTGATTGGTGAATGGTCTGACCAAGGGATATTTTGTAAGAGCATTTTGTCTGCAATGAAGAAACTGTAAAGAAATGTCCCACACAACGCTTTAGTGCTTTCGTCATATACCACTTCCTTCCAGTCTGAATATAGATATTCCAACTGCTCACAATCACAACACGAGACGATACTTATTTAGTTGCTGAACATGGACTGTTTATTAGAACCAGAATACAAGTCTTATATACAGTAGAAGAGGAGGTTCCTACCTCCTGCTCAAATTACTCTAAGGCCCCATACACACGGGAGGATTTATCCGCGGATACGGTCCAGCGGACCGTTTCCACGGATAAATCCTCTCGAGGATTTCCGCGGATTTCCATGCGATGGAGTGTACTCACCATCGCATGGAAATCCGCGCCGAAATCCTCTGGCGATGAGGTGTCGCGCCGTCGCCGCGATTATGACACGGCGACGTGCGCGACGCTGTCATATAAGGAATTCCACGCATGCGTCGAATCATTACGACGCATGCGGGGGATCCCTTCGGACGGATGGATCCGGTGAATCTGTACAGACCAGCGGATACATCCGTTGGGATGGATTCCAGCGGATAGATTTGATAGCATGTCATCAAATATTTATCCGCTGGAAATCCATCCCAGGGGATAAATATCCGCGGAAACAGATCCGCTGGAGTGTACACACCATAGGATCTATCCGCTGAAACCCATTCGCTGGGATTTTTCAGCAGATGGATTCTATCGTGTGTATGGGGCCTTAGGCCCTGTACACACAATCAGTCCAAACCGATGAAACCGGACTGAAGTTCAGTTTCATCGGTTAACCGATGAAGCTGACTGATGGTCTGATGTGCCTACACACCATCAGTTCAAAAACCGAACGAGTCCAACGCGGTGACATAAAACACAACGACGTGCAGAGAAAAATAAAGTTCAATGCTTCCAAGCATGCGTCAGCTAGATTCTGAGCATGCACGGGTTTGGAACCGATGCTTTTGCGTACTAACCGTCAGTTTTGACCAATCGATTAGGCATCCATCGGTTCAATTTTAAAGCAAGTTCTAAATTTTGCGACCGAAGGATAACGGACCGATGGGGCCCACACAGGTTGGTTTGGACAGATGAAACTGAACTTCAGTCCGTTTTCATCGATTTGGACTGATTGTGTGTACAGGGCCTAACAATACCAGAAACATAAATTAACATGCGCTAATTAACTAATCCCTTAACGCAACCAATGTGACTCCCTAACTACAATACACATTAACATACATATCAACACAGAACGCCTTCATACAATTGCAGGGTTAATTAGCACAGCCAACAATGTTTTTTGTTTCACCTGTGGTGTTTATATTGGTCCAGTAGTGCACCAGCACCTTTGCAGCCATTGTGCTATATGCTGGGTGTTTGGTGTGCTCCTGTACCTTTAAGGAGGGGTGGCTCCCCTTCAGTCCACCTGCCCCCATCTATCCATTAGAATGCATGTGCCTCCACTGTGGGGACGCTTATTGTTCAGTGTTAGGACCACAGATTACAGAGTGCCTTGGCGCGGCTCTGTGGCTCACGCATGCGTTTGCAAATGCATGCGGACAAAACCCCTGTTTTTAACGCATACTGTTAGACAGGTTAATTTGGTTGTTCTGCAGGCTGGTCGGTAAGGAGGCTTGGTTATTTCCTGGGCATTCCCCATGTTTTTGTTGTTATCCGTGTTAGCCTTCCTATGCCACTTACTGCGATTGCCAGCAATAGATGGGGGTGGTGGACACGTTTTTGTTTCACCTGTGGTGTTTATATTGGTCCAGCAGTGCACCAGCACCTTTACAGCCATTGTGCTATATGCTGGGTGTTTGGTGTGCTCCTGTACCTTTAAGGAGGGGTGGCTCCCCTTCAGTCCACCTGCCCCCATCTATCCATTAGAATGCATGTGCCTCCACTGTGGGGACGCTCATTGTTCAGTGTTAGGACCACAGATTACAGGGTGCCTTGGCGCGGCTCTGTGGCTCACGCATGCGTTTGCAAATGCGTGCGGACAAAACCCCTGTTTTTAACGCATACTGTTAGACAGGTTAATTTGGTTGTTCTGCAGGCTGGTCAGTAAGGAGGCTTGGTTTTTTCCTGGGCATTTCCCAGGTTTTTGTCGTCAACAATGGGTGAAAGACTCTTAGGCCGGGTACACACGAGAGGATTTATCCGCGGAAACGGTCCGGGGGACCGTTTCTGCGGATAAATCCTCTGGCGGATTTTGAGCTCATGGTTGTACTAACCATGAGATCAAAATCCCCGCGGAATTCCGTCCGCGGTGACGTGTCGCGCCGTCGCCGCGATGATGACGCGGCGACGTGCGCGACGCTGTCATATAAGGAATTCCACGCATGCGTCGAATCATTACGACGCATGCGGGGGATGGATTCGGACAGATTGATCCGGTGAGTCTGTACAGACCAGCGGATCAATCCGTTGGAATGGATTCCAGCGGATCGATTTCTTAACATGTCAAGAAATTTTGATCCGCTGGAAATCCATCCTCAGGGACAAAAATCTGTGGAAACAGATCCGCTGGATCGTACACACCAGGGGATCTATCCGCTGGAGCCGGTCCGCGGATCAATTCCAGCGGATCGATCCTCTCGTGTGTATGGGGCCTTAGAAGTTCTCCTAGACTAATTTACATTATAACAGACGACAGACAGACAGGTGTATGGAGTTGACATCAGCATCTTCTAACCATATGTGTCCCAACATTATGAATCAGTCACTATTTATAATATGGCATATACAGGGTTCCCAGAGTCTGTGTGTTTTGGGGGGATATGGACCTGAATCCAAACTAACACCACCTAAAGGGTCCCCAGGTATACAGCTCACAAAGAGCACTGTTCCCCCAAATGCCAGGGACCATGATCGCAAGGCAAGAGGCTAGCATTCAGTCCTCTTCAAAAGCCTCTGTCCCAGGTGAGTCTGTCACATTTCTCCCCCATCAAAAGTCGACTAACAAGGTCCCAGACCTCCACCTGGTCTAGACATGTGTTAGTCGGGCAAAGTGAACTCACATAGTCAGTCCACATGATCTCCAATCTTGGCTGCAAGGAATAGTTGGCACCAGTAGGTGTGGGGCAGAGGTCAGATAGAATATAAGAAAAGAGAGGAAGTAGAGAGGATAGAGAAAGAGAAAGTGACCCCGTGCTCCAACACCCGACCAGTCAGAGACATCTCTAATCTGGTAAAGATCTTGGATCTCTTGTCAGGTATTCAACCCATGGGTCCCAGACTTTTTGAACATCTGCATCTTATCTTGTAGTATCGCTAGTATCAGCGCAACTTCTTATTTTTTCCCTGTTCTATTTATATTGTGTAATGTATGACACTCTGTTGTTGCAGCTTTCTTAGTAATTTTTTCTGCTTGTTCTTTAGCGCGGTAATTCCTTTTTTACTTCCATATCTTGTAGTATCGCTGTCATACATTCATTAAGCATAATCCAAGAAAGCTTATGCTTAAGTTGTGCAAATGGCAAGGCTGCCGTTTTCCAGGATTTTGCGATAATAATTTTTGCAGACAAAAATATAAACGTTATAAGACGTCTCTGAGATTTTGATGCCGTCTCCACCTTACTGCCCAGAAGTGCCTGTTTCGGGGATTTCACTAAATTCACCTGGGTGAGGGTGTAAATAAAATTATACACCCTAATCCCTGGATGTATTCTGTAGGACTTAGGCAAGGCAAGTTCGAAGACCACAGGGTTTACAATTCTTTTGATTTTGAAGGGACCTATGAACCTTGGCCCCAGCTTTCCTGAAGGGAGAGGTAATCTGAGGTTAATGGCTGATAGCCAGACTTCTTCACCGACCTTAAAAACTGGATTCTCCTTCCTTCCTTTGTCATAATACCTTTTTTAGTTGTCCTGTGACTTTTGAATGTTTTCCTGAATCTTCAGAAAGTTCTGCAGGAGAGAAGCTATCCGGTCCTGTACAGCAGGGACAGATATCTCGGGGAAGGTGTTGGGGAGAAAGGAAGGATGAAACCTGAAGTTCGCCCAGAAGGGTGACTGGTTGGTAGCTGTGTGAATAGAGTTATTATACGCAAACTCAGCGTAAGGCAGGAGAGTAGACCAGTCATCTTGGGAGCCAGAACAAAAACAACGGAGATACTGCTCCAATGTCTGATTCGTTCTCTCCGTCTGGCCGTTACTTTGAGGATGGTAGGCCGAGGAGAGACAAATCTTTATTTCCAAGGATTTGCAGAGTTCCTTCCAAAACTTGGGAGGTAAATTGGACACCTCTATCCTAAACTATGCTCTTGTGTACACCATGAAGTCTTACTACTTCTCTGAAGAAGGCATTGGCCGTGTCGGAAGCGGAGGGAGTACCCACCATGGACAGGAAGTGGGCTATTTTAGAAAGGCGGTCGACAACGACCAGGATAGTGGTGAATCCCCCCGAAGGAGGTAACTCGACAATGAAGTCAATGGAGACTTCTGCCCATGGATGTTCTGGGACGGATAAAGGTTTAAGTAGACCCCAGGTCTTGGTTTTGGGCCCCTTGCTGTGTTGGCAAAGGGTGCAAGACGAGACAAAGTCCTTACAGTCCTGTTTCCTCCCTGGCCGCCAATTCGGCAGTCTTCTGGGTTCCGAAGTGGCCTGCCAACTTGTGATCATGGAAAGTTTTTAGGGTCAGTAATCCAGCTTCCTGTGGGACAAAAATGTTGCCATGAGCCCAGAGCAGATCATCGTGACTTTCCAGCGAGGGTACTTCTAAATTGGTATAATGACTGGAAGTTGATTTGATGGAATTCATCAGGTCAGTTTGGATGACTAAGAAAAAAATTTGCGGAGACAAGATGGTACTAGGTTCAGATACCTGAGGTGTTTCGAGGAACATCCGAGAGAGGGCGTCTGCCTTTCCGTTTTTGGAGCCGGGTCTGTAAGATATGTGGAAATTGAACCTGTTGTTTGTCAAAAACATCTCTAAACTCAAGGTATACAGAGGGAAAAAAGGTTGTCAGGTTCGGGGAAGACAGTTAGGCAGGCAGTGGGAACTGGAGTACCACAATGCTAAGAACAGAATTTCTTGTTCCAATTTAATTGGAGGTTTGTGGGCCTGCAGCCAGGGGAGCCCCAAAATGGCGAACATAGGAGAAAGGATAAAATCAAAGCGCAGAAGTTCCTGGTGACCAGAGTCTGTGGTGGTCAGAATGGGATTAGTCTTCTGTGTGATAAGTCCAGAACGGGGGAGAGACCCGTCGGCCAGATGTACCTGTAGGCTTTGCTTCTTGGTCTGAAGAGGAATGTGCAGTTCCTGGGCTAGCGAGGTATCCGGGAAGCAGCTCCAGAATCAATTATAGCTGGCAGGCGGATTACTCTTTCTGGTAACTGTAAAGCGATGAAGAGAGTAACGCAAGTCTGAGGCACACCAGTGACTTGATAGTTCATAATAAAACGTGGAAAAGGGGAGCAGGGAGGTGACATTATCTCTCACTGCCCACGCCCGCTTTGCATCCCTGCAGTTACTTCTGCCCTCACTGTGCAGGCAGCAGAGAGATTACATAATCTGTCTGCTGCCTGACTCTGACAAGCAAAACACCACCTTAGCAAGTGACAATCCGCATGGTGTGGCAGGTGAGGTGGCAAGTGACAATCCGCAACATGTGGCAGGCAGGTGATGTTAAAGTGACAATCTGCAACTTGTGGAAGGTGACGTGGCAAGTGACAATCTGCAACGCGTGGCAGGTGACGTGGCAAGTGACAATCCGCAACATGTGGAAAGTGCCAATCTACATCTGGTGGCAGGTGACGTGGCAAGTGACAATCCGCAACATGTGGGAGGTGACGTGGCAAGTGACAATCTGCATCTAGTGGCAGGCAAGTGACATTCTGCATCTTGTGGCAAGTGACAATCCTCAACATGTGGCAGGCGACGTGGCAAGTGACAATCCGCAACGTGTGGCAGGTGATTTGGCAAGTGACAATCCGCAACTTGTGGCAGGTGATTTGGCAAGTGACAATCTGCAACGTGTGGCAAGCAACTTGGCAATTGACAATCCGCAACATGTGACAGGCGATGTGGCAAGTGACAAGCTGCATCTGGTGGCAGGTGACATGGCAAGTGACACACTCGGGGGGGTCCCACTGATTCTACATTATGGTGAGTTGAACCGTTTCATTTTATATTTGTAATAATAAAAATAATGCGCTTCAATCATCCTGACACCATAACAACCATGGTGCCGTGATCATTGAAGCGCTAACACCAGTGATTTCCCTGATAAATTGCCCCCCCCAAACAAATATTTTCTGATAGTGCCCCTCCCGCGACTAGACTCTGGATCCGCCCCAAAAATGAGCGCCGCTCCCGCATGCGCCTGTCCAATTTAGTGGCTGACTGGATCAAGTCCTCCAAAGTAGCGGGGGTTTCCACCCTGGCCAGCTCATCCTTAAGAGCTTCTGACAACCCCTGACGGTATTGGTACTTGAGGGCAGGTATATTCCAGACAGTGTCAGCTGACCATTTCTGGAAATCAGAGGTATAGTCCTCAACTAGCCTCAGCCCTTTGAGCAAGTTATGCAGGATGGCCTCAGCCGTGGCTGTGCGTTGGGGATCGTCATAAAGCTGTGCCATGCTTTTAAAAAAGGTATCAATGGAATTCAATACAGGACTTCTCTGTACCATCAGGCTGTGGGCCCAAGCTTGTGGTTCATCGGCCAAGAGGGAGATAATGAACCCTACTTTTACAACTTCAGAGGAGAAAGTTCTGGGCTGTAGGGCAAGTCTTTCCAGCATCGGTTCCTTTCCAGCATCGGAAAGACTTGCACTCGTTTCCCAATAGTCTTGCAAACTTTGAGACCCTGTGATAGTGCTGTTTTTTTAAAAGTGTTCTTTTTAAAGATGTCAGTTTAATTGGAATAAAGCACCAATTTTTTTAATGAATCTACTGCACTATGAGGTCCTCTTTCTGCTTTTGAAACCCACACGTTCCTTTGATCTGGAGAGGCTTTCGTTTTCTGGAGTAGTCGGTGTGAGCTAACAACAGGTGCGTTCCTGAGCTTCCTACAGAGGGGAATACCTTGAGCAACCACCCGGATCCAGTGACAGATATCCCGATCTCAGTGCCTGATTGATCCCTTCGGGGGTCCAACTGTTCTGGTAAGCGGCCATCCATTTCTCTACACATGGGATTTGTGTTATCTACCAGCTGTTTGCCATTTGCCTATAAAGTTACATGTATCCGCTCACCACGGAAGAGTGAGATCACACATGAATCAGCGCCTTGATTCTTCCTTGACAGGACTCATTCATTGCACAATATATTTTGTTGGATACATTTAAAGACACTTGTTCTTACACACTTTTTTCTTTTACTATCTACATCACTCAGTGTGCAATTTTTTGCTCCACCAATTTGTAGCGCACCTTTTTACTTTTTTATGTATTTATTGTTGGAGCCCAATATTAGGTTTCTTTGCATTTAGGTGCTGCACTGTCATTATAATTTCATTTTTATCACTTTATGCCCTGGTTCACACTGGGTACGATTTGGAACGATTTGAGATGCGATTTGACATGTCAAATCGCATCTCAAATCGGCGGCAATTGTCGGCAATGGCACTGTCCTAATCAGTGCGACGCCGCATCTGCGATTTCAAAAAGTAGTTCCTGTACTACTTTTTGCGATTTCGGGCCGCGATTTACATTAAATTGCGGCCGAAATCGCGGCAAAATCGCAGCCGCGAAATCGCGGTTAAATTGCGCATTTTACCGCGATTTTGAATTCGCAGCAGTGTGAACCTAGGCTTTATCACAATTTCTTTTCCTAAGGGTTAGCGCGGATTTTCCTTGCCTTCCCAGCCTCTGACATCTGACTGGTTTTTACTGTCAGGAGGGTACTTACTGAGGCCGCGATGCCGAGAGCGGTTCACCCTTGCGACTAGGCGCACTCCGCCCCCCTGGAGGTGAGACAGGGAGAGGAAGGCACGAAGAGGCACATGCTACCACGGAAAAAAAGACTTGCATAGAGGTCCACTTTAGAGAAGGGCAGCTGTGTGATGACTGGGGGTCGCAGGACCAAAGTTCCACAGAAAGTCTAGAACAGACCGAGGATCAAACACAGGAGGCCAAAAGGCAGATCTGGGTACAGGCCGAGGGTCAAGGACTGGAGACAAGAGGCCCGTCTGGGTCACAGGCAGGAGGTCAAGCACTGGAGACAGGAGACAGGTCCGGGTCACAGGCAGAGGGTCAAATACTGGAGACAAGAAGGAGTCCGTAGGCAAGCCAGAGGTCGGTGCAGGAGAAGAGCAGAATGGTCAAGGTCAATCCGGGTCACAACAGGTAATCAGATGCAGGAAACAGGAAGCAGAACACAACAGGAAGCTGAAGACAAACCAGCAATTCCTCTGAGCATTTGCTTAGTTTTTATAGACAGCCAGGAAGTCATGTGATGCGTGCATTAAGCAGATGACAGCTTCTCACTGTCAACTTTGCTGCCATCTAGGTGTTCAATGTATAATATGCTTCACTGACAGTTATGCATCCCTGTGGTAACTTTTCAAAGAAATAGTCACCTGCAGAGTGCAATTACGAGAGCTGTTGGCGATAATTTTAGCCCTGAAAGAATGGAGACATCTCCTTGAAGGTACCACTGTGCCGGTTCTCATTCTTACTAACCATAAAAACTCACATTCTTGTCTGAGGTCTTTTCTTGTCGAGTTTTAATTACATTGTCTCATTCTTACCCGGTACTAAGAATGTAAGGGCTGACGCCTTGTCACAACAATTTTCCTCCACTTCCAAGATGGAGTCGGTTCCGATTTCTGTGATTCCTGTGAGTCGGATCATGTTGTCGTGCGCTTTGCATCAGGAGATCTTTAATATGATAGAAATTAATTCTCGCAATAATATCTCTCTGGAGTTTTTCTGGTATATGCAAAGGTTTTGACAATAGATGAGCCCTGTCAATTGTCAGCTCCTGATGCAGGATTTTGGGGAGTAGGTCAGACATAATGTTTTTCAAAAATCCCTGTAATTCAGTATTTTTGACAGTTTCTGGAATCTCTCTGAATTTGATATTATTGAGTCTGCATCTGTCCTCAATAATTGACACTTTCAACTTAAAGTGGAGTTCCACCCAAAAATGGAACTTCCACTTTTTGGAATCCTTCCCCTCCGGTGTCACATTTGGTGCCTTTCAGGGGGAGGAGGGAGCAAATACCTGTGTAATACAGGTATTTGCTCCCACTTACTGGCATAGATCATGACCTACGCCATGTCCATTGCCTACTCTGTCCCCCCCCAGCTGTCTTCTGGGAGACACAGGACCCAGAAGACAGCAGGGACCAGAGAGGATGCACAGCGTGACTCGCCCATGCATAGTAGGGAACCAGGAAGTGAAGCCGCAAGGCTTCACTTCCTGATTCCCTTACCAAAGATGGTGGCTGCAGCACCCGAGAGCCGACGGACAGATCCGCTTCGTCTACCAACATCGCGGGCGCCCTGGACAGGTAAGTGTCCATATATTAAAAGTCAGCAGCTGCAGTATTTGTAGCTGCTGACTTTTAATATTATTTTTGGCGGAACACCGCTTTAAGTTGCCTCATTTCTTCTATTAGCTCAAAATGGGAGTCTACCAATTCATTATGCGCGCCAGCGACATCCTCCGTTTTATTTTCCATGTCATCAATTCTTATGCCGCGTACACACGAACGTTTTTCGTGATGTAAAAAATTATATATTTTTTGTTAATGGCATTAAAAACTATCGTGTGTGGGCTCCAGAGCATTTTTCGCGACGTTAAAAATTGCAATTAAAAATTTAGAACATGCTCAAAATTTTTGCATAGTTTTTAACGTTGTCGTTTTTAACGTCGTAAAAAATGGTCATGTGTGGGCTTTATGATGTGAAAAAAACACACATGCTCAGAAGCAAGTTATGAGACGGGAGCGCTCGTTCTGGTAAAACTAGCGTTCGTAATGGAGATAGCACATTCATCACGCTGTAACAGACTGAAAAGTGCAAATCATCTCTCACCAAAGTTTTACTAACACGAAATCAGCAAAAGCAGCCCCAAGGGTGGTGCCATCCGAATGGTATTTCCCCTTTATAGTGCCGTCGTACGTGTTGTACGTCACCGCGCTTTGCTAGAGCATTTTTTTTTTTTCACAATCGTGTGTAGGCAAGGCCGGCTTAACAATAATCGGGCTGAAAAAAAAAAAAATTTCTAGACCATTAAAAACAGTCGCGTGTACGCGGCATTACTCCTATACCTTTTATTGCCACATTAGTTTTGTGCATATATGACTGCACATCTTGTTGAATCGCTCCTCTCAGGGACAGAAGCATTTCTTTGATATCTGTGTCAAGTATAGGCTGTCTAGATGTGGGGAAGGCAAGCAGTTTATGAGCACAGGGATTATTAACAGGTGGCTGGTCATAATCAGGCAGTGAACTACTGGCATGTTCACCTGAGGTGGAAATCCCTCTTCTTTGTCTCTGAGGTCCAGTAATTTCCTCCTCCATGTCAGGGTCAGTCACATATCTGCCGTTTTCAATGTTACCAAGCTCACTGTCTCTGTCACTGTCCAGCACCAGAGTGCTGAGGTAAAGCTGTGCCATTTTTCCTCACAGGATCATTATAGTGATTCTTAAATGACCCCAATTTCCTGTGTCCTCCACGGTCTCTCCTTTTCCCTATTGTGACACGCTATTACTTCAGATATTCCAGTATCTTTTTGTGCCCTCAATACCTCTTTTAGTTGCTGTGTGCCGCTTCAGGGAAAGTTAGTGCTGCAGAGCTCAGCTAGATAGCAGCCATCTTCCTCCACTGCCAGCCACGCCCCTGCCACAGGGTATTATTTCTGATACGTAGAGCCTCCAAGGATCGGCAACCAAAGGGTAATTGTTTGTAATATTCATTATATAATTATTACATTTTAAATAAAGGGGCTGAAAATGGTCTGTTTACTCACAACCTGTGTCTCAATTTTTGGTAATTAGTGGGGGGCTATCAAGATGGGGGTGGTACAGTAAGTTGGATACAAAGAGTCAGAATACATTTGGGATACCTTTTCATGTGGTGCCTGCCAAAAGGACGATTTTTGTACGGAGCCACTGAAAGACTCCACGCTTACTAGAGCCAGAGAAGCATTAAAATAATAGATGAGGAACCTGTTGAACCTGATGTCTGGTATCTTTTTCCTACATGGCTCTTAAAAATAACTTGCTGTATCAAGTGGTAAAGCAAAGGGAGGAGGTGGTACAATAGCAAGTTGTCCCCAAACCATATCAACAGATGGAATTAGATTTAACCCATGGTCATATAACGGGTGGACGCATGGGTATGGAGAAAACTAAGGAGAGAATAACCCAGAGATTAATTTGGCCTTATTTACATGCAGATGTCAACGAATATTGTGAGTCATGCCCAGAGTGTCATTATTCTACACCATTGCCCCATTTTCACAGTCCACTGGTGCCAGTTATTGAGGTGCCTTTTGAAAGAATTGGCATGGATCTGATGGGACGAGTGGTAAAGTCTGTCTGGGGTCGTCAGCACAAACTGGTAACACTGGACTATGCCACATGGTATCCTGAAGCCATTACCTTTCGTAATACCTCAGCTAAGGCTATCCTCCAGGTATTTAGTCATGTGGGTATTCTGAAAGAAATAATGGGCACATTTATGTCCAGAGTCACTAAAGAGTTGTGTAAGTTGTTCAAAATCTCCCATCTCTGTACCTCTATCTACCTCCTCCCAAACTGATGGTCTTGTGGAGAGATTTAACAAGACATTCAAAAACATGTTAAAAAAGGTGGTGGACAAAGATGGGAGAAATTGGGATTTTTTTATTGCTGTACCTCATGTTTGCTATACAAGAGGTGCCTAAGGCATTTAAAAGATTACTCACCTTTTGAACTAATGTATGCTAGACATTCCAGGGAATTGCTAGGTGTTAGACTATGCCCTATAGAAGCATCATAAAACATATCTCACTGAAGGATAGAATCGTGGCTGTCATGCTGCTCGTAGAAAACATATGGAACAAGCCCAGGAGGCCCAGAAAATTATTTATAAACGGGGGTGCCAGGATCCATACCTTCAACCCTGGGGATAGAGTGCTGTACCAGTCCCCACAGTTGAGAATAAATTCTTAGTAAAGTGGTGTAGCGCCACTTCTGAAGGAACAGCTAGAACATATTTGGTTCTGTACTCTGCCTCTCAACCCCAAGAACAGTCCCAACCCCTATAGCACACCTAGCAAACAGTGTGCAAATTGCAGACACAGTAATAGACACAAACTGTTGTAAACCAGAAAGTATGTTTACTATCTTTACCATACAGCAAACAGTAAATGGGCAACTAGTAGTCAAAAATAGCAAAACTCTGACATAATGGTATATAGTACAAAGCTACGGGTGAATTTCAAATAGCACAATCAAAACAATCTTACATGGCTCTAATGCAGCATATTTGCTTAGGCTTGAAGGAGAACAGATCTGGCTTGATAACGGTCAGGCTGTTTCCCTCGAATCCTGAAATCACATACCCAGGCAATACACTCATAAGGAAATAGGCAACAGTGTAAATTATTAAATTTAGGATTTACCTTGAAGTTCCTCTTTAATGAGAATTACTAGGATCCCCAAATCATTGCTACTGAAGGGGAAACAGGAAGGTCCTTACAATGGAGATAGCAGGTATTTTCAGCTAGCCTGGCGTTGGTGCACTTATTGTCCTGTTGGACAGGATGAGCAAAGTGCATTTGGAAGTATCCTGACAAGGCAAAGTGATGTGTAGGATGCTGGGATTAAAGGGGTTGTAAAGGTAAATTTGTTTTCCCTAAATAGCTTCCTTTACCTTAGTGCAGTCCTCTTTCACTTACCTCATTCTTCGATTTTGTTTTTAAATGTCCTTATTTCTTCTGAGAAATCCTCACTTCCTGTTCTTTTGTCTGTAACTACACACAGTAATGCAAGGCTTTATCCCTGTAGTGGAGAAAGCCTCTTGAGGGGGGAGGGGGCGAGCAGGAGTGTCAGGATGCCCACTAACACACAGCTCCTTTTCCTATCTGCAAAGTAGAGAGTGTCCTGACACTCCTGCTCACCCCCTCCCCTCTCAAGAGGCCTTCTCCACACCAGAGAGAAAACCTTGCATTACTGTGTGTACTGTAGTTACAGACAGAAGAACAGGAAGTAAGAATTTCTCAGAAGAAATAAGGACATTTAAAAGCAAAATCGAAGGATGAGGTAAGTGAAGGAGGACTTCACTAAGGTAAAGGAAGCTATTTAGGGAATTTTTTTTTACCTTTACAACCCCTTTAAGTGAGATGTCCTGACAGACAGGTTCTCCAGAAGACCCGACTGGCCACCTCACAACCGAAACAGTTTGCGTCCTCAGGAACGCCTGGAGGCGTGCACTCGTGTTCCCTCTCTGGTGGGATGTCCATCACGTTCGAATCCTGGAGCTGTGGCAGGATCATCACATCGACCTCTGGAGCTGTGTCAGACAAATCGCCCTGATAAGTAACAACAAGCCTTCTGGTTAAGTTCGCCTTCCCCTCTCGTCTTGTGGTGGTCTACCTTTCTCCCCGGCAGCCTCTGGTGTAAAACTCCTTGCTGTGTGAGGGCATGCTGGGCTTTGTAGTTCCTGCCCCCAGGAAAAAGAATGGGACCACCTGTGCTAGGAACTATATGTTCCTTTTCTGCCCCATCCAGCCATGAGTTCAGTGGCTCTCCTCCTTCTGCCAATGAGAATGCAGGGGAGGGAGTAGAGGGGATAGCTGAGTCCTTGTGAGCACTGCTCGCACACTGTAATGAAGTAGAGAGGGAGAAGGGAGAATTTCCCTGCAGGACCTAACAGGCTCTTTCTCCCTGAGAACCTGTGTCTGTGTCCCAGCGGCGGCTAGCAAGAGGTGTGGGGCAGCTGAGCGGCACCTGCTACAGTGGCAAGGTCCTTTTAAAATTATGGAAAGAGTAGGGAAAGTAAACTATAAAGTCCACCAGCCAGGGAGTAGGGGAAGTAACTTACAAGGTTCACCAGCCAGGGAGAAGGAAACCAGAGTAAATATATAATGTCAATCTCTTAAAACCTTGGAAGGACAGAGCGACTTTGCTGGAAGTACCAACCCCCAAAAAGGACACACCCCCCTTGACACCTAAGGTGCCCATAGCTGAAACCTTGTCAGTGGCCCAACAAAATGACTTTAAAGGGTTTGAAAGAAAGAATAGAGATTTTTTTTCTCACCTACCTGGGCTAACCACAGTTATACAGCATGACATAATTACAGAGCCAGGTGTCCATGTGAATGTAAAAACCCTATAGAATACCTAAGCCTAGGTGGAAAGCAGTCGCAAAAAACAAGAAAAACAACATGTTGGAGTTGGGAATGAAAGAGGAGTCCACAGGGATTGGTCAAGTCCAATATTGTTGGTCACAAAGCCAGATGGAACCATATGATTTTGTAATGATTTCAGAAAGTTGAATAGAGTGTCCAAATTTGATGCTTATCTGGTTCCTCAGATTGACAAGCTTCTTGACAGATTGGGAACTTCCCAGTAGATAACTACTTTAGAGCTGACTTTAGACTTTAGCTATTGGCAGATATACCTAATAGAATCTGCAAAAGAAAAGTCAGCATTCTCTACATACGAGGGGTCGTTCCAGTATAAGCAAATGTCTTTTGGTTTGCATGTTGCTACTGCCTCATTCCAGAGAATATTGGACAAGCTGTTAAAGCAATATTGCTAATATTCAGCTGCTTATCTGGACGATATAGTCATCTACAGCCCTGATTGGGAGTCCTTTTTGCCCAAGGTACAAGCAGTAGTAGATTCCCTTAGGAAAGCAGGACTTACTGACAACCCCAAAAAGTGTGCCATAGGCTTGGAGGAGGCCAAATACCTAGACATTATTGATCAAGGGCTGATTAAGCCTCAGATCAATAGGATTAAGGTGATTCAAAAGTGGCCCCAACCTAAAAAAGGTCAGTGCCTTCCTTGGAATCACAGGATTATATAGGTGCTTTATTTCCAATTTTGCCACCACTTCAGTCCCCACAGGTCACATATTGAGAAAAAAAGGTAGTGGGAAAGAACCCAAACAGTGGATCGCTGCTCAGGGAGAGAGCAGCTTGGTATGTGCTTTGCTCTTAAGCACATCAATGCCACGCATGCAGCTGTTGTCAGTTTCTCTCAGGACGGGACGGTAGCCTCTTAGGCCTTGTACACACGGTTGGACCAAACCGATGAGAATGGTTCGACGGACCGTTTTCATCAGTTCACCACTGAAGTGGCCTGATGGTCTGATGTGTGTACACACCATCGTTCCAAAAACCGATCGGGTCAGAACGCGGTGACGTCAAGCACATGATGTGCTGAATAAAACGAAGTTCAATGCTTCCAAGCATGCGTCGACTTGATTCTGAGCATGCGCGGGTTTTGAACCGATGCTTTCTGTACTAACCATCGGTTTGGACCGATCGGGCAGTGGTCCATCGGTTCGGTTTTGAAGCATGTTTTAAAATTTTGGACCAAAGGAAAACAGACCGATGGGCTATACACACGGTCGGTTTGGACCGATGAAACTGAACCTCGGTCCATTCTCATCGGTTTTGTCCGACCGTGTGTACGGGGCCTTACAGTGCGAGGCTACGACTCGGCTCTTGAAAATGTTCAGCTCGGCCGGGCTTGGTGGTAGGTATGGGTCCTTCACTGGTGGGAATAAGCTGGCAGTCTGGGCCCCCTGAGTGGTTAATGGCAGGGGCGTTGTTAGGGGTGGGCTGGGGAGGCTGGAGCCCCGAATGGGTCGATGAAAAGCCCTGAGTCTCGGCGATGAAGCATTTAACTATTATCCCCGAGCGCCGCTGAGCAGGGACCATTTAATTTACGAGCGCCACCGAGTGACACTGCAGGTCCCGCCTTCTGGAGCCTGCAGCGCCTATGATGGATGTCCCACTTGTCCAATCCGGGACCGCGGGACGTGTGTGACGTCCATTATAGGCGCCGCAAGCTTAGAAGGCGGGAATTACAATGCCGCCCGGTGCCGCCATGCATTATCTTCCCCTATAAGATCTGGCATATAAAGCTTTAGTCTCTCGGCCAATATCCTAGCATATATTTTCATATCTTCATTGATCAAGGATATTGGCCTAAAGCTAGAGCACATTGTGGGGTCTTTTCCCTCTTTTGCTAGGAGGGATATATAAGCCCCTAAGCCCCTTTCAGACGTCCGCTCCGCCTGTCCGTTTTTACAAGTCCGTTAACGGACTTGTAATACATCCCTATGGGATCGCGTCCGTTAGCGGATGGAGCATCCGCTAGCGTCTGCGTCCGTCGGGATCCGGTTTTCGGACGGAAGAAAACCCTATTTTTCTTCCGTCCGGCGGAACGGAACTGATGCAGACGGACAGACGGTCCGTCTGCATCCGGTTCCCCATAGGGCAGAGCGGAGCTGAGACAGGGCGATCCCCGCTGAGCCGACGGAGACACACGGAGCAGACCCAGAAACGGTCCGCTCCGTGTGAAAGAGCCCTTAGGCTTCTCCTGGTATCTTGAGACCTCCTCCTTTAGACTTCATATATGAGTGAAAATAGGGTGACAAAATACCGATACATTTCTTATAATATAAAGATGTAAAACCATCAGGGCCGGGGCTTTTCCCTAACTTACTATTTTTAATAGAAAAAAAAAGACAGGAAAAGCGCCCCTAAGTTATCTGGTTTAATTGTAATAACAGGTGCAGGTATCCAACACTTACATTTAAAATAACAGGAACAAGGATAGAAGTGATGGCAATCAGATGGAGCCGGGCTGTGCCTGCAATCTGTGAAAAATCTCTGCTCTGAAGCCGGGAGAGCCAAGTCTGCAGTTGTATGAGAGCGCTGTTAGACAAGCCGCTCGTCTGCTGGGTGGTGACGTCAGAGGGACGGTGGCTGACAGGGTTCACAAAGGTACACAAAGTGTACCTTTAGTATTCAGACCTACCCTAGATGAATATTTAAAATGAGTTTCTTGCAGAAAAATTATATTTGCTCCCCAACCTTTCAATTCCTATAATATTTGGTGGCGTAATATTTGGTAGCTCACTATCTTTAAGGGGGCCAATTCTCAAGTAAGTAAGGTTTATATTGCTGACTTTTTATAGCCATATGGATAAAGACCAGTTCTTGTCCAGGATTAACCCATTCCACTACCAACATACAACAAAAAAAGGACATAACTAGACTACATAACTCTACCCTCAAGTACTTCTCCACTCCCTCCTCCCTCCCACATTGAATATCAATGTCATGGCCCATCCTGCTGTCGCCTAAATTCCAATCGCCCAACTGGGTGGGGCATCTTCTAGGGGTCCCTCTATGACCTCCCGGTCGACCGGACCTCATCTCCACTACAGGAATGGTCCCGGTAGACCGGAGGGGCATCAACCATCCCCACCGTACCCTCCCCGAGCGAACACCTCTTCTTTTACCCCCCCTAGCAAAATTCGTATTTATTTTCTTAATACTTAGTGCTTAGTAAACAAGGTTCTAGACTTTTAACCATGGCTGGTCTTTTAACTTCCTCCAATCTGGAGTTTTTTCCCCAGTTTTCTATTTGTGGCACTTGCAAATCTAATTTACTACAAAAACCTTTCAGATCCTCTGGAAATCGCAGTATGGCTGAAACTCCCTGATTCTTTGCTGTTAGACAGGCTGGGAAGCCCCATCTATAAACAATGTTTTTCTCCTGTAATTGTTTTATTAGGGGTTTTAACGCCCTCCTGCGAGCCAGAGTTTCTTGTGATAAATCCATGAAAACCAAGATCTCAGCGCCCATATATTCTTTTTTTTGAATCAAAAAGGTTTTTATTGCTCACAAAAAAAAAAAAAAACATACATACAGTAAAAGAATGACATTCTACACAGTACTTTTAAATTGACTCATCAGCAAAATCATAGGTCAGACATCAAAAAATACCTCGTACAATCATTGCACATAGTCATTATACCGTTCCAACCGCCTGGACACACCACCCTGGGCCCCTCACCCCTCCTGACCGTCCGCCCACCCACCCCTCCTGCAGCCCTCCAAATAATCAAACAGGGGACCCTACAGTTTATCCTCAACTTCCTACCTTCCACCCAGTAGCCTTTCCTGTACCAGCTCTAGGGGGCTCAGCCCAGGTGTCGCGAGCCATGGATCCCATAATTTAAGAAATTTCCCTGCGGTCCCTCTATGCTGGTATATGTATTTTTCCATCGACATTGTTCTGCCCACATGCTGTACCCAGGTCCTAACCGAAGGGGGCTCCCTCGACTTCCAGTGTATAAGAATGAGTTTTCTCGCCTGGAACAATGCCCTGGCGAATGCCGCTCTAGTACCTTCCTCCGCTATTGCCCCCTCCAGCACACCCAACAGGCAACAAAGTGGATCCAGTGGGACATTGGTCTGGAACACTGAATTCAGTGTAGCCAGAACCTCCGTCCAGTATCTATGCAGCTTGGGACAGCGCCAGAGCAGGTGGATCAAATCACCCTGTGCCGCCCTGCACCGTCCGCACAACGGGTCTGGAGCCCGACCCATTCTAAAAAGCTTTGCCGGGGTGTAATGCACCTTAAGTAGTATATAGAGTTGGGAGACCCTCTGTGACACATTCAATGAACAGGTGTTCACGGCCTGTAGCGCCTCTTCCCATAGTTCCCCCTCAATGGGCCCCAAATCTGCCTCCCACTGTTCTGCCACCCTCATAGGATGTCCTTCCAAAAATAACGACAGGAGCATAGTATAGCATTGTGAAATCATGCCCCTGGTGTCCTGCGCGGAGCACAATACCCGGAAAACCGGTGTGGGGGACCGAACCCACTCCACCGCTGTCCCCTGGGCCCTTACCGCATGCTGCAGCTGAAGATAGAAGAATTGCATAGTGTGCGGCAGGTTAAATCTAGAGCGGAGCTCACTAAAGGGGAGTAGGCCCCCCCTCCCAAAGACATGTTTAAGATGCGTGACCCCAAAGGAGCTCCACCTCTGTCCCTGGTCAAGTTTAGCGAGCTCCTCATAGGAGTTGTTCCCCCATAGGGGGCTAAACTCTGTGTACCCCTCCACATTTTGGAGTTGCCTAACTTTATTCCATATCTTCTGAACAAGAGCATATGTAGGCATACGTTTATTAGGTTTTTGAAATTTGCGAGCTTCCAGTCCCTCAGGTATCGTTGCTACCCCTGTGTCGTGCAGCATCAATCTGGCCGCCGAGGCCTCGGGCAATGGGCCCATGGCCCCTATTAAGTGTTGGAGCTGAGCCGCCAAGTAATATATCCATGGGTTAGGTAAGGCGAGACCCCCCCCCTCCTTTGGGCGCTGCAATTGTTCTAGCCTTATCCTAGGGGTTTTGGTGTGCCACAACAGCTGTCTAAAGAGAGAGCTAACTACGCAGAATATTTTAAGGGTAATTACCACAGGCGTGTTATGGAGAAGATATAACAGTTGCGGCATCAGTATGATTTTAATGAGGTTGGTCTTTCCCGCTAAGGACATTTTAAGTTTGTTCCAAATTTGAATTTTATCCCTGAATCTAGACAGCAGGGGGTACATATTCAGTTTGCAGAAATCCGTTATAGTGGGGGAGATCCAAATCCCCAGGTACTTAAAAGAGGACACCACGGGCACAGGACACGAAGGGCTACTCCCCATCGAGGGCGTCTCATCTAGGAACATCAGGGCCGACTTGTTCCAATTAATTGTAAAACCCGAAAAGTGGCCAAATTCAGTAATAATGGACATAACCTGCTGCAAGGATCCCTCCGTATCCTCTAAAAAGAGGAGCATGTCGTCGGCGTACAGCATGATTTTCTCATGCATGTCGCCGTATCTGAACCCCCGAACCGCCTCGCAGTCCCTAACCAGGGCCGCAAGGGGCTCGATAGCCAAGGCAAAGAGCAGGGGGGACAGGGGACATCCCTGTCTGGTCCCCCTGCCCAGATCAAAGGCGTGGGACATCCTATCAGCCATACGTATGGCCGCCCTTGGCGTAGCATATAAAAGCTTGACCCATCTCAGGAACCTAGGGCCAAAGCCAAACTTAGTCAGTACCGCCCATAGGTACCGCCAGCCAACACTGTCGAAGGCCTTATTGGCATCAAGCGACAACAGTGCTCTATTGCCGGCGGAAACCGAGGGGGTCTGCATGTTCAGGTATAACCGTCGGAGGTTCGTCGCCGTGGATTTACGTGGCATGAATCCCGCCTGGTCGGAGTGAATAATGGACAGAATTATTTTGTTCACTCGCAGGGCCAGTACTTTCGCTAGAATTTTAACGTCGCTTTGGAGGAGAGAGATAGGTCTATACGACCCGGGATCCAAAGGATCCTTACCCGCTTTTAGTAATAGAACTATGTTCGCTCGTGTCATAGACGGAGGCAAGACACCCGAGTCAAACGAGGCGTTAAACACCTCAAGTAACTTGGGCAACATCACCTCCCCATACTGAGTATACACCTCCATAGGTATTCCATCGTCCCCCGGGGCTTTGCATGTGGGGAAGGAGGCAGCAGCCTCCCTCACTTCCTCCAGAGTAAGCGGCTTCTCCAGCTCGGTCCTCGCCCCTTCTTTCAGGGTCGGTAGAGCCAGCGCATCAATATAGCGCTGCAACTCCCCATCCGTGAAGTCATCTCGCGTTTTGTACAATTCAGAGTAAAAAGTGGCCAATTCAGTCAGAATCATCTCCGGTTCGTTCACCAGGCGCCCCCGCCCATCACGGATCGCTCCTATGGCGGGGGACGCCTGTTGCGACCTGGCAATTCTTGCCAACAGGCGACCTGTTTTCTCCCCCTCCTCATAATATGCCTGCTGGGAAAAAAATCGCTTCTTCTCCGCGGCGGAGGATCTCAGCCGGTCCAGGGAGTCCTGGCCCGACATCCATGCCTCCCTCGCGGAGTCCGAGGGGTCTACCACGTACGTTAGTTCTAATTGTCTTACTTGATCCTCCACCCTTTCTAAAAGAGCTGACGAATTGTGTTTTATAGCCGCAATCTCCTCGATAAACGTTCCCCTCAGGCATGCCTTGAAGGCTTCCCAGCCTTGGGCCCGGCCTTCCCCTCCCCCATTTTCCACAAAGTATTGCTCTATCCTGCGTGCGACATGTTCGTGGGAAGTGAACAGCTTGAGCCAAAAGGCGTTTAACTTCCAGGGGGCCCTGGGCATGGAAGACAACGGACGGGTAACTAGGTGGGCCACCAGAGGAGAGTGATCGGATACCCCCCTCGGAAAATACTCAACTTTAGGGACCATGTGAAGGACCTGTGGGGACCCAACACACAAATCTATACGGGACAGCGACCCATGGGTCTTGGAGAAACAAGAAAACTGTTTAGTCGCAGGGTATCTAGCTCTCCAAACGTCCTGCCACCCCACCTCCCCCAGCAATCTGCTCAAAGTAGTCCCCCTACCCCCCTGGGGTACCTGGGCCGGTGGGTGCCTATCCACCCTGGGATCGATGCAAGCATTAAAATCCCCCATAATCATTACAGGGACATCCGGCTTATCACCCAGGTAGGTCAGAAGCATCTGCAGCACCTCCCTCGAGAAAGGGGGGGGAATATACACAAAGGCTAATATCATAGTTACCGTGAATATCTTGCAATACAAAAAGACATACCTACCAAGAGTGTCGACTGCTGCATCTATTTCCTGGTAGGCCAAGGATCCATGCACCAGCACGCTCACCCCCCTGGAGTAGGAGGTGTGAGTGGAGTGATAGGCCTTGCCCACCCAGGAAAATCCCAGACACCCAACAGTGTCTTTGGTAAGGTGGGTTTCTTGAAACCCCACAATGGCAGGAAGGAACTTTTTCATACCAGAACGTATCATAGTGCGTTTCAGCGGGTCGTGCACCCCTCTCACATTCCAAGTCACTATTGGGGTGGTGAGCGCTCATATATTCAATTGGCACAGAGCTTCTCAATCCCTGCACAACTTCTTGTTTTGTTTTAAAATTTAAAAACCTTGCTATCACATCTCTCGTTACATCTGTTGATGGATTGGCTATTCTCTGTACCCTATGGACTCTTTCAAATAGGATGGGTATTGCTGCTTCTCTCTTTAGTATTTTATTAAAAAGTTCACAAATCGTTATTTCTAAATCACTATTTCCCACTGACTCCGGTAGTCCACGTATCCTTAAATTGTTACGTCTGTTGCGATTCTCTTGATCCTCTAACTTGTACCGGATATTCCTCATTTCAACCCATTCCAAGTCTGCCCTTTCCCTTAATTTCAAAATCGCATTTTTATGTTCGTCCAAGTGGGTTTCTGATTTTTCCATTCTTTGTAGTACATTTTGTATGTCAGTTCTGGTAGCACTCAGTTCTCTTTTGATCATACCTTCTAAGTGGACCATCATCTCTACCATATCTTGCTTTGTAGGGAGTGCCTGTAACTTGTCTATTTCTTTCTCCATTTTCCTTTGAAGTTGGTCTTGCTGTAAGGCCCCTTCTCCTAGATCCATGTTTTTTTCCTGCATTTCTACTAAGATAGTTGCCCCTTCTGAATTTTCTATCACTTGTTCCTGCCTTGGATCTATTTTATCTTGTACCAAGTAGGTTTTTATAGAGTTACTACCCCCACTGTCAGTTTGATTGGTTTTTGCTCCCCTTCTCCCCATTTTTTTCCTTTCTAGGGGTTCCTATTCAGTTCACTTTATACGTTTACTTCCCTCTGGATTTCCCCCTTATCAATCAAATATTACTTCAAGGGCATTCCAAACAAAGAAAAGTCGCACTGATGTATAGGCCTCTTACAAAAAATCTGAGTAAATCTGAATAAATCCAATCTAAATAGACTGGGTTCACAGACAAATAGATAGCAATACCAGATAATGTGTAACCTAACAATAACCTGTTTAACTAAAAAATATGTATATCTAAATGGGAAAGGTAGCAGGAGTAGGTATACTAGTGGCATATTTGGAGAAAAAAAAATCCAAATAAATAATAGTTCAAAATGATAATAATATACACCCGCCCTGCCAATGACCTGTTAATATCTTGACCCAAAGGCCTATATCTAAATGTGAGAAAAAATAATGGGTACCAAAGTGACAAATAAAAAAAAATAAAAAAAAAGAAGGAAAACCACCAGAGCAACCAATATTAGGCAGTATAATCAAGCAGCGTAGTCAAGCTGATTCAGGCTAATTCAGGTATCTATAAAAAAATACATTCAATTTGGCCAGAAAAAAAAAAGAGAGAAATACTCCCAGTTCGCCTGCAAGGACCTATATCTAAAGGAACAAAGATAGCAAGAGCAAGTTTTCAATTGGCGGATAATAAAACAGAAACTATCAGGATGTTCAATATTAGACAGTATAGTCAAGCTGGTGCACGCATTTACGATTAAATACAATTAAATACATTCCAATCAGTCCAAGCTGGGAAGGAAAAAAAAAACAAGGGGGGGGGGGAGCCTTATGGATAGATAGCAGAAACAAAGCAAAAAAAAAAAAAAGTACTGCTTCACAGGTCTAGGATGTCTCAGGCAAGGCTCAAAACAAGAAAAAAACACTCTCAGTCCCTTTAAAATGTCTAGGCAGGTTTAGTTAAAAAAAAAACACTATGAAAAAAATGTCCAAATCTCCAGGTCTCCACAGGGAAAACCTATACGCCTGCAAATGCAAAGCTGTAAACCATGTAATTTAATTTGAATAGGCTAGTTCATTCCACTCTACCAGTAGCTTCAAAGTTCTTAATATATTGCAGCAGCTGTATGTTGGGGGGGAAAAGCATATAAGCATTTAAGTATCTTCCAGTAGCCTCCTCAAGTTCTTATGAACAGAACTAAAATCCTCCTTTAACTGCTGATCTGCAAAGGTTTTGTGAAAAAGTTGTGAGGCTCATATGAGGCTTATATATTACCCCCTTCAGCTCACCTAAGAGTGAGAGACCATACAGAGCTTTCCCTTTTCTTTTCTTTTTCCTTATCGGGCTTACCCCCAGGATCACCTCCTCGCTCCCTCCGACCTTCCGACCGCCCGGCTCTGCTCTGCTCAGCTCACTGAGCCTCCCAGCCTTCTGCAATACGCGGTGTTCTGCAAACAGTCGCTGTGCCGACGGCTTCAGTCTCCTCTCATCTCCGCCCGCATCTCTCCTTCATACAGCCCACATGATAGCTCCAAACAGCTCGGAGCGGAGCAAGCAGACACCTTGGGGCAGGGGAAGCTAGCGACGGGGTCCGAAAGAGCAGCCGTCAAAGGGATTTCCAGGGAGATATTTCGGAAGCCAATCAGCAGTGCCCCAAAACAAGCAGCCGCAGCTGCAGCATGGACGTGGGACAGCCGATCCAATCCACCGAAAGTACCGCAGATAAGAGCTTAGGTAGGGTAGGGTAGGGTTTATCTCAGGCATTCAAATTGTTGCATGTCCGCTCAGGGAGAGATGCCCGGGATTCACAGCATCACACTGTTTAGCTCCTCCCCCCGTCCCCCAGCCCTCCCTGGGCTTTTTTATTATTTAATAAGGGATTGCTGCTGAAAGAAGATGCTGCATGTCAGTGGTGCCAAATCTGCTGCTGCTGGACTGTCCTGGATTCATAGTGGATCTTCTTGGTGGGGTGGATTTGGAACTCATTTAATCATTTGGATATGGCTGATCACCAGCACCTACTGTGTGCTGCATTCATACTGGGTCTAGGGTGCTGGCAATCACTAATAATTAATAATAGGTATTAGGTAGCATGTACAAATTAAGTAAAATGGCAAGAATGGATGAATGAGGCATAGAAAGTCAAATCAAAAAAACACCACATCCCGTAACAATTAAAGGAGGATTAGATGAGGGGATCGGGTAACAAACCCTGGGACTTTAAACGGTGTCAAGATATAAATGGATCAGAGAGTAATAATATAGATAAAAATATAATTTATTGGAGAATACAATATATCAAAAAATTGAAACATTACAATAATGATCCTTGTAGTCATATAGCGGCTTGGATGGAACAAGCAACGCCCAGACCATTTAGAAAGTTTGAACAATAGATAGTGATGATCAATCACAAAAATAAATAAAGGGGGAAGAACAGTTGAATAATGTCAAATATTCATGAATAATACATAGATCACAAAAAACATGTATGGATAAGAGTGATCAAGAGCAGACATACCAAGCAAGATCAAAGATCATCAAATCAAAAACAGAATATATATTAAAACTACGCATACAAAGCCATAGTTCATAGCCAAAATAAGCCTGTAGATATAAAGCCACACTGGAACCAGTCCATACAAGGATTGTCAAATAAATGCTGCAGTAAAAAAGAGAGGATGAATAAAATTAAATATATGTAAGGTATATAGGGTGTATACAACATGTATATCCATAGATTCACAGACATATGCATGTATATGCACGCAGAAAGATTTATACAATGAACTTGTACTTGCAGGATACTGCATCAAAAGTACTGATGCTGTATGAAGAATATATATATATATGTTTGAAAAGAATTCAAAATACCTATTTAAGTTGATAGGGTCCGGTAGTGAGACTGGCAACAATATATAGATGGATCCAGCACATAAATGGTTAACAACCACTGAACATTAGCAGGAAGAAATCCCCAATGTAGAAGACTGGTAATATAGAAAAATATATATATATATAAAGGTAAATATTTAGTAAAAAGGATCAATCAATAGTGATATAAAAAATATATATTTTAAATGGTATTCTGATCATAAGAGTCCATCAGATGGAGAGCAGCAAGAGATGTGCAACACATACCTGATTGCTGAAATCGATTTGGCAAATATGCAAGGATAGACCAACAGAAGGTAGTCTAGTGACCCTGACAAGGCAGAGCCATTAATGGATCAGAAGTAGAAATCCCTTTATATACCTCCCAGAACGGCGTGTGATGACGACGCTGGGAGTGGGCTAAGGAGGTGGGCAGTGATTGGTGCTAGGCTGTGAAGGGGAAAAAACGAGGGGATGAAATGGAGCTCCCCTGTCAGGAATCGCCACTAGCGGTGAAGCAGACCCGGTGCGCGCACGCCTGTGACAGGTGGATGACGTCACAGAACGGCGCCGTGAGTGGACGCCATCTTGGAACAGGGATGGAAGCCTGGCAAGATGGGAAACATACTCAGGTGGATCACTGATGTCAATTCGTCGACACCCAAAGGTGAACGGCGAAATGAGTGAGTGACCACAGTGGTGGGCCAATGGGGCATAGTAGGTGGAGGCCAAAATGGAGGTGACCAGGCGATACATCTAATAAACCCCGTCACTGGCAGATGGGCGGAACCAACCTAAAAAAGAAACACCAAAGAAAATACCCTTAGGGATCACACAAACTGAAAGGACCGGGCCTTATTCCCCACAGTGGAGGGTGCGCCCCTAGTGCCCATACAGCAGTATGACAAAAACATGGAGGGAGAAGAACCAGTGAAGCAAACACAAATGCAGGCATGGCAAGAAGTATATATATATATATATATGGGTACCCATATATATATATACTTCTTGCCATGCCTGCATTTGTGTTTGCTTCACTGGTTCTTCTCCCTCCATGTTTTTGTCATACTGCTGTATGGGCACTAGGGGCGCACCCTCCACTGTGGGGAATAAGGCCCGGTCCTTTCAGTTTGTGTGATCCCTAAGGGTATTTTCTTTGGTGTTTCCTTTTTAGGTTGGTTTCGCCCATCTGCCAGTGACAGGGTTTATTAGATGTATCGCCTGGTCACCTCCATTTTGGCCTCCACCTACTATGCCCCATTGGCCCACCACTGTGGTCACTCACTCATTTCGCCGTTCACCTTTGGGTGTCGACGAATTGACATCAGTGATCCACCTGAGTATGTTTCCCATCTTGCCAGGCTTCCATCCCTGTTCCAAGATGGCGTCCACTCACGGCGCCATTCTGTGACGTCATCCACCTGTCACAGGCGTGCGCGCACCGGGTCTGCTTCACCGCTAGTGGCGATTCCTGACAGGGGAGCTCCATTTCATCCCCTCGTTTTTTCCCCTTCACAGCCTAGCACCAATCACTGCCCACCTCCTTAGCCCACTCCCAGCGTCGTCATCACACGCCGTTCTGGGAGGTATATAAAGGGATTTCCACTTCTGATCCATTAATGGCTCTGCCTTGTCAGGGTCACTAGACTACCTTCTGTTGGTCTATCCTTGCATATTTGCCAAATCGATTTCAGCAATCAGGTATGTGTTGCACATCTCTTGCTGCTCTCCATCTGATGGACTCTTATCATCAGAATACCATTTAAAATATATATTTTTGATATCACTATTGATTGATCCTTTTTACTAAATATTTACCTTTATATATATATATATTTTTCTATATTACCAGTCTTCTACATTGGGGATTTCTTCCTGCTAATGTTCAGTGGTTGTTAACCATTTATGTGCTGGATCCATCTATATATTGTTGCCAGTCTCACTACTGGACCCTATCAACTTAAATAGGTATTTTGAATTCTTTTCAAACATATATATATATTCTTCATACAGCATCAGTACTTTTGATGCAGTATCCTGCAAGTACAAGTTCATTGTATAAATCTTTCTGCGTGCATATACATGCGTATGTCTGTGAATCTATGGATATACATGTTGTATACACCCTATATACCTTACATATATTTAATTTTATTCATCCTCTCTTTTTTACTGCAGCATTTATTTGACAATCCTTGTATGGACTGGTTCCAGTGTGGCTTTATATCTACAGGCTTATTTTGGCTATGAACTATGGCTTTGTATGCGTAGTTTTAATATATATTCTGTTTTTGATTTGATGATCTTTGATCTTGCTTGGTAAGTCTGCTCTTGATCACTCTTATCCATACATGTTTTTTGTGATCTATGTATTATTCATGAATATTTGACATTATTCAACTGTTCTTCCCCCTTTATTTATTTTTGTGATTGATCATCACTATCTATTGTTCAAACTTTCTAAATGCTTGTCACTGTGATGTTGCTGACACGCCAATGATTCAACTGTATAATATTTATGCTTTTCTTTGTTTACTCCTTGTAGCCTTCCCTGTTTATATGCTCCTGATGAAGCTTGTAGCGAAACATGTCGGGCACTTTCTAACAGGTATGGGCGTTGCTTGTTCCATCCAAGCCACTATATGACTACAAGGATCATTATTGTAATGTTTCAATTTTTTGATATATTGTATTCTCCAATAAATTATATTTTTATCTATATTATTACTCTCTGATCCACTTATATCTTGACACCGTTTAAAGTCCCAGGGTTTGTTACCCGATCCCCTCATCTAATCCTCCTTTAAAATGGCAAGAGCCAAGCATGTCACTTCTATGTATTTAGCTGTATAGAGTAGTTTACAAATAACTTGTGTATGTTTACAAATACCTTGTATGGTTCTACAAGCATGTCACTTCTGTGGCCCAGATTCACAGAGAGCAAGGCGCACATTATGCCGCCGTAGAGTAAACACTGTACGCCACGCCAACGCAGCGTGAAGAGGCAAGCATTGCATTCAGCAAGCCAGTGCTCCCAACGCTGCGCCAGCGTGGCGTGGGTTTCAAAGGCTGTAGGTTGAAGTGGGCGTGAACCCATGCAAATGAGGCGTGACCCCATGCAAATGATGGGCCGAGCACCAGACAGGTACGTATCACGAACTGCGCATGCGCCGTGACGTGGACGCATGCACAGCACCCCCCTGCTTCTGCTCACAACCACACCGGCACAACGGCCTAAGCTACGCAGGATCACCGTGTACGCCGTGAACATAACGTACGCCCAGCCAGACACACGTCCAACGCACAATACGCCGGCTTGTGTTCCCTGGTGCAGACCTGTGCATGTCTGTTACCGGGTTGTACCTCATTTATGGGGAATAACTTTACGCCGGACGTACAACTTACGCGCAACTCGCGTACCATACGCCGGGCACACGCACGTTTGTGAATCGGCGTATTTCCCTCATTTGCATGTTTGAATGGCTAATCAATGGGAGCAGCACCATGTGCCCAGCCCATATGTGCGCCCACCCTACGCCAGCGTGTGCAAGCTACGTCGGCGGGGTGTAGCCTGTTTTTAGGCATATGTTGGTTTGTGGGTCTGCCGCACACATATGCCGGCGCAAATTTGCACTTACGTCGGCGTAACGTGTTATACGTCGGCGTAAGTGCTTTGTGAATCTGGGCCTATGTATTTAGCTGTATAGAGTTGTTTACAAATAATTTGTATATGTTTACAAATACCTTGTATGGTTCTACATATAACTTGTATGTGTCCACTAATAACTTATATGGGTCTACTAACAACTTGTTTATGTCTACTAATACCTTGTATGGGTCTACAAATAACTTGTATGTGTCTACTAATAACTTGTATGGGTTATGGTTGCAGCAAATAATTAACAGATGGAAGCCTATAAAGATATCTATATAAGTTCCACGCACAGTATAAAAAATATATATTGCCATCAATGTTATTCTGCTTCCCTATAATTCATGATCAATCTCTAAAAAAATGTGGGAAAACCATTGTTAAAGGGGGTATATGTTTATATGTGTGCTGTAATCATACTGGGCCAGATTCAGATAGATTAGCGGATCTTTAGATCCGCGTAATCTATCTGATTTACGATCCGCCGGTCCAATTTTGCGAGGCAAGTGCATGATTCACCAAGCACTTGCCTCGAAAATTGCACCGTCGGATCGTAACTCCCCCGGCGGAATTCAAATTCCGCGGCTAGGGGGAGTGTACAATTTAAATCAGGCGCGTTCCCGCGCCGATTTAACTGCGCATGCGTCGCCGGCGAAATTTGCCAGTGCGCATGCTCCAAATGACGTCGCTAGGACGTCAATGTTTTCGGGGGCTACGTAAATTCCGGCCATCCGTATTCCCGATCGACTTACGCAAACGACGTAAAAATGTGAATCCCGGCGCGGGAACGACTGCCATACTTAACATTAGCTACCCTTCATATAGCAGGGGTAACTATCCGCCGGAAAAAGCCGAACGCAAACGACGTAAAAAAAAAGCGACGGGCGGGCGTTCGGTCTTGAATCGGCGGTTCTCCTCATTTGCATATCCGACGTGTAAAAAACTGTGACGACACCTAGCGGCCGGCGGTAGATTGCAGCCTAAGATCCGACTGGTGTAAGTCACTTACACCAGTCGGATCTAAGGGAGATCTATGCGGAACTGATTCTTATGAGATACGCCGTCGTATCCCCTTGATGAATCTGGCCCACTGGGTCTAGGGTGCTGGCAATCACTATTAAATAACAATAGGTAGCATGTACAAATGAAGTAAAATGGCAAGAGCCAAGCTTGTCACTTGTATGTCTTTGTTTAATAAAGGTGTATAGAGTAGTTTACAAATAACTTGTATATGTTTACAAATACCTTGTATGGGTCTACAAATAACTTGTATGTGTCTACTAATTAATTGTATGGGTCTACAAATAACTTGTATGTGTCTACTAATTACGTGTATGGGTCTACAAATAACTTGTATGTGTCTACTAATAACTTGTATGGTTTATAGTTGATTGTGTATGTATGTAGGTCAGGTCAGTGAGGTCAGGTCAGTGAGTAGAGTCAGTGGGTCAGGTCAGTGGGTCAGGTCAGTGTATGTAGGACAGGTCAGTGGCTCAGGTCAGTGTATGTAGGACAGGCCAGTGGGTCAGGTCAGTGTATGTAGGACAGGTCAGTGGGTCAGGTCAGTGTATGTAGAACAGGTCAGTGGCTCAGGTCAGTGTATGTAGGACAGGTCAGTGGCTCAGGTCAGTGTATGTAGGACAGGTCAGTGTATGTAGGACAGGTCAGTGGGACAGGTCAGTGTATGTAGGACAGGTCAGTGGGTCAGGTCAGTGTATGTAGGACAGGTACGTGGGTCAGGTCAGTGTATGTAGGACAGGTCAGTGGGTCAGGTCAGTGTATGTAGGACAGGTCAGTGTATGTAGGACAGGTCAGTGGCTCAGGTCAGTGTATGTAGGACAGGTCAGTGGGTCAGGTCAGTGTATGTAGGACAGGTCCGTGGGTCAGGTCAGTGTATGTAGGACAGGTCAGTGGGTCAGGTCAGTGTATGTAGGACAGGTCAGTGGGTCAGGTCAGTGTATGTAGGACAGGTCAGTGGCTCAGGTCAGTGTATGTAGGACAGGTCAGTGGCTCAGGTCAGTGTATGTAGGACAGGTCAGTGGCTCAGGTCAGTGTATGTAGGACAGGTCAGTGTATGTAGGACAGGTCAGTGGCTCAGGTCAGTGTATGTAGGACAGGTCAGTGTATGTAGGACAGGTCAGGGGCTAAGGTCAGTGTATGCAGGACAGGTCAGTGTATGCAGGACAGGTCAGTGTATGTAGGTTATGTCAGTGTGTGTGCACACATACACACACACACACACACACGTAGAACAGGTAGGTGTGTCAGGTAGGTCACTCCGCGCCACTCCACCGACCCCCCCCCGGTGCTGGCTTGGCTTCGGGCTGAAGCCCCTGGTCTTTTTGGCACCTAGCAACGCCCCTGTTTAATGGCACTGAGAAGTGCTGGGGTTTCCTTGACAGCAAGAAGTGTGGTAATTGGGTTCAGTTTCATCAGAAATATGTTGAAAATTAGTTGGAGAGGGCGGGCTGGGGTGCCAAGGGCAACTGGGGTGGTCTGTAGCTGACACACCAATGCGTTTCATTTGCAGGGTGCGCAAACTTCTTTAGGGTGGTGAGCCCCCATAAATGCAGACCTTTATAGTCTTTGGTGTTTTTTCAAACGAAGGTAGATGCCATGGGGACACCCAGTCCTTGAAAGGTGAAAGACAGACCCTGCCATAAACTCAAATATTGTTTTTTGCAAGGTTTGAAACTTGGAACTTTAAGGCCCAGATTCACGTAGCACTTACGCCAACGTATCTCCAGATACACCGCGTAAGTGCACATATGCGCTGTCGTATCTATGCGCCTGACTCTGAAAGCAAGATACGCCTGAAAATAGGCTTCATCCGACCGACGTAAGTTTTCTACGCCGTCATATGGTGGGCGCATATTTACGCTGGCCGCAAGGGACGCTCCCATTGATTTACGATTCAAATATGCAAATGCGTGAGATACGCTGATTCACGAACGCACTTGCACCCGGCGCATTAATATACACGGTTTACGTAAGTGGTACGTCCGGCGTAAAGTTAAGCCTCATAAAGCAGGTGTAAGTAAGCAGCATCAATGCAAATGGCTGCACCAGGGAACACAGCCGTCGTTTTTTACGTAGTACGTGAATAGGGCTAGACGTAGGTTACGTTCAAGTCATAGGCTGTGATTCGACGTAACTTAGGCAGTTGTTTCGACGTGATTCTGAGCATGCGCACTGGGAAGTGTCCATGGGACAGCGCATGCGCCGTTCGTTATTTGTTTCTTGATGGCGCTCGGCCCATCATTTACATGGGGTCACGCCTCATTAGCATGGCTCACGCCCACTGCCACTTACGACGAGTTACGCCGAGGGAACCCAGCATAGATTAGGGAGCAAGTGCTTTGTGAATACTGTGCTCGCCGCTCTGCGCTACGTCGGCGTAGCGTATATTCGAAATGCTACGCCGGCATAACTATGTGCCAAGGTATGTGAATCTGGGCCTAAATCTTTAGGCCTCATGCATATGCAGCCTAAAAAAGCATGGTGTGTCGGCGACCAGAGATCACACAGAGGCCCAGATTGATAATAGCATATTCACAGAAAGTTTCAACAAGTTACAGGCAGGTCTGGCAGGTAGGCACAGCTGTCCGGAGCCACTTATAAAAACTGTAGCAAATATCTGTTAACTTCGGATGATGCCGACAGCTTCTGCAATGAGGAGCAGGAATGTGGCCTGGTCGTTCCTCACCCAATGGAAGACTACTCCTCCGGGAACCTCTCCCTAACTCTCAACACTTTCCCTCACAGATGGGGGACCTGTACCTACACACAACAACTGCAGAAATGCATGCTAAACCAAGATAATCATAGTAGTCATTCCTGGTAATGAGTGTTGTTTTCCACTCATCGTCTTCCTTGATGCAGGTTAGATTGTAGGCTTCACACAGGTCTAGTTTTGTAGACATCTGAGCCCCTCACCCAACCCTCTAAGAACACTATCCGTGGGATTAGATCAATGGCACAATCATATGGTCTGTGGGGTGAAAGCTAATCCACCTTAAGAAACATGTCCCCATAAGGAGCTGGTACAAGACTGGATGCCTTGGATGATGTTAAAAGCAATAGTTTTTACAGAATTTACCTTAAATGTAGATTGGCAGGATGTACTCCAGCCAAACAGATCAGTAGAGGCCCAATTGAATACTGCTGTAGGCAATGTTGTGGAAATTTTATTAAGATGTATTTAATATGTATTGTCACAGTGTCTCCCAATGTTAGTTCTCCTGATTTCAAGGCCAGCCATGTGGCTTCCTTTGTCTTACCGGAGAGCATGGCTTACAGGTACAGTGGGCAAGAAATCATACACACTGCCCCTGCATAGACACGCCCATACACCGCCCTAGTCATTATTCATTGGTTGAGATTTGTATAACTCCTTCTGTTTGCCTTTGCTTAATTGGCTGATTGGTAAATCATCAAGCTCTATTGTTAAGTACTCTAAATAAAAATAGAACACAGGGGGCCAGATTCACAGTGGACTTACGACAGCGTATCTCCACATACGCCGTCGTAAGTCCCAATGTGAGCCGTCGTATCTATGCGCCTGATTCTTAGAATCAGTTACGCATAGATTTGGCCAAGATACGAGCGGCGTAAGTCTCCTACGCCGTCGTATCTTGGCTGCATATTTGCGCTGGCCGGAAGGGGCGCTTCCGTAGATTTACGCGTTGAATATGTAAATTAGGTAGATACGCCGATTCACGAATGTACTTGCACCCGCTACGCCATTAACGTTAGGCTTACGTCCGGCGTAAAGTTACCCCTGTTATATGAGGCGCAGCCAATGCAAAGTATGGACATCGGCAAGCGTATCTTTTTACGTTGTTTACGTAAGTCATACTAGAATGGGGCTGTGCGTAGGTTACGTTCACGTCACAGGCATTGGGCCTGGCGTATCTTATGGAGTAAATTCGACGTGATACTGATCATGCGCGTGCATGCGCCTTACGATCGGCGCTTCATTTGCATGGGGTCACGGCTCATTTTAATAAAACACGCCCACCTCTTCCACATTTGAATTAGGCGGGCTTACGCCGGCCGATTTACACTACGCCGCCGCAACTTACAGAGCAAGTGCTTTGTGAATACTGCACTTGCCTGTCTAAGTTGCGGCGGCATATCGTAAATAGGATACGCTACGCCCAACTAAAGATACGCTCTCCTACGTGAATCTGGCCCAGGCTCTCCAGAAACAAGTCTGTTGATGGAGCTAAGGATGAAAGGATGGTGTTCATGTCTGTTTTCATGGGAAGATGCGGGAAACAGGGTTGATCTAAGATGCATTATACCAAAAGGCTGAAGGGGCACTTTATAAGGATTACGTGCAGCGTATAGCGAAATGTCCACGTCACTAAGGAAGATTCAGAACTAGCTTAGAGGAAGCTTGGGCTAGTACAAAAAGGAGGTCTCATGGTAAAGTACAGTTATTTTAATGGGATAAGTGTAATGCCTCGTACACACGCTCGGTTTACTCGGCAAGAACCAGCAAGAAAACTACTGGCAGAGCTTTCTTGCCAAGTATACCGAGCGTGTGTACGAGGCTTTCAGGATTCTCGACAAGAAAACTGCCCAGAATCTAGACGAGAAAAATAGAGAACATGTTCTCTATTTTCTCGTTGTGAGATTCTCTGCAGTTTTCCTGCTGAGAAACCCAAGAGTGTGTATACTTACCTGGTCACTGTGAAAACCCGCGCATGCTCGAAATGACTTTGACGCATGCGCGGTAGCTTCCTAGGCATAGTTAGGGTGCAGCAAGATGGCGGTGACGGCATCAAATGTGACGAGCGCATGCTCGTCATACGCGATGACGTCACCGCGTTCTTGCCTTTCAAGAGAACCGCGGTTCTTTTGCAAGGAGAGTCTGTACACTCAGGCAGGAAGAGATTCTTGGCAAGAATCTCGTCAGGAAAAACGTTGTTTTGTTTTGTTGAGATTCTGGCCCTTGTGTATGAGTGAATAGGTACGGAAAGCAAGAATGGTTTCATCAATTGCAGAAAAAAGTAATATCTCTAAAAATAAGTTAGTCACCAGCTGCATCCAAGACTATCAAAGCTTCCACTCAAATAGAACACTGCAATAACTAATTGCTATATGCAATTAATATGAAGAAAACATTTGGATAAGTCACTTTGCAAACACACAATAAATTTACAATAATATAAAGTGCAAGTGTGCCAAAACAAACCATATGAATCACTTCAAAACATTCTAAAAATGCAAATGAAAAATGTAAAGTGCTTGCTGTGCAACTACTGTAATGCCGCGTACAGACGATCTGACATTCCGACAACAAAACCATGGATTTTTTTCCGACGGATGTTGGCTCAAACTTGTCTTGCATACACACGGTCAGTGTTGTCGGAAATTCCGAAGGTCAAGAACGCGGTTATGTACAAGACGTACGACGAGCCAAGAAAAATGAAGTTCAATAGGCAATACGGCTCTTCTGTTTGATTCCGAGCATGGTTGGAATTTTGTGCGTCGGAATTGAGTACACACGATTGGAATTTCCCATAACAAAATTTGTTTTGTCGGAAAATTTGAGAACCAGCTCTCAAATTTTTGTTGTCGGAAATTCCGACAGCAAATGTCCGATGGAGCCTAAACACAGTTGGAATTTCCGACAACAAGCTCCCATCGAACATTTGTTGTCGAAAATTCCAATCGTGTGTATGCAGCATTATTGTTATTTGTGCAACAAATATTAAATAGTATAGAAAAAGTGACTATTCAATACACATAAAGTGCAACAAAGTTCATCTGTGCTAGCGAAATACTGTGCAAATTTTCTCAAGAAAACAGACCAGGGGATATATCATAGCATAACATGTAATGGTTAAAATAATTGTTCATTCATAAAAAAGTATTGCAATTTGGCACAACAATTGATCCAATTGCCAGCATGTTTTTTTTACTTTCATCTGTCAGCGGGTAAGCCCACTGACAGCTGATGACTCATCAGTTGTTAAGGACATAACAAATACTTGCTCCTTAACAACCAGCTAGTGACAACTACCGGCGGGGGGAAATTATCATAGGCTTTCACTACTAAAATACTGCACAACATCATAAAATAACTCATGCAGTATTTTAGAAGCATTTTTTAGTGAATACTAAAAAACTTCTTGAAAAACGTTATGCGTATCTTACTGCATACTCGAATGCGGTAATATACCGCTTTGTGAATGGAGCCCAACCCTTAACCCTGTTATGAAAAATGCTCATAATGCTGTTCTAGAGACATACAACAATCTGCACCCATATGACATTATCCACATTGTGCAGTTCTGGATGTGTAAATAAAATATTTATCTAGAAGAGTTTTGTAATCATAATGATTTATAAACTTACAGATCTAATTATAAGGGTATACAAACCTGTAGATGAATGACCCGAAGGCTTTCAGGCAGATGTGATGGCACACTGTCCAGCTGATTGTTAGCGAAATAGAGATAAGCTAAGTTTGTCAGCTTCTGTGGGAACAAAACAAAATAAAACTATAGTTTATTTCTTTGCATTGAAAAGTTATTATTAGCACGTGAAACATGTCCATAGTAAAGATGGGCTGAACACCCCCCAGTCTGGTCGTGCCAGAACTTTTGAACATCGCAAAAGTTTGTAACCGAACAACGAACCCTATTGAAGTCTATGGGACCCAAACTTAAAAAATCTAAAGTGCCCATTTTGAAGGCTTATATGCAAGTTATTTGGTATACAAAGTGTATGGGGCCCGGGTAAGGGTATGGGGGACATGTATCAATAAAAAAAGGTTTGTAAAATAAGTGGTTTACTGATGATTAAAGTGAAATAAAAAAATGAAAAATTCCTTTAAAATATAATGCCTGGGGGTCTCCTTAGACTGCCTGTAAAGTGGCACATCTGTACCATGTATAGAACCTTCTCAACTCGCTGGCTGCATGGGAGAAGAAGTAAGAAGTCAGCACGCCCCGCTTCTCAATTTAATGTAAGATGTCATTTCCGACAGCAGAACACCCCCTCCCCCCGCTTCTCAACTTTCTTTAATGTGACATGTCACTGTCGTCAGCGCTCCCCGCTTCTCATTTTTAATGTGCCATGTCATTTTGCTTAGGGCCCCAGGGAGGTCAGGATCGGCACTGAGTGTTGGCCACAAGAACAACCTATTTAGGGTGTCACACAGAGGTGATTCAGTGGATACTTGGTGTGTTTCCATGTAGGAAACTTGGCCAAAGATAGAGAAATGTAGCAGCTTTGGTAATGGATACAATGGATACAATCCTGTGTTAAGCTTAGAAGGATTGTAAAAACAGACAATTGTACCACACTTTATAAAAAGAATGATTCATATTCCTCTTATAGGCCTCTAATCTTTTTGATTCATGTATCCCTTTTTTACAAATCTCATGCTTCAAGACTGGAGCAGAGAAACCCCACACATACCCAAGCCCCACCCCCGCGGGATGTGCAGGAAGTGGAAACTGCCACCACATCAGGTCTGTGTCATACAGCACAGCTTCAGGTAATAGATGTAGGCCTGCATAATTGTAATACATGGTTTCTTTCCAAATTTCAGGAGGTATTCGTGCTGTTGATGGTGGATTGGACACTTACAGCGCCCAGCTGTTAATTGGAGAGGTGTTGTCCTGCAGGGCTGAAATAGAGGACATCCACATCTGTTTAGGGCAGATGAGAAAGAAAACACAAATGGTGGAGCGAAAACTAAAGAATTTAATGGATGTTCTGGGGAGGGTTTAAAAAAAAAATTAAAGTTATCTTTATATTTATGTGTATGTTTTGTTTTAATTTTTTAAAAATTTAATCACTAGTTTTCTGGGTAAAATGCGTGAACAAATGCTAAAAAGTTGGTCATTGTTCATGCGTTTTAACCAGAAATTTGTTAATTTTGTTATTCTTAAAGAAAATACAAAAAAAAAAGCTATCTATGAAAAAATATATATCTCTAAAAAAATAACAAAAAAAATTATAAAAAAAAAGAATTTGATGTTTGTTGACAAATATTTCTAGTCAAAAATATATTTCTTGATAAAAAAAAAATTCTAATAAGATATTTTTGGATTAAAAAAATGACACATTTTTAATGTGAAACAATAAATATTTTTGGATACTCAACAATGTGTGGCTTATTATTATATCAATGCTGCCTAAAAGAACAAATCTAGATTTGTGGTGTTTACATTGACAAATGATGAATATTTAGTACAGGAAAATAAACATGGCACTAGGATAACCTAGGAGAAGGCTACAATAAACCCAAATTAGAAAATAATCAAACAAAGAAAAATACTAGAACAGGGGCAGAAAAATTGGGCCTTAGGCACTGGTGGCAGTGCCACAACACTGCAACCCCTCACAGATACTCTAGTTGCAGTGCAGCAATAAGCCCTGCTGCAAAGTATTGCATCAAAAATTATTACACTCCCTGTTAAACAGGGGCAGAAAAATTGGACCTTAGGCACTGGTGGCGGTGCCCTGTCCCCATGTTGATAAGGACAAGGCCTCTTCCCGACAACCCTGGCGGTTGGTTGTCGGGGTCTGAGGGCGGGGGGCTTATCAGAATCTGGAAGCCCTCTTTAATAAGGGGGCCCCCAGATACCGGCCCCCCACCCTAGGTGAATGAATATGGGGTACATCATACCCCTACACATTCACCTGGAGGCAAAGTGTAAAAGAAAATAAACACACAACACAGGGTTTTTAAAGTAATTTATTAGACAGCTCCGTCCAGGGGGTCCAGGGGGGCCTTCTTCCGCACTCTGGGGGTCTTCTCCGCTCTCCGGGGGTCTTCTCCGCTCTCCGGGGGTCTTCTTCTGCTCTCCGGGGGTCTTCTCCCATCTTCTCCGCTGTCATCTCGGCGCTCCCCGGTGCCTTCTTCTTCAGGGTTGGCCGCCGCTATCTACGTGTGTTAGCTCAATTACTAGCGGCGGCGCAAGCCCGCTCTTCTGTGGTGTCTTCTTCTCTGGGGTGCTCTGGGGCGCTCGCTCGTCCCCACTCCTTTCCTGTCCGACCGGGCAGCGTGCTTTGGATAGGGGTCTGAAATGGATTGTGGGGGACCCCACACCGGTTTTTCGGCGTAGGGGGGGTCTCCTTACAACCCATACCAGACCCAAAGGCCTGGTATGCCCCTGGGGGGGTAACCCATGCCGCTTTTTTATTTGAAATTTGGCGTGGGAGTTTCCCCTCAGGATTCATACCAAACGCTGCAGCTAGAATTGGCGGCAATCCACTTCTATGACGCGCTCGCTGGAATGTGCTTTGTCTATTTCAGGGAGTGCGAGATGTCGGCACCCTGTCACCGAGAATCAGCGCGATGCTGTCTTGCTGGAAACACATTCTCGGCAACAGGTACTGTATATGACCTTCAGAAATGCACACAGACTTTCCTGGCCTGCTTCAGGACATCCTGTAACCCCGGGTATCTGCCCAAGAACCGCTGCACCACCAAATTCAGAACATGAGCAAAACAGGGCACATGGGTCAGTTGTCCCTGTCGCAGGGCAGAGAGGAGGTTGGTGACATTTTCGCTAACACCATTCCTGGCTTAAGCTGGCGTGGCGTCAACCACCTCTGAGCCTGCCCCTGCAGAGCTGACAGAACCTCTGCCCCAGTGTGGCTCCTGTCTCCCAAGCACACCAGCTCTAGCACCGCATGGCATCTCTTTGCCTGCATTCCTGCGTAGCCCCTCGTACGCCTACGGAGAACCGCTGGTTCCGAGGACACATCAGCACAGGAAGAGGCCACAGAGGAAGAAGAAGAGGAGGGGGTGGAGGAGAGAGGTGTGTCACAACCAGTAGTAGTGTTTTGGAGGCGTGGTGGCAGGAACAACCTCCAACACTACTGTACCTTGCCCTGCGTCCTTCCCAGCTGCCAGCAGAGTCACCCAATGCGCCGTGAAAGAGAGGTAACGTCCCTGTCCATGCCTGCTGGACCATGAGTCAGCGGTATAATGCACCTTACCACTGACCGCCCTGTCCAGCGAGGCATGGACATTGCATTTCACATGCCAGTAGAGAGCCGGAATCGCCTTCCATGAGAAAAAGTGGTGTTTGGGAACTTGCCACTGAGGTACTGCACATTCCATAAACTCACGGAAGGGGGCAGAATCTACCAACTGAAAAGGCAGCAGTTGAAGTGCTAGCAATCTCGCTAAGCTAGCATTCAACCGCTGGGCATGTGGATGGCTGGGAGAGTACTTCTTTCGGCGCTGCAGCAGCTGGGGGAGGGAAATTTGTCTGGTACAATCTGCCATTGGTGTACCGATAGTAGATTGCCCGCATGTACTACTAGGTTGTGACACACCTAATTCTACACCTTCAGTCCTATCAGTGCAGGCTTCAGAGAGGACTGAGGGTATAGTGGGGTTGGAGATCCCAGCTGATGAGGGGCGAGGGGAGGTCCGCTTTGTTCTTTGGTGTGGGTCTTTCAGGTATGCTTGCCAACGAACTGCATGGCAGGTCGACATATGTCTGGTCAAGCATGTGGTGCCCAAGCGGGTGATGTTTTGGCCACGCGAGATACGCTTGAGACATATGTTGCAAATAGCAATGGTGCGTTCTGATGCACATGTCTCAAAAAAGGCCCACACCAAAGAACTGCTGAGACACAGCAGCGCCCTGCACAGGCGTAGCTCTGCGTTGTAATGCAGTTGGTGTGCTGCCCTTAATCTGGCCCCTGGAGGGCATCCTGCCTCGTTGGAGATGTGCCTGTGCCTCTCCTCTCTCCTATCAGGCACCCACAGACAGTCAGTGACCTCATCATTCCCTCCCTCCTCATCACTGTCGAAAACCTGGCAGTATGCTGCAGCTGGGGAAACATGACTGCCGACAGGCGGACGATAATAGACGGCTGAGGCTCGGAGCTGCAACACAAGGGGGGGAATGAGGAGGTAAAAATGTTTTACTGAAGTGCGGGTAAGACCTTGGAGTGCACCCCGGTAAGTAGTAAGGCAGTAATCGTTACCTCTACCACCCGCTAAATTTGAGGAGCCCCCCTCCAGTACCTTTAATGGAATAACAGTGTTTTTTTGGGGGGATTATGAAGCCTTTTTTTTATCCTTCTTTCTCCTTTTCTGGTACTTTAATTAACTGTGCACGGTGGGGTGCTGTAGAAGATTGCCCACGGTAGACTGGCAGGAGAATGTGGGATAAATAATCGCCTTGCCCAATTTTTTTTTTTTTTTTCGCTGCAGGCAGACTCTTGTTTTCTTTTTGGAGAGCTAGTTGGCAAATATGTTGTTTTTCTCCTGGAATAAAAAAGACTAAAAGGTGCAGCCCTCCAGCAGATTAAGTCAGTAAACAATGGAGATTCTCTGTGAAGTTTGTCTATAGGAAAATAATCATCCTGCTCTCTCCCTCTGTATCTACTCCCCCCCCCCCCCGTCAAAAAAGTTGATTCATAAAACACGTAGGAGTGTAGAACTGCACGAATGGAATTTATATAAGATTAAACTCTGCGGTCTTGGAACCTAGGTTTTTTTTCCCCTTGTGCTCTTGGATAACGTCTAACAAAACTGGACTCAAGACATCGAACAGCAATCCTTACTCGGAATTAGAAGATCAGGGGGTCAGGTAAGGGGAGACAGGAAAAGGGAGAGAGTGGTGAGTACCTCCCCCAGTACTTCGGCCTGGAATTTTTATTTTTTTATTTTTTGGAAACCTCAGTTGTGCTAGCTTTGTTTGATATAATTAAACTGAGTCTGATTAAGATCAGTGTTCCATGGTATAGAGACTGTACTGTACTGAGACTGTTGGTTGATATAAAAAGGAACTTAACACAGCCAAAATTACAGAAAATATTGTACTCCTGCGTATAAATGAGAGCCTACTGTGGCCCATAAATCACAAAAGGACTGGAATAAAAGAGAACATTTTTTTTGAGGAATATCAGTAATGGAAAAGACTAAGGACATATCTCCCTTGATTTCCCTTTGCTCCCCTTGTTCTTCTACCCCCCTTTTTTTTTCTCTCTCCTTTTTTTTTCTCCTCTTTGCGGCCTGAGATGATAGGCAGTATGAGGGGAAGATTAGGAAGAGGAGGAGCAGTAGCAAAGTCACCCCGTTCAAGTTTAAGCCCTGGGCCTATGACCAAATATGTGACAGTGGGAGCAAGTGGAAATAACCAGGTCATAGAAAAGCAGAATACTAAGGGGTGGCAAACTGAAGTAAAGGAGAAAAGGGAGAAAAAGGCCCAAAATAAAACAGTTTTAGAAATAAGTACACTGTACAGGACGCCGTGGCTGGGTCCTGGAAGGACGTTATATTTCCCCTCTGTTTGGACTGTGGAGCCTTTAAGGGAATGGAAAGGGTTAATGCACCTGTCTAAGGAAGTAGTTTAAAGCAGACAGGAAGTGCAGGTGATAGTGAAGGAGTGTAGGAGAGTCTATGCATGGTGAATGGTGGACAAGGAAAGCTGTGGAAGCTATGAAAAGCTGTGAAAAGCTGTGAAAGGACTTGGCAGTGTGTTGCCTGAAAGCCTGCTACTGAAGGACTTACCTGCAAGGACTGTTTAACTGCGATAGCAGTTCTGAGCTGTACAAGTCGGTGAGACTGTTATTTCTTTTGTTTTTGCTGCTGCTAAGCCATTTAAGTTTAATAAACCGCAGTTTTGATTTAAAAAGCCTGTGTCCTGCGATCAAGCTGGTCCCCCAAACATTACACTGGTGCTCGAATGCGGGCAGGACAGAATAACAGGCATAAGAAGAGAAAAAAAAAAAAAAAACTTTTTTTTTTTTCCTTTTTGCATTGGACTTTATATTGAACTGACATTTAAAGAGACAGTACATTGAATTTATGTCCTGGGTTAAAGCTGCACAAACATTGAAAGTTGAAGCAATGGAGGAGCTAATTAAACAGCTGACCTTGGCTAACATGCAAGCGCAGACTCGCCATGAGGAAGTTAATCAGCGCTTAGCAGCCCAGCTGGAGGCACAACAAGCTTACCACAAAGAGGCGCTGGCTCTGCAGCAAGAAAATACTCGCCTGTTGGCGGCCCAGCAAGCGGCTGTTGCCCCTGGCAACCAGGTGACTGTGAGGGCAAGTCATTTTCTACAGAAATTGTCCCTGAGCGATGATGTAGAGGCATTTCTTGCTACGTTTGAGAGGACAGCGGAGAGAGAAGGATGGTCTCAGGACCAGTGGGCCGGCCTCATTGCTCCTTTTCTCACTGGAGATCCTCAAAAAGCCTACTTTGACCTGCCACCAGATGATGCTAAAGACTATCAAAAGTTAAAGGCAGAAATTCTGGCTCGTCTGGGGGTGACTACGGCCGTTCGGGCCCAACGTGTACACCAATGGAAATATCATCCAGATCGGCCACCCCGGTCTCAAATGCACGACCTGGTGCAACTAGTAAAAAAATGGCTGCAGCCTGAGGTGTTGTCTGGCCCCCAAATCGTGGAGTGGGTCGTGCTGGACCGATACCTGAGGTCCCTGCCAGATGACCTTCAACGGTGGGTCAGCCATGGAGACCCCAAAACAGCAAACCTCCTTGTTGAGATGGTGGAACGATATACAGTGGTGGAGGAACTGCTCGGACCTACCAAGCGCATAGGGCCCAGTCTGCAACGGCCTGTTCGACCAACTGCTGCCCTTCGAAAGGATGTTCCAAGGAGCCCTGGGACAAACACCCTGGAAGGCCAAGAGTCACTCCCGGTACCTCCTCAGCGTTCTGTTCCTGTTCGGAGAGGAGGGGATGTACAATGTTGGCGATGTCATTCCTGGGGTCATACCCAGACACACTGCCCACTGCAAGAGGAGCCCATGGAATGCGGGGTTCTTCAGAGGGGGTCTTTTTGTGCCCATAAAGTGTGCACCACACACCTCGACCTGGATGAGGAAAAGTTTGAGTGTGAAGTCCAAGTGAACCACCTCCCTGCCCGGGCTTTGTTGGACTCTGGAAGCATGGTAACCCTGGTTCATCCTAGAGTGATTGGGAAGATCGGTCCGGTAAGAAAACCTTTATGGGTGGTATGCATTCACGGGGACACTAGAGAGTACCCGCTCATCACGTTGTCTATCGCCTCAGCATGTGGCACTGTTACTCAAGAGGTGGGGGTGGTAAAGAACTTGGTGCATGATGTTATAATAGGACGAGACTGTCCATTGTTTACAAAACTGTGGGAACAAGGAGAACAGTTCAGAGACTGGGGAGAAACTAGCCCCCCTGTTCCTGCTGTTGAGAGGGATAACCCTGAACTGCCAAATGTTAATGTGGACCCAGATGAGGAAAATGCTAATGATTGGGTTAATGGTGATGAAAGTAGTGTTGATACTATTGAGAATGTCAAGATATGTGGTCCACAGACCTATCAAAACCCTAAGGGGGAGGAGCCTTCCCCACTTCAGGTAATGCTGGGGGAAGAGGATGAGGAAGTGGCCTCTACCCCTGCGCTGCCAGATTTGGGTGTTCCCCAGGGGGCATTTGGGACTGCTCAGATGCAGGACCCCACTTTGGCCCATGCACGGGAACAAGTTGTAGTAGTAAATGGGGTTCCCCAAGAGCCAGGTGCGAATGAGAGGTGGCCACACTTTGCAATATATAATGAATTGCTGTATCGGGTCACCAAGGAGAGAGAAAATGTGGTAGAGCAATTGTTGGTACCCCAACAATATAGACGAAAGGTTCTGGACCTGGCCCATGACGATGTGTTAGGGGGACACCTGGGAGTTGAAAAAACGGAGGCACGGATCACCGACCGGTTTTACTGGCCAGGTCTGAAAGCAGAGGTAAAGAGATACTGTACCTCTTGTCCCACCTGTCAGTTGACCGCTCCGGTGACTCATTTTCGGAGCCCTTTGGTCCCTCTGCCCATAATTGAGGTCCCATTCGAGAGGATAGCCATGGATATAGTGGGTCCCTTGGTAAAGTCAGCTCGAGGTCATTCCTACATATTGGTGATTCTTGACTATGCCACCCGATATCCTGAGGCGCTACCCCTGCGGAATACCTCCTCAAAGGCCATTGCCCGGGAATTATTCCAGATATTTACACGGACTGGTTTCCCCAAGGAAATACTCACAGATCAGGGTACCCCGTTTATGTCAAGGGTTATGGCCGATGTGTGCAAGCTGTTCCGGATTAAACAGCTACGCACATCGGTCTACCATCCCCAAACGGACGGGTTGGTGGAACGCTTTAATAAGACCCTTAAGTCTATGCTCAAGAAAGTAGTACAAAGGGATGGGAAAGATTGGGACTGCCTGTTACCAGCTCTCCTGTTTGCTATCCGGGAAGTGCCCCAGGCCTCCACGGGGTTTTCGCCCTTTGAGTTGGTATATGGGCGGAGACCTCGCGGACTTCTTGACGTGGTTAAAGAGGAATGGGAAAGTGAACCTGTTCAGCATAAGAGTGTCCTGGAATATGTCTCCCAAATGCAGGAAAGGATCCAAACAGTGATGCCGCTAGTCAAAGAGCATTTGCAAAAGGCCCAGGAGGCTCAACGACGAGTCTATAACAGGGCTGCTAAAATAAGCCACTTCCAAGTGGGGGATCGAGTAGCGGTGCTAATTCCCACTGTGGAAAGTAAGTTCTTAGCCAGGTGGCAAGGACCCTTTGAAGTTGTGGAAAAAGTGGGAGAGGTCAATTATAGAGTCCACCAGCCAGGCAAGAGGAAACCGTATCAGATATATCATGTCAACTTGTTAAAGCCCTGGACAGACAGGGAACCGGTGACCTCCCTGGCTAGTGCAGGACTTGAGCCTCAGGTTGGGGTGGAGAGTGTCCAAGTAGCAAATACCCTATCTAAATACCAAACTCAGCAGGCAAAGGAGTTCTTGCAGAGAAATAAAGAGAAGTTTTCAGACTTGCCGGGGCTAACTAGTATCATAGAGCATGATATTATCACAGAACCTGGAGTCAAAGTTTTTGTCAGGCCCTACCGCATCCCAGAGGCTCAAAGGAAGGCCGTTTCAGAGGAAGTAAAGAAGATGCTAGACCTAGAGATCATTGAGGAGTCGCAGAGTGAGTGGTCAAGCCCGATTGTGTTGGTACCAAAGCCCAACGGGACTCTGCGATTCTGCAATGATTTCCGGAAACTTAATGAGGTTTCACGGTTTGATGCCTACCCCATGCCCCGGGTAGATGAACTTATTGAGAGACTAGGTCCAGCCAGGTATATCACAACATTAGACCTTACCAAGGGGTATTGGCAAATCCCATTAACTAAGGCTGCTAAAGAGAAAACTGCTTTTTCTACCCCAGAGGGGAGTTTTCAGTACAAACGAATGCCTTTTGGACTGCAAACTGCTCCAGCCACGTTCCAGCGAGCAATGGATAGGATTTTACGACCTCATCGGGAGTATGCCTCAGTGTACTTGGACGACATAGTCATTTTTAGCAGAGACTGGGAGTCACACTTGCCCAAAGTCCAGGCAGTACTGGACTCTCTCTGGAAGGAGGGGTTTACAATAAACCCTGAAAAATTTGCTTTGGGAATGGAGGAGGTGAAATACCTGGGCTATATCGTGGGTAGAGGGGTGGTGAAACCTCAAGTCAGCAAGGTAGACGCTATAAAGAGTTGGCCCCGCCCCCTCACAAAAAAGCAGGTACGTGCATTCTTGGGCATGGTGGGATACTACAGGAGGTTCGTACCCAACTTTGCCACATTGGCAGCTCCATTGACCGATCTGACTAAGGGTCGGAAATCGGTCATGGTGGAGTGGAATGCAGACGCTGAGAAGGCTTTTTTGGAGCTCAAGTCAGCACTGTGCCAACACCCTGTCTTGATAGCGCCCAATTTTTCTGAAGAGTTCATTGTCCAAACTGATGCTTCCGATGTAGGATTGGGAGCTGTATTATCACAGGTTGTTCATGGTGAGGAGCACCCAGTAGTCTTCCTCAGTAGGAAGTTGACACCAGCGGAGAAAAACTACGCTATTATTGAAAGAGAGTGTCTGGCCATTAAGTGGGCTCTGGAGTCCCTCAGATATTACCTCTTGGGGAGGAAATTTAGGTCAATTTCTGATCATGCCCCTTTAACGTGGCTAAGGCAAGGTAAAGGGACTAATGCCAGGATTACACGTTGGTTCCTGGCGCTCCAAGAATTTAAGTTTGTAGTGGAGCATAGGCCCGGGAGACTGCATCAAAATGCAGATGCCCTCTCCCGAGTCCATTGTTTGAGCTCCACTGTTGCCTCCACCTCCTTGTCGTTGGGGCACAGGGGGGGGATATGTACAGGACGCCGTGGCTGGGTCCTGGAAGGACGTTATATTTCCCCTCTGTTTGGACTGTGGAGCCTTTAAGGGAATGAAAAGGGTTAATGCACCTGTCTAAGGAAGTAGTTTAAAGCAGACAGGAAGTGCAGGTGATAGTGAAGGAGTGTAGGAGAGTCTATGCATGGTGAATGGTGGACAAGGAAAGCTGTGGAAGCTATGAAAAGCTGTGAAAAGCTGTGAAAGGACTTGGCAGTGTGTTGCCTGAAAGCCTGCTACTGAAGGACTTACCTGCAAGGACTGTTTAACTGCGATAGCAGTTCTGAGCTGTACAAGTCGGTGAGACTGTTATTTCTTTTGTTTTTGCTGCTGCTAAGCCATTTAAGTTTAATAAACCGCAGTTTTGATTTAATAAGCCTGTGTCCTGCGATCAAGCTGGTCCCCCAAACATTACAACACATACAGACTCCCATGAAGAAATAGAGGTCGAATTAGAGGGGGAGATAGGAAGAGAGGGAAAGGAGGAACAACATAGAAATGATCAACTTCCAACGAAATGCGATATGGAAAGTATGTTTGCAGCTTTGGAGAAGTCGCTGAAGAGTCTATAATCCTCATTGAAAAAATAAATAGCCATAATCCATAACGATGTGGGACATTTACTCACCAGAGTTGAAAAGGTTGAAAATAAAGTAGATACCCATACAATTACAATAAAAGAGTTAAAAGGAGAAATAAGATCTCTAAGATTAGAACAGCGGGAACAAGCCTATAAGATGGAAGAACAAGAAAACAAGAGAAAGAACTTGAGAATAAGAGCGCTCCCTGAAAATCCCCAGAAAGAAGACTTGAAAGACATTATGGAGAAAATATTCAATCCACTGCTGGGAAGCAAAGAAATAAATAATGTAAGGATCGAAGAAGTCTTTAGGATAAGGAGACCCATGGGAATCCCTGTAGAAAGTCCACGGGACATAATAGTAAGGTTTGAGAAATTAGAGGAAAAAAATCAAATATGGAGAAATATGAAGGGGAAGCCCCCATTAAAATATGAAGAAAAACTATTACAAATCTTCCCGGATCTATCTCAAGATACTTTAAGAAGAAGGTGGACGTTAAAACCTTTGTTGAACACCTTACAAGAACATGAGAATCAATATAATTGTGGGTTCCCTGCATGTTTGATTGGTAAGAAAAATGGATATACAGTAAAACTCAGGTTCGTGGAAGAAGTACAGGAGTTCTGTGGAAAATTGGAAATCCCAGTGCCCGAGGCTTTAAGGGGAAGTAACATGAGACAAGAAGAGGAAACGCAGGATGAGGAACCGTGGCACTTGGTCGCCAGGAGGAAGACATAATAGGGGGAGAGTGAAAGAGGCCCCCCCTTTTTTTTTTTTGAGTAACGGGGGCATGAGGTATAGAGCATAGAATAGAAATAGATAAAAGGGGTTGGAGATCGGGACTTTTATATACAAAGAAGGTAGAAATTAGTGCCAGACAGTACGCCACCTTGGCGCAATTAGCAGGGAGGCCAGGAAGGCTCATAGAAACCTGCCGAAAGACCATGGGCCAGATCCACATACATTTAATTCCGCGCAGCGTATCAGAGATACGCTACGCTGCCGTACCTTACCTGGCGCATTTTCGAATCCTCAGCGATTTCGCGCCATAAGTTACGGCGGCGTAGTGTATTTCTGGCAGCGGATTTCAGATTGGGCGGGATGGGGGCGGGTTTCATTTAAATGAAGCGTGTCCCCGCGCCGAATGAAATGCGCATGCGTCGTCCAGAAATTTCCCGCCGTGCTTTGCGCGAAATGACGTCGCAACAACGTAATTTTTTTAACTTAGACGTGAGTTACGTCCATCCCTATTCACAGACGACTTACGCAAAAAAAAATTCAAATTTCGACGCGGGAACGACGACCATACTTAACATGGCAATTCTATCTATACGCCGCAAAATACCAGCTTTAACTATACGCCGGAAAAAGCCGACTACAGACGACGTTAGAAAATGCGACGGCCGGGCATACGTTCGTGGATCGTCGTAAATCTCTAATTTGCATACCCGACGCGGAAAACGCCACCCAGAAAACGCCGAAGTATTGCATCTTAGATCCGAAGGCGTACGAAGACGTACACCTGTCGGATCGAACCCAGAAGCCGTCGTATCTTGTTTTGAGGATTCAATTCTGAGGAAATTTTAAAATACGCCGGCGACAGTACTTCGTCTGTGGATCTGGCCCCATGTGCCTAGACCATCTGAAGAGCGCAAGGTAAATGGGGAGTGTTGGGGGGAGGGGGGAGGTTTTGGGGGGGAATAATGGGGAAGAAGAAAAATGGTTTGTTCAAAAGAGAAGAAAAAACAGAGAATCTCCGGTCGATCTGCTGTCCCCTGAGTTGTGGGGCGGGAGAGACCACCGGTGCAAAACGGGGCCTGGGGTCTCTTCATCCCTGTACAAATGGAAGAAGGGAAGAAAATTTGAAAATAAAAAATAAAAATGGATTCGATAAAATTTAAAACACACAATGTAAGAGGGCTAAACTCCCCACAGAAGCGGAATATGGTGCTACGGAATTAGAAAGAAAGGGCGCTGAAATAATATTTTTTACAAGAAACCCATCTGGCATTAGAAGGCAATATCAAATTATATTCTAAGAAGATCCCTATATGGTATTACGGAGATTCACCCACAAAAAGGGCAAAAGGGGTGGCAATTGGCTTTGGAAATAACGTTGGCTTCAAGATAGAGGACAGGAAGGTCGACCCTGAAGGCAGATTTCTGTTCCTGACAGGAACCATATCTGGCATAAAATACACCTTGGCAAATGTATACTGTCCCAATAAGCATCCTAAAAAATGCTTGCTAGAGATCTTAAAGGAACTAGGCGAATTCAAAAAAGGCTACTTAATATTGGCTGAAGATTTAAACTTTACTATGGACAGCAAATTAGATTCTACTTCTGGGGCTGTAGATAAAGAAAAAAAAGTACTAAAAAGAGTGTAGCGCCCCCTTGTTTTCAGCATGGGCACTACGCTTTAATTTAGTGGGGAACGGGAGAATTACCTTACTCCCATTCAATGTTTGTCTAAATTTGATGATCTCTGTCGTTCTGGAAGTTCCACTGGGTCAGACTGTGGTGAGGGGGTACGGTGCCACCCCTGGCCAGCAGCTGGCGCTAGAGGGGTTCTGGCAGAACAGATCTTCTCCCAGCAGCCAATTAAAGGATGTTTTCCCTCGCAGGGCATGCTGGGGGAGGGTATATCTGTGAGAGAGGTCATGTGTCGAAAACTTTCCACGGGGTCCCCGTTACAGGTGCGGTACCCACCTTCAGGGTACATGCATCCATGGACCCCGCCGGGGTGGCCCACCTGACCAGAGCTGAGCCTTGCAGCAAACCTCTTCCTGAGGAGAGAAGGGACTCCACTGCTCCACTGGGTTCCGAGGCCTACTGAAAGGATCCTAGTTTGGGATCGGGTGTCCGGACCACTGACAGGTATGCATGCTGTCATCCGGGGACTATTTGCAAAAGAAGTCTACTGGGAGGATTCTCTGTCCTTATTTACTTAAGTCCTCTATAGAAATTGGCCCATGGTGGGGGCTCTAGAGACAGGTCTGTGTGAGAGACCTGTTCCTCCCAGTATCATTCAGAGTGACGCTCCGGCTGCCAGGCCTATTATAGGAGTCTTTCCGGGGGCACTTTACCCACTCAGAGCAGAGTGGCGACGTGTATGCATTTAGTCTAATGCAGAGCAGTGTATTGCTCAGTTCTATATCCAGGCCTGATACCGCATGGTTCTATTTCTTCCTTCATCAACCTTGACCTTCCTAATGTATGTTGATGTTGGACATGTTTGGCCTGGACAATAAAGCACTGAAAATTCTTTATTGAATGTCTGGACCTCCACTCACTGTTGCTATTCTCACAGTTACACCCTTAGACACTGCCAGGGCAACTTAGTAGGCCGGTCCCAAATCATTTAGCGGCTCCTCCAGGGGTAGCGCTACAAGAGTAAAAGGAAAACTATTTGAACATCAATTAGTAGATGTCTGGAGGATTCAGCATTCAAGTATAAAAGATTTTACATACCATTCAATGATACATGGAATGTACTCCAGATTGGACTACATACTGATCGAACATTGCGCATTGGAGGTAGTAATGGAAACAGCAATAGAAATAGCCACAATATCAGATCATGCCCCGGTGACAATGAAGCTAAAAGTAAAAAGGGGAATGATGGGGAGAGGAGCCGGGAGACTAAATGAAGATATAATTGAAGATCAAGAAGATAATAGAAACAGAAATTGACCAGTATTTCCTGACTAACGATACACCAGAATTGAGTAAAGCAACTATTTGGGAAGCGCACAAGGCTGTTATAAGGGGCCAATTGATAGCCGTTGGAGCGAGAAAAAAGAAAGAGAAACTAATATGTGAAAAATCTTAAAAGAAATATATGACTTGGAACAAAGACATAAGAGAAACGTTGAAAAGGAAACCCAACGAGCCTTAATACTAAAAAAAGGGAATCATTGAAAGATCTAATGGAGCAGGAAACAAGAAGGGAGTTCAACAGAATCAGAAAGAATCGATAAAAAGGAGGAAACAAGCCTGGAAAATACCTTGCAAAAATGCTAAAGCACAATAAGTCACTAAACTATATAGAGAAGATAAAGAATGGCAGAGGTGAAATGGTGAATTAAACAGCTGATATTGCAACAGCATTCCAAACATATTATAGTACACTATACGCAATTAGAAAGGAAGATACACATGCAGAGAAAGAGAAGAGGAAGGAAAAAACACAAGAATATTTAAAGAATGCGAAATTGCCAAAAATACATGAAGAACGCCTGATAGCCTTGGAAGCAGGGATAACACAGGAAGAAATTATAAGAGCATTAAAAGAAACACCCACCAGGAAAAGCCCCAGACCAGATGGGTTCACCATCAAATATTATAAAAAATGTCAGAACCAACTGATCCGGAGTCTATGTGATTACTTTAACCAAATAGGGGAAGAAGAGGAAATGCGACACAAATCTTTATTGGCCCACATCACTATAATACCAAAACTTGGGAAAGATAAGACATTATGGGGCTGATTTACCAAGCCTTTGCTCCATGACTCATGGAGCAAAGCCAGGAGTAAAAGCCTTTTTGTCATTTACTAAAGAAATACGCGAGTGATGACGGAGTGAGCATGTGAGTGTGTGTGGGCGGGCTCTACTGCGGCTGCCGAGATCCTGCACGTGTGAGCTACTAACCTCTCTCTCCCCCGCTGACAGTCCTATATCCTTAGCCCTGGATCAGACGGCCTACAAGGCTGCAGTGAGCAGTGAAGAATCTCTGGTGGGCAGCAGCTGTTGAGCAGGGAGGAGAGCAGTAGTTGGACTCCAGTGTGTCTCTCTTCTATGAGATATGGCATATCTATGGGTTATCTACACTCTTGCATAGCTCTGCTACTGAAAACAGAATTTCGGCATTCCCAGCACCCCTGTTCTGTGGCTCTCCGGATCTTTTTATGAGCACTCTTCTAAGCTGCATACCTTCGGATGAGATCCTCCAGGTGTAAACTTGTGAAGCACTGAGTCCTGTTACTGTTTTGTGGCTCGTATGATCGTCTTTTGAGCACTGTTCCAGCGAGGAAAAAAGAAGGAAGACAGCAAGAAAGTAGGTTTTGGCTTTGCTAATTGCTAATTGCTAATTGCTTACTTCAATAGACTTTAATACATATTTTGTGTCCTTCCTTGCTGAATAAGTATTAGGGGGATGGGGGTTTCACTGGAGTGAAAAATACAACAAGAGCATTCATGTGAACATTCTATGTGGGTAAATTACGTGAAGTTTTAAGTTGCCCTAAGAAGGAGGAGATTTTTCATTTTTTTTTGCTATATGGCAGAGATGGCTCCCAGTAAGACCTGCGCAAAACCACAAACAGCCACCCCCTGTTCTTTCCCTACAGCAATAGTGGGGAAAACAACAGGGAAAGCAATAATAAAATCTCCACAAGTAGGAACCTCAAACAGATAAACAGAATGTGGCAAAGAAGTTAGAGGTTGAGGGAATGCCATCTGGCAAGGATATTTTGGAAGCTATCCAAGTAAGCAATGAATCCCTTACAAAAAAAATGTATGCTTTGGCCGTGGATGTCGGTGCAATAAAACATGAATTTGAAAAAATCCAGCAAACATTTGCAGAAATGGAGTCTCGCATTTCAAGGGTAGAAGAGAATTTACAAATGCAAAAAAGAGAATGGCATATGTTGAAAAAACAAATCAGTATATTACAGGACAGAGCAATAGACACAGAAAGCCGGCTAAGAAGAAATAACATCAGGATTATAGGGCTACCAGAGCGGGTGGAAGGAGCTAATGCAGTGGAGTTTGCAGAAAAGTTGATAACAACAACCTTAGGTCTGATAGATGCATCAGCAACTTTTGCAATAGAGATGGCGCATAGGATCTCCCCGCGCTCTCCTAAATCCGGAGCACCACCCCATCCATTTTTGATGCGGATCCTAAACTGTAGAGATCGAGATCGTATCTTATCGGAAGTTAGGATGAGGGGGGACATACAATATGAAAACGCCAGACTACTATTTTTTCCGGACTACCCCCCAGAGATACAGCAGCAAAGAAGATCATATACGGATGTTCATAAAGGACTAAAAGAGAAGGGGATTAAGTTTAGCTTGCTATACCTTAGCAAATTAAGGGTGATCGATGGGACACATACAAGATTTTTTGAAACTGCAATAGCGGCTGCGGAGTGGCTAGAAACTAGATAAAATATGGCTTTCTGGACAAACTTCCCCATCTCAATTCCCCCCCCCCTTTTTTTTGAGGGGAGGGTGGGTGGGAGATTGCATAAGGTGTACTAAACACAGGAATATTGTATTATGTCTATGCATTATTAAGGGAGGAGAGTGTGGATGGTTCTTTCCTTTTTTTTCCTTCCCCTGTATATGAGATGAGAAATGTATAGTTATACTCTGGTTGTGTCACTATAAGTAATGAGTGAGAATATGATATAAGTAGGTAATACTAAGATAAAGGAGTAGGAATATTATCAGGTAGTTAGTAGTGTATACAAGGGATAATGCACAGAGCACTGTATTATTATATAAATTATTATATACCTTTTATTATTGGTATACACTTATCGAAAGAAGGTAGAGAGGAAAATTCCTTTTCTCCCTTCCTTTAGGACTTCATAAAGAGCAAGGTGTGTGATATATTGCATTACATCACTGTATTATAGGAAATAGGAAGGAATAAGAAGTAATGCTAATAATAATGGGTGGGGTGTGTACAGCAGCCTCCCCCTCGGTTTTTTTTTTTTTTTCTCGGGGAGTTAGATAAGGAAGCAATGCTAAGTATAGCGTTTATAAGAGAAAGAGAGGGGGAAGGAAATTCTCTTTTTTTCTCAATAGTTTTTGGGTAAGAGCCTACCCCACAATGGGTTATGAAGGGTACTGAGCATAGGATAGACGCTATGGTCGGAGGAAAAGGGATTAGGAGAAGTCCCTCTCCACTCTCATCCAGGGATGGATGGAGTAGTACAATAGAGAGGGGAGTGGAAGGGGACAGGGTGGGAAGGGAGGGGGGGAGGGAAGTGATTAGGAGGAGGAAGTATGTTTGTGATGGTAAATGGTGTAAATTGAACGCCCTGTTCCCTATGGAGACAGCTCCAAAATGGAGGTGCCTATTCCTCCTGTACTTCAGGTATAATGGCAGGTAAAAAGAACGGTAATGGCTATAGTGTTCTCTCTTGGAATGTACGAGGATTGAACTCAAAGTTCAAACGAGCTTTAATGTTCCAATATATAAGAAAATATACTCCACAACTGATTAATTTGCAAGAGACACATTTAATGGGGAAAAAATTGACGACGTTAAAAAACGCATGGATACGGGAAACATATCACTCAACATACTCATCGTATTCTAGGGGGGTATCAGTCTTGGTAAATAAATCATTTCCTGGAGTAATAGAAAAGGCATACATAGATACAAACGGAAAATATGTTATTTTGTTATATACGATAGGACAACAAAGGTATATTATAGTGGCAGTATATATCCCTCCTCCTTTCTCAGTAGGAATTTTGAATGAGATAATGGAAACAATTATTCAACACCATCCGGCGAAGCTGCTGTGTATTGGAGATTTCAACTCAATCCTATCACAAGAATTGGATAGACCAAAACCTCCTAAACAGTATTCGCCGGATCTGTATAACTGGGCTCAGGTGATGGGGGTAACAGAGATTTGGAGATGGAAGAACCCCGGAAAAAGAGTGTACTCATGTTTCTCTACTTCTTACAAAACAGCTTCGAGGATTGACCTAGCATTTGCAGACACTACGATGTTGTCAGACATTGAGGATGCAACATATCTACCGAGCGGCCTTTCAGACCACTCTCCTCTATGTCTGACAATACGTATCCCTACACCGAGAAATGCATCCATATGGAGACTGACTCCACAATGGGTTGTATGCCCAGAAATAGAGGAAAAAATGACAGCTATATTAATGGAATATTGGGAGAATAACGTAGGATCAACGTCGGTGGATATTGTGTGGGATGCGTTTAAAGCGTATCTGCGGGGACAGTATATTTCAAGTATTTCAGCGGTTAAAAAAAACAGAAGGCCAAAATACAGGAGTTACAAAGTCAGATAGAATTTCAGAAGCAAGAGTATGGTCAGGACTCTAGTGATAGGAATTTTGACTTAATGATGGCCGCACAAAGGGATCTACATCTCCATATGGAGGAAATTACAAGGCTGGAACTATACAAAAATAGACAGAATATTTTAAGGCAAGGAGGTAAAAGTGGCAGATTTCTGGCGAGGTTAGCACAACAGGAATATCAAACCACGAACATATCAGAAATTCAGACAGTAAATGTAGCGAAAGTAAAAGAACTGGAGGAGATATTAGAGGCCTTTAGAGAATATTACAGTTTATTGTACACCTCCTCTCTCCCCTCCAACTTCTGCCCAGAAGCCATGACGGGTCTTTTAGACCGGATAGCTCTTGGGTGTTTGTCGGATGAGGAGAGGAGGACATTGGTATGCCCCATTACCATCGAGGAGGTTATGGAGGTTATACGTACACTTCTGGGAGAAAAGGCACCAGGCCCCGACGGAATTACGGGGGAAGTGTACAAAAAATATGGAGCCATAATAGCCCCTAAATTGGCAGAAGTATTTACAAATGGATTAGCGAAAGGGACACTTCCAGATTCTATGAGAGAAGCACATATAATATTAATTCATAAAGAAATGAAAGATCCAAAATTATGTTCTTCATATAGACCAATTGCGCTATTAAACATAGATCTGAAAATATTAACAAAGATATTAACCCTAAGAATACAACCCCTGCTCAAAAACATTATAGACTCAGATCAGACAGGATTTATGCCTCAAAGAACAACGGATGTTAACCTACGTAGGCTATATACTAATATACACACTCACCATCTACAGGAAGGATCCAGGACAGTGGCCTCTCTAGATATAGAGAAGGCCTTTGATACAATTGAATTGCCCTTCTTATGGGAGATACTTAGGAGGATGGGTTTTCTAGTGGTGTTCATTAAGTGGATACAAACAATATATGAGAGACCTATGTCAGCTGTAAAATGGGGAGGAAAACTGTCATCATTTTTTAGGTTGTATAGAGGTACGAGGCAGGGCTGCCCCCTCTCTCCGACACTCTTTGCAATAGCAACAGAACCGGTGGCAGAAGCCCTCAGGACCTCTCCAAATATCCAAGACTTCGAGTAGGGGGGCTGGAGGAGAGGGTAGCCCTGTATGCAGACGATATGCTACTATTTTTGAGAGATGTGGGTCCATCTCTGGAGGGAGAATTAGAACTACTAAATACTTTTTCATCCTTTACTGGGCTTAAAGTGAATTGGGGAAAGTCTATGCTATTTCCTATTGATCAGGGAGCACAGGATACCGCAGCCCCAACAATGCCATTAAAATGGGTGAGCCAATTTAAATATCTCGGAATAGTAATATCTAGGCAAGTTGAAGATTTTCGGACACTAAACTAAACCTGTGATGCAGGAACTTGGGAGGAAGCTGAATATATGGGTATCGTTACCACTGTCCCTATTAGGACGTATAAATCTGATAAAGATGAAGGTTCTTCCCAGGTTCCTGTATCTATTCAGGAACTCTCCACAGTGGTTACCCAAGAGATTCTTTGTACAGCTGGATGGAATGCTCTCATCATTTATATGGGCAAATAAAACAGCAAGAATTAAACTAAATACACTTATAAGACCGGCAGAACAGGGGGGGTTGGACTTCCCAGATTTTCACAAATATTATATAGCCACGCAGTTGGTGACGGTTGCGAGATGGTTGAACCCGGATGGGTTTGATTCCGCAACTATGTTAGAAGCAGCAGTGGTTCAATTAGTAGAGGCACTGCAGGGTCTATTGTATAGAGGGCTAAAATCTAGGCGAGAGTTGACTCCTCTAATGAAAACAACAGTTAAAATATGGAAAGCTGCTATGGTAAAAGAGGGTGGTCAGAAACAAATCTATCCCCAAACACATCATTATGGAGGAACCCTGAACTGCCGCACCTGGATTCCATACAGGATCCAGGGGCTTGGACTAAATATGGGGTAAAAAAGATATCGCAAATAATACAGGGAGAAAGGTTCTCCACATTTGAGGAGATGAGAGAGTTATGGAATATCCCACAGAGTTACATTTTTAGATATAGGCAACTTACCCATGCATTAGCGGCCCAGTTTTCAGGGGGAACCCTGCAAATAATGGAAGTAGGTCTCGAAAAAATGGTGAAAAGTGGAAAAGGGACAATGTCAATCCTATATAAGCACTTAGTAAAAAATACACCATTGGATACAAATAAATTAAGTGAACAGTGGAGAAGAGATGTCCCAAACTTGGAGGGGGAAAACTGGGAAGAAGTGTGGGGGTTCCCACTACAGACACTGGTATCACTTCGAGATAAACTAATACAATACAAGATAATATATAGGAGTCCCTATACACCATATAAATTAAATAAGATCTCACAGTCTAACCTTCCGAATTGTTGGAGATGTGCAGACATTTCAGGAGATTTTATGCATATATTTTGGCGATGTCCAAAGATTGTGGTATTCTGGAGGGATGTTCTAAGAAAAATTGCTATAGTAACATCAATAGTTATGGAACAGGAGGCAGAGATATGTCTATTGGGATTGGTAAGGAAGAAGATTGTCCCGATGGGAGGGAGAATACAGGTGGCACTATTAATGTACTATGCTAGAAAGACGATAGTCCTAAATTGGAAAAAAGAAGAGGCCCCCTCGGTGGCACATTGGAAAAATCTAGTCAACAACTGTTTACCACTATACAGGGAGACATACAGTAATAGAGGACAGAGGGAGAAATTTAAGAGCGTTTGACAGCTTCAGGATAAATAGGACACAGGGGAAGGGTAAATGCACCAAGAAAGAAAGGGAAGGAATGTAAGAGGAATGTGTTAGATGGATGAATATATGGAAGGAATGTTAGATTGGTAGGAATATGGGATATATATGTATGTTTACTGTTTCTTTATTTTTGTATGGAAATGAAAAAAAACGTAATAAAGAGATTTGTAAAAAAAAAAGAAATATGCTGCCAGTGCAGTGTATTTCCTTATTTACTATAATGCCTAGTACGTCCAGGAGAGGGCGCATGGTGCGCCTTTTATAGACCTGGCGTACAGCATTTAGAAATGTAAATAGACAGGGTTTGGGCGGGAGTTTATTAGGGAGGGATGTGAGGTGAAGTGGGGAGGTGTAGTGACATGTGTTTGTTTTAAGTTTCCCGGGCCTAATTGAAAGTGAAGTGTTTTTTTGTGAAATGGAGTGCCGTACGCCGCAAGTAGGAATAAACCTCTGGGAGGTTTATTTGCATACTGCGCATGCGTGCGGGACAAATACGTCCTTTCACGCACGCCCACTCACTATGCTGGGAAAATCTTGGTAAATCCCAAGCAGCGTAGCTGTGATTGCACAGCTAGAGTCGGCGCACGTGAAAAGCCAAACTGTTTTCAGCTTGCGCTGACCATGAAGGGGAACTCCGCGCAAAATTTCAAAACAAAAATCGGCGCGAGTTCCCCTCCAGGTGCATACCAGGCTCTTAGGCTTGGTCTGGAACGTAAGGGGTTAAACCCGCGTCGAAAACCAGCGTGGGGTTCCCCCCAGATCCAGACCAAGCCCTTATCCCAAGCACGCAGTCTGGCCTGAAAGGACTGGGGGTGGGGACGAGCGAGCGCCCCCCCTCCTGAGCCGTATCAGACCGCATGCCCTCAACATGGGAGAGTGTGTGCTTTGGGGGAGGGGGGCACTGCCCCCCACACCCCAAAGCACTTTTGTCCCCATGTAGATAGGGACAAGAGCCTCTTCCCGACAACCCTAGCCGTTGGTTGTCGGGGTATGCGGGCGGGGGCTTATTGGAATCTGGGAGCCCCCTTTAATAAGGGGGTGTCTTCGCTCCCGGTCTTCTCTCTTCCGCCGGGGCCCTGGCCTTCGGCGATTTCTGCTGGGGGAGGGCTCCATCCCCCAGGGCCCCCCAACCCCTTTAAGCTCTTTTACATTAGGGGGGGCACCCGGGCTTTGCCGACTTCTGCCGGGGGAGGGCGCCATCCCCCGGCCTTCTCCGGTGCTTTCCGCCGGGGCCCCGGTCTTCTTCCTCGTTTTCTGCCGGGGGTGTGCCAACCCCCCGGTCTTTTCTCTGCTGTCTTGTCGTTGCCTCTTCTGCCTGTCTCCTCCGCGGAGCCCAGGGCTTTCTTCTCTGTTCCCTCTCCTGCCTGTCTCCTCCGCTGAGCCCAGGGCTTTCTTCTCTGTTCCCTCTTCTGCCTGTCTCCTCCGGGGAGCCCAGGGCTTCTCTCCGGTGTCTTCTTCCTTCTTCTCTTCCAGCGATGTTGACACAACGAGCTCTGCCGCTGTAATGCCGTCTGAGCGGTGCGCATCGACTTATATGGGCATAGGGCGTGGTCACCGGGTGATGCCACCCTGCGAGGCATGATGGGAATGTGATGTCACAAAGGTTGGGGTCGCAGGGTGGCATCACCCGGTGACCACGCTATATGCCTATATAAGTCGATGCGCACTGCTCAGACGGCATTACAGCGGCAGAGCTCGTTGTGTCAACATCGCTGGAAGAGAAGAAGGAAGAAGACAGCAGAGAGAAGCCCTGGGCTCCCCGGAGGAGACAGGCAGAAGAGGGAACAGAGAAGAAAGCGGAAAGAAAGCCCTGGGCTCCGCGGAGGAGCCAGGCAGAAGAGGGAACAAGACAGCAGAGAAAAGACTGGGGTGGTTGGCACACCCCCGGCAGAAAACGAGGAAGAAGACCGGGGCCCCGGCGGAAGGCACCGGAGAAGGCCGGGGGATGGCGTCCTCCCCCGGCAGAAGTAGGTGAAGCCTGGATGCCCCCCCTAATGTAAAAGAGCTTAAAGGGGTTGGGGGGCCCCAGCGGAAAGGCACCGGAGAAGCCCGGCGGATGGCGCACTCCCCCGGCAGAAAACTGAGAAATCCCGCGGCCCCCCTAATGTAAAAGAGCTTAAAGGGGTTGAGGGGCCCCCGGGGGATGGCGCCCTCCCCCGGCAGAAATCGGCGAAGGCCAGGGCCCAGGCGGAAGAGAGAAGACCGGGAGTGAAGACACCCCCCTTGTGAAAGAGCTTAAAGAAGAAAGGGGGGCCCCGGAGCTAAGTAATAAATTATTTTAAAAATCTGTGTGGTGTGTTTTTTTTTTACTTTACATTTTCCCCCAGGTGAATGGGTAGGGGTACGATGTACCCCATACTCATTCACATAGGGTGGGGGCCGGCATCTGGGGGCCACCTTATTAAAGGGGGCTCCATATTCCGATAAGCCCCCGCCCGCATACCCCGACAACCAACGGCTAGGGTTGTCGGGAAGAGGCTCTTGTCCCTATCGACATAGGGACAAGAGTGCTTTGGGGTGGGGGGCAGTGCCCCCCTCCCCCAAAGCACACACTCCCCCATGTTGAGGGCATGCGGTCTGGTACGGCTCAGGAAGGGGCGCTTGCTCGTCTCCACCCCCATTCCTGTCAGGCCAGACTGTGTGCTTGGGAGAAGGGCTTGGTCTGGATCTGGGGGGAACCCCACACTGGTTTTTGGCGCGGGTTTAACCCCTTACGTTCCAGACCAAGCCTAAGAGCCTGGTATGCACCTGAAGGGGAACCCACGTTTTTTTTTTTTTTTTGGTCTGGAGTTCCCCTTCATGAACAGCGATCTGTCATTTACCCATGTCAATCCCACCCCCCTTCAGTTAGAACACACCCAGGGAACATAATTAACCCCTCCCTCGCCCCCTAGTGGTAACCCCTTCCCTACCAGTGGCATTTTTATAGTAAGCAATGCATTTTTATAGCACTGATCGCTATAAAAATGACAATGGTTCCAAAAAAGTGTCCGATGTGTCCGCCATAATGTCGCAGTATCGATAAAAATCGCTGATCGCCGCCATTACTAGTAAAAAAAAAAGATTAATAAAAATGCCATAAAAATAACCCCTATTTTGTAGACGCTATAACTTTTGCGCAAACCAATCAATAAATGCTTATTGCGATTTTTTGGAACCAAAAAGATGTAGAAGAATACGCATCGGCCTAATCTGAGGGGAAAAAAAGTTTATTTTATATATATTTTTGGGGATATTTATCATAGCAAAAAGTCAAAAATATTCTTTATTTTTTTAAATTGTCGCTCTATTTTTGTTTATAGCTCCAAAAAAAAATTGAAAAAATGCAGAGGTGATCAAATACCACCAAAAGAAATCTCTCTTTGTGGGAAAAAAAAGGTCGCCAATTTTGTTTGGGAGCCACGTCGCACGACCGCGCAATTGTCAGTTAAAGCGACGCAGTGCCGAATCGCAAAAACTGGCCCGGTCATTGACCAGCAATATGGTCCGGGGCTCAAGTGGTTAAAAAATAACAAAACAGTAAAGTTACCCCTATTTGTTGTGATAATGTGAAAGATGATGTTACACCGAGTAAATAGAAACCTATCTTGTCACACTTTAATATTGCACACACTCATGGAATGGCGCCAAACTTCAGGACTTTAAAATCTCCATAGGCGACACTTTTTTTTTTTTACAGGTTACCAGTTTAGAGTTACAGAGAAGGTCTAGTGCTAAAAGTATTGGTCTCCTTTTTTGTTTTTTCAGAAGCCACCGGGGGGCGGAGTCACCTAACATGGCGCCGTAGGAGAGCGGCGTGCTTCGAGCTCCTGAAAACTCCCCCTTGATGAGACCTAACTGACCGGACGATCAGCGTGGTGCGGTGCATGTTGCTGGGCTATCTTTGGAGCATTGGAGGTCCCGTGAGGTCCCGTGTTGGATATCGGCATCCACGTGGGTTAATGTGCTCTGAAGGAGGCTACCTGTGATTGGACTCCCCCCCATGAGCGGTCTCCCAGAGCGGCAGTACCCTGACTTGTGCACGGCTGGGGAACGGCGCCTGGTTCCAGCGGTCTAGCTGTTGGCCCCCGTCGGGCTGTAAGGAGTGCGAAGCGCTTACCTGCATTGCGGGGTGCTTCCGAGGAGGACGCTGACGAGCCGCTGGCGGAGAGTGTGGAGGAGGGTCCTGTGATCCTTCGGGAGCGAGTGTCCTCGGGTCTCCTAGCTGAGGAGAGCGCAGAGCTGCGGAGGAGGTCTCGGTGACCAACAAGTGTCCCCAGGATAGACGGGGTGAGTGACGGAGAAACTATCCGGCAGTGACACCCGAAGGAACCCAGCAGCAATAGCAGCACTCACAAAATAAAGCAAGAGAGGTGCTCAGCAAAGAAGCTGGTAAGACTGATCCAATTTTTTTTTCATTATCCCTCTCATGTATGCTGTTTGCCGAGGGCTGGGGGCTATGAAGAAATCTTAGCAAAGTAAAACAAAGTAAAGCAGGAGCATTCTGGCTGTAACTTAGCAAACAAAGAAGAGATAAGTGGTGGACATTGGCTAATATCCTCTATTGATTTGTCCCCTACTGACTCTGGCAAAGGATTGCTTATAAGAAGGGGGGCAATACATAGGGGAGGGGTACCTCGAGTGCCTCACGTAGCTTCCAGTGCAGCTCTCAGTGTATCGATACTTGGTACCATAAATTCCCTGCATAACTGGACTTGATATTTAGTAAACGGAAGGAAAAGTAGACAGAGGGAAGCTGGGAGTGCTCCAATATATCTGAATCAACTGATTGTTATCGGACGTGTCAAACGATTTAAATCAGAAAAGAAAGGAAGAATGGTGAGGAGGGCGGCCAAAAACAACACAATAACATCCTATCTGGTGGCCGAAGGCTCTAGCCAAGGGGTAGAGAGCCCAAGGAAAAAAGGGACTTTAACCTCCCCAGTAAAAAACACTTCTGACCCAGAAGCCCACTGTGCCATAGAGGTGACCCCGGGAGCGAGTAAGGACAAAGACAAAAAGGGTATGACACCGGGGGGTAAAGGCGTAAATAAGGACCAAAGATCCCCAGAGAAACTGCAACAATCTGATGGCTCCCCTGATGGGGCTCTAGCCCCCCCTACTAAGCAAGATATGACAGATATGAAGGAGATGATACTAAGCTTAGAACGGACAATAAAAGGGGAGATGGGAGCAACAAGAAAGGATATTCAAAGTGTGCTACAGAGGGTAGAAGGTATAGAAGAGCAACTGGAGGAGCACAAAGAGGCAATTAATGAATTGAGAGGTTGTGTGGATAATGATTGGATGGAAATAAGGAGCACACGATATAGACTAGAAGATCAAGAGAACCGCAGTAGGAGGAAGAACTTGCGTGTAAGGGGTCTCACGGAAGAGGTAAAGGATGCAGAACTTGCCGAGACATTGAGAGAAATATTTAACAAAGCGCTTAAGCGAGAGCCAAATGCTCAGATGCATTTTGTAAGGGTACACAGAATTCAAAGGTCATACAATGCTCAGAGGGACTCACCAAGGGATACTATAGTAAGATTTCGGGACTTTGATCAGAAAGAGTTAGTGTCCCAATGTACAAGAAACTCAGTTGCATTGGACTACAAAGGTGCATCGTTGCTTATATTTTCAGATCTATCCCCAGAAACCTTGGCACGCAAAAGGGCACTGAAACCGGTGACGAACCATCTCAGAGAAAAAAACATTATTTATAGATGGGGGTTTCCATCATGCTTGTCGGTTAAAAATCAGGGTGTGTCGGCGTACATTCGGTTCCCAGAGGATGTAGAAGAATTTTGCAGCAAACTAAGTATACAGCATATTAAGGTAGATAATTGGGAAAGAAGACCCTCTGGGTGGAAGAGGTGGAAAGACCAAGACTGGAACAGAGCATAGCGTTTAGAATATGGGGTATGACTATAAGTAACCAAAGAATCCGAGAGACTGTTTCCTCCTTTTTCCTTTTTTTTTTTTTCCTCTTTTTGGGGCTTTTCTGCTCTTTTTGGGATAATGTAAGCTTCTAGCTTCTGAGGTTTTTCTTTTCTTGCCTTGGGTCCGTTCCTCCTCTGCTCCCCTCCTTCCCCCCCCTACTTGGGAGGGGGGGGACTGGAGGGGGGAGGGGGGGCAATGTGTTAAGGATTAAAAGTTAAGTATTAAATGGGTCCGGTCAGGTCAAGGGGGGGGGGGCACGGAGCAAATGTGTCTCACCCCTCAGCCCGGGGAACACCCCCTAAATGGGGGGTGGAAACCGGTTGAGGGGGAGACACATTATAGGCCTCTGGAAGGGCCCGCTCGGCAAGCCGCCTGGATGGGCGCAGGTCGAGGGTGTCTAAATATTGTTGTACAATGTGCTTGGGGGGTGGGAAGGGAGGAGGGAGGGGGGTATATGTGGAACACGTGGTCTCTAAAAAGAATTTTTTTTTGGTTGTTATGGTTAATATTGGTGTCCTTGGAATTGATCGGAAGTCTCTCCCTTGTCATGCAGAAGTCTGATTTAAGATATGATAAGAAAAGATAGAAAATGGCAGCATTAAAAATTGGCACGTACAATGTACGAGGTCTGAACAACCCAAGTAAGCGATACCAGATAATGCAGGAGATGAAGAGACTCTCGATCAATATAGTGTTTCTACAAGAAACCCATTTAAAAACAACATCTAAGACTAGATTGAAGTCAAAAGATTTCCCTATTTGGTATCACAGTTACTCAAAAAAAAATCAAAAGGCACCGCAATTGGGTTTGATAGAAACACGCATTTTATCCCAGAAGCTATAGAAATGGACCCTGAGGGTAGATATCTATTCATAAAAGGTTCTATGCTTAACTCAAAATATACGTTTGCAAATGTGTACTGCCCTAATGTGAGATCAGCAGTATTTCTGAAGAAAATCTTGAATAAATTAGAAAGATTTAGAGATGGCAATGTGATCTGTACAGGAGATTTTAATTTTGTCTTTGATCCATATTTGGATACCCAACCAGTATCATTGAGATCAGAGGGAAAATATCTTAGTGCAATTAAACAAAAACTTCATCAAATGCAACTAGTAGAAGCTTGGATAATTCTACATCCAAGGGTGAAAGATTTCACATATTTCTCACCGGTCCATAGGTCATACTTAAGAATTGACCATATCATTCTAGATCATCGGTTATTAGAAGGATTGAGAAGTGTAGACATAAAATCTATAACACTGTCAGATCATGCCCCAGTGGTGATGTTTTTAGAAGTCGGAGAGGTCCCGCTGGAGCAGAGAATATGGAAATTGGATGAAACTCTCCTAAATAACATTAAGATAGCCGATGATCTGGAAAGGGATATGTGTCTCTTCTTTCAGGAAAATGACATAGAAAATGTTGCCCCCTCGACGTTATGGGAAACACACAAGGCATTCATGAGAGGGAGGTTAATTGCTGAAAAAGCTAAAAGAAAGAAAATTAGGCAGGCACAGAAGCAAATGCTACTAGAGGAAATATGGAGTTTAGAACAGCTACATAAAAGATCACAGGTAGAAGAGGTCTATAAATCACTAAGCAGGAAGAGAGAGGACCTATGTAACCTGTTAGAACTGGAAACAAAATGGGTATTTAATAAAACAAATAATAATTTTTACGCTCTTGGGAATAAACCAGGGAGATTCTTGGCAAGGACTATTAAACCACGAAATTCAAAAAACTTTATACTAAAAATTAAGGATAAAAAGGGAGAACTGAGACACTCTACGAAGGAAATAATAAGAATATTTCAGGAGTATTATCAAAATTTATATAAGGTCAATCAAGCTCAGGGCTCAATAGAAACCCAGAATAAGAAAAAGAGGATTAAACAATATCTAGAAAAGTTGAAGATCCCGTGTCTATCAGAGGAGGTGAGCAGTAGCCTAGAGGGGGAAATCACAAAAGATGAAATAAGCCAAACAATAAAGAACATTAAGATGGGGAAAAGTCCTGGCCCAGACGGGTATACATCAGCCTATTATAAAAGGTTTGGAGAGATTCTGGGGCCCTTTTTCCAGAAGTATATGAACTCCATTGGGGGAGGTATGAGAATACGGGATGAGGCCCTAGGGGCCCACATAACCCTGATTGGAAAGGAAGATAAGGATCCCTCACTATGTGCAAGTTATAGGCCCATATCCCTGATCAATGTGGATATAAAAATCTATTCAAAAATCCTGGCAGAGAGAATAAGACCACTCTTGCCCGGATTGATAGAGAATGATCAGGCAGGATTCGTACCAGGGAGGGAAACAAGGGACAACACCCTGAGAGCCCTGTTCTTGATACAAAAGGCTAAAAAAAGTAAGAAATCAACAGTGTTTCTGTCATTGGACGCTGAAAAGGCGTTTGACAGGGTGGACTGGGATTTCTTGCTAGCCGCCCTGTCACATGTCGGATTGGGTCCAAATATGCTGAGATGGATAGGGGCTTTATATTCCAGCCCCTCGGCCCAGGTAAGGGTAAACGGCACCCTGTCAGATAGATTCCTACTGTACAACGGGACCCGGCAGGGATGCCCGCTTTCGCCCCTCTTATTTGTTCTGACATTGGAGCCACTAATGGAGACAATAAGAAGGAACCAGGAAATAGAAGGGATAGTAGTGGGCAGCAAGGAGCATAAGATCTCTGCGTTCGCGGACGACATGCTGTTGTATGTATCTAACCCGAGGGAATCACTCCCAAGGATAATGGCTGAATACGAGAGATATGGAGAGATCTCTAATCTAAGAATAAACCAAGAGAAAACAGAGATTTTGAGTATCTCGGTGGGGCGGGGCGAACGCAGAGATCTTGAAGCTTTATACCCATTTAAGTGGAAGCAAAGGGGAATGAGATATTTGGGGGTATTTTTATCAACGACGGAAAGGTATATATATGAAGATAATTATATACTCCTATTAAATAAATTAAGATCAGAGTTAAAAGGATAAAGCATAAGTAGAGTATCGTGGTTAGGAAGAGTAAATACAATAAAAATGATGATATTACCTAAAGTTCTTTATATTTTCCAAACCCTCCCGATAGGAATCACAGAAGCTTTTTTTAAAGTCCTAGGAAGGATAATTGGGGGATTCATATGGAAGGGTAGGAAATCCCGTATAGCAGTAGAAACTCTGAACAGACCCAGACAGGAAGGAGGACTCATACTGCCCAATTTTAAACGGTATTATGAGGCCTCGGTACTAAGGAGGATGACGGATTGGTTTCCGAGTGAGGGAAGGGAGAAAAAGAAATGGGTGGAAGTAGAAGAAAGTCTAAGTGCCAATAAATTAGGAGGGAGAATATGGGTACCGAAACAGTATAGGGGACTGTCTCAAGATGTCCCAACAATCACAAAAGAAACATACAAAATCTACGATAGAATATGTAAAAGGGAAGAATGGCAATATAATAGTCCACTGATGCCTCTCACGGGTACAGACTACTTTAAGCCAGGCAGAGAAGGAGGCATATACTTGAGGTGGGGAACTTTAGGAACATTAAAAATGATAGACTTGATGAAAGATGAGGGTCTGTGTTCCCTCCTAGAGTTGCGAGAAAGATATGGAGTATTCCCAGGAGACACTTGGAGATATAGGCAAATTAAACATTTTATAAACACTCTGCCGAAACCATTACGAGGCCCAAATGAATTAAACCAATGGGAAAAATGTACACTCCGGGGAGGAATGGGGAAGCAGGGACTTGCTAATATATATAAGATCCTGACACCTAATGGTAAGCTGGAGGCATATAAAATAGTTGAAAAATGGGAAGTAGAACTGAACCAAACAATTTGTATATAAAAAAAAAGAAGATTCTAGAATACGTCCACTCTACGTCAATGGACGCAGAGGTTAAGGAAATGAATTATAAGCTTCTCTGTAAATGGTACTTTGTTCCAACAAAAATGCACAAGATGGACAGAGGGATATCACCCCTATGTTGGAGAGAGTGCGGGATGGAAGGAACCCACGCCCACATATGGTGGCATTGCCCCCTGATTAAGGAATACTGGAAGGAGGTATTGGCACATATAAAGGAGATTAGTGGATTTGAGGTGAAACAGGATCCCTGGGAATGCCTATTTCATAACTCCGAAATGTCTAGGAAACAATATAGAGGGTCTATGGTTCCGCATCTATTAAACGGAGCTAAGATACTTATCCCTAGGAATTGGAAGAAAAAAGAGGCACCCAACATAGAGGAATGGTTCCGTGAGATAGACAGAATCAGAAGGATGGAGGAACTGTGGGCTTTCCAGGGCAACCCCAGGAGGGGGCAGGAGGGGGTGTGGGAGGGGTGGAGGAGGTTTGGGAGTGGGGGGAGGGAGGAGGAGTCTTGGGTGTGGACGTGGGAGAGCTCCCCTAATTACACTCCCCCTCCCCTTTACCGTCTTTTCCCTTTTTTTTTTCCCTCTCTTGATGATCACTAAGGGATGAGGTAGGGAGGAGGTGCACTTTTATTAGATTTAAGAGGGTTCAGCACTTATATATAAGGGGAAGGTGAGAATACCTCCCCGGAGGGTTGGGTGTGTTTTTTTTTCCTTCATCCTTTCTCTTTCTTTCACTAATCACCAGGGTTGGGGGTAAGGGGCAGGTGCTGCCCCCTTAGAGCTGGGAAGGTTTATTATATGTATGTAAATATAAATACAATTTAATTTCTTTTTTTCTTTTTTTTATCTCTCATCCTATTCCACAAATCACTAGGGCTGGAGGTAAGGGGCAGGTGCTGCCCCCATAGAGTGTAGGAAGGTTTAAATCACATATATGTATATATAAATAAAAAAAAGGAAAATATATTTTTTTTTTTTCCTCTTTTTTTTTTTTTCCCCTCTCTCTCTCCTTCCTTTCTTCTGACGACCACTAAGGGATGAGGTAGGGAGGAGGTGCACTTTTATTAGATGTAAGAGGGTTCAGCACTTATATATAATGGGAAGGTGAGAATACTTCCCCCGAGGGTCAGGTTAATTTTTTTTTCTTTTACTAATCACTAGGGTTTGGAGCAAGGGGCAGGTGCTGCCCCCTTAGAGTTGGGAAGGGTTATCACATATATGTAAACATAAATAACATTTATTTTTTTTACTATTCCACAAATCACTAGGGTCGGAGGTAAGGGGCAGGTGCTGCCCCCTTAGAGTTTAGGTAGGTTTTTACCACATATATGTATATATAAATATAAATAAATTGTATTTTTTTTTTATTTTTTTTTTTTCTCTCTCTTCTTCTTCTCCTCCTCCTTTCTCCCCTTCCCCCCTTTCATTAACCCTCCTTGCCTCTACACCCACTATTGGTATTTGGACTAGGAATCATGGTACATAGTTATACATATACTAGAGAGGCTTTCTCCCTCTTTTTTAAGTGAATGGGGGAGAATAATAGGACACCATAGAATAATAGAATAACCGAAAATAAGGGATTATAAGGAGACCATGTGTGTATGTGATGTTATATGTATGTCAACATATGGATGTAATAATGTTTATGTCAATGTTAAGAATATTTAATAAAATTTTATTGGAAAAAAAAAAAAAGTATTGGTCTCGCTCTAACGCACGCGTCAATACCTCACATGTGTGGTTTGAACTGTGTTTATATATGTGGGCGTGTTTGCTTCTGAGTGCGAGCTACTAGGGACAGGGGCCTTTTAATTACCGGTATTATTATTTATTTTTTATGTAATAATTCAATAAGACTTATTTATTTGTCTATGGTGCCTTATTTTGTGAAATTGTTATCAAGATGTTTTAACTAATGTTTAAATCCTGTCTGTGGGTCTATCCTGTTATTTGCAAAGCATAAACCATATGCTGTTTACTGTCTCAAATGTATATTTTTAGTTTGTATATTTGTTTGTTTGTGTTTTTATGTTTACATTTTTTTTTGTTTGTTTTGCTTTCATTGTTTTGTTGACCAATGAAATTACTTTAAAATTTTGAAGTTTTTGTTTGTTTTTTGTTATTTTTTCATGCTACAGATTTTGACAGCTGCAATAGTTTTGGCCTAAACAATCAGGTGTGATTTTTGTCTGTAAGCTTCTTTCCTGGTGTGTAATCATGAAATGTTTGCTTCCATGTTTATTCACCAGAAAATGAAAAAGACAGAGCGTTAAGTATTTCCTTTTTACTGCAGTGGTCCTCAAGTACCCCCCGACAGGACATGTTTTGTGGATTTATCCTATCAAGAATTGCTGTCCAGACTGTCTTTTAAAGCACATGTGCCATATGAAGGAAAACCTGCAAACATGGCCTGTTGGGGGGTGGGGGGGGGGGGGTGTGTTGGCGGACAGGCTTGAAGTGCTGATTTACAGCACTGTGCTTAAATTTAGCGCAAGGCAATCCTATTCTAATTGTGGGTGTTTGAGGGAAGCCAAGTGAGTGTTAGAACCCCTGCTTGTATTTTTTTTGGGGGTTGAGCTTTGTGTCCCTTTTCTTAAAATTGGTTTAAAATTGGCTTCACTTCCTGTCACACAGCTGAACAGGAAGTGAGGTTAAAACCCTACCAATGTCTTTTCTTGGGGATACAGGTCAATCTAACTAGTGTCCCCATTAAGCAAATTGCACTCCAGCACTGCTGTGTACACCCCAAATGATTATTTAGTTTGGGGTTTAGTTAGTAAAGGCAAAGCCACTCTGCAGTACAAGCGTAGTCGCTGAAAATCAGAGGGAAAGCACTGATGGTTTTAACATCCAATCCTGTAGAAGCAAAGTTTTTTGTTTTGTTTTCTTCCTTGCTTGTCCACTTGTAGTGCAAAGTGGATTTGCCTTTAGTAAATGGACCCCAAAGTCCAAGATCCCTAATAATTTGGAGTGTACACAACAAAATGCTAGAGTGCAATTTACATAATGGGAAACTATTTAGATTGATCTCTGTGTCCCCAAGAAAAGATAGTAAGGTTTTACGCTCACTTCCTGTTTTGCTATGTGACAGGAAGTGAATGAATTTGAAGTAGAAAGTGACAACATTTGTGAGGTGTCTTCACCCTATCAGGGGTGCCGACATCCCAAAAAATGAGCAGATGATACTCAGGCCCCATACACACGAGAGGATTTATCCGCAGATACGGTCCAGCGGACCGTATCCGCGGATAAATCCTCTCAAAGATTTCAGAGGATTTCTATGCGATGGCGTGTACACACCATCGCATTGAAATCCGCGCTGAAATCCTCTGCCGATGACGTGTCGCGCCGTCGCCGCTATTATGACGCGGCGACGGGCGCGACGCTGTCATATAAGGAATTCCACGCATGCGTCAAGTCATTACGACGCGTGCGGGGAATCCCTTTAGACGGATGGATCCGGTAAGTCTGTACAGACGAGCGGATCCATCCGTTGGAATGGATTCCAGCAGATGGATTTGTTGAGCATGTCAGCAAATATCCATCTGCTGGAAATCCATCCCAGGGGAGATTTATCTGCGGATAAATATCCCACGGAGTGTACACACCATAGAATCTATCCGCTGAAACCCGTTTGCACGGATTTATCTGCGGATAGATTCTATGGTGTGTATGGGGCCTTATTTGCTAATTAATAATTTTTTATTTACCATTGGGTGGTGTTTGTGGGGGGCCCTAACACACACATTCATACATATTAGTGTAGTGATCTAATATGTCCAATAAATGTAGTGATCATGTATAGTGTCCAGTACTCCGGTTAGATAATTAATATCTTAGATGTTAGTACGATGACTATAAATTTGTTGTTCCGCAGCAACTCACACCAGGTTCTCCAGAGAACGCATTTAATGGATCTTCCAATAACATACGAAGTCCAAAGTCCACAGACGATACAAGAATCCAACAGAGTATAATTCAGAATCCCATCTTCTCCTAGACCTGTGCAATGTTCATCATAGAGTGACAAGACAAGACTCCTAGAATGCCAGCTTGACTGCTTCAAATATTGGACTCACACTCAAAAGGGAGGGGTTCCTTCAGGTCAATCAACTGTTTCCTCGAATGAAAACCCCACAAGTCTAATTACCATCAATAAACACTTCCTTATGTAAGGAAGTACCAGGCCACACACCTAGGTTGTCTTAGATAAGATTAACACATCAAAGAGTCCTCTGTATCTTTTGATACATGTCGTTTGACCACTAACCCCTTTGATGTGTAACCTTGAATGCCTGTATGTAAACCTATATATACTGTGCCTTTCATATACCACAATACTTTACAATACCTACATATCTATATTAATATTACTACAATTAGCAACGCTGTATCCTGGCCTATAGGCATGGTTATATTTTCTTAGTCCTCTCAATAAAATTATCAGAAATTTGTGCTTAAAGTAGAACTATAATCAACACTTTTTTTCTTTCATTTTGGAGGGAGGGTTATAGCCCCTGTCAGTTTATTTTGTACCATCCCTGTCCAATTGGGGAAATTTGCCTTCACTTCCTGCCCCATAGCCAAACAGGAAGTGAGAGAAAAACTATGCAAATGAAGGGAATCCAGTGCCCCCTCCCCCCCAGAACTAGTGTGTGTCCCACCCCCCCTGAAAATTTATGGGCGTGTCCTAAAAAAACAGGGTGTGACCTTGACAGGAATGGGTGGGTCATTTTTCTATTAGGAGGTGCAGAAATTTAGTTAGGCCTAGGGCAGCACAAAATCTAAATATTCTACTGCATATTAGGGCTTATTTAGACAGGATCCGATTTACAGCATGTTTTTATATTGTGGGAGGAAACCCACGCAGGCACAGGGAGAACATGCAAACTCCAGGCAGATGGTGTCACGGGCGGGATTCGAACCAGCGACCCTTTTCGCTGCTAGGTGAAAGTACTATCCACTACACCACTGTGCTGAACGAACATGATCGCGGCTGAAAGGATGAGAGTGTTTTTTTTTCCGATCTCATGCTTTATAGCCTGGAGGAAAGATGTGGGGTCTTTTTTGACCCCGCCTCTCTCCATAAAGAGGACCTGTCACACACTAGTCCTATTACAAGTGATGTTTACTTTCATTTTAATAGGAATAAAAGTGATCCAAAAAAAAAGGGACAAAAAAGCGCAAAAATATAAATATTACGTAAAAAAAAAAAAAATTTAAACGCCCCTGTCCCTAGTAGCTCGCACTCTGAAGCGAACATGCATGTAAGTCCCACCCACATATGTAAACACCGTTCAAACCACACATGTGAGGTATTGACGCGTGCGTTAGAGCGAGAGCAATAATTCTAGCCCTAGACCTCCTCTGTAACTCTGAACTGGTAACCTCTAAAATAAAATCAAGCATTGCCTATGGAGATTTTTAAGTCCCGAAGTTTGGCGCCATTCCATGAGTGTGCGCAATATTAAAGCGTGACAAGTTAGGTATCTATTTACTCGGTGTAACATCATCTTTCACATTATCCCTAAAAATTGGGATAACTTTACTGCTTTGTTATTTTTTAATTCATGAAACCTTTTTTTTTTTTTTTTTTACAAAAAAAAAGGCGTTAGAAAAATGATTGCGCAAATACCGTTGGAAACAAAATAGAAAATGACCACCACTTTATTCCCTAGGGTGTCTGCTAAAAAAATATATATAATGTTTGGGGGTCCTGAGTAATTTCCCAGGAACAAAACATAATTTTTACATGAAGGAGAGAAGTGCCAGAATAGGCGCGTATGAAAGTGGTTAAAGTGAAACAATAAAAGTGAAATATTCCTTTAAATTTCATACAGGGGGGGAGGGGGGGTATAACATGCCTGTGAAGCACATGTAATTTCTGAAGTGAAAAAAAAAAGTAATTTAAAAGTACTCATGGCTATAAAGAATACAGTCATTGCTCATTAAAAACGAAAACTTCAGGTCTGGTATGGATATTAAGGGGAACCCCGCCGTCCAAAAAAATTACGTGGGGGTCCCCCCAAGTATCCATACCAGGCCCTTCAGGTCTGATGTGGATTTTAAGGGGAACTCCACCCCAAATAAAAAAAAATGGCGTGGAGTCCCCCCAAAAATCCACACCAGACCCTTATCCGAGCACGTTAACCTGGCCGGCCACAGAAAAGAGGGGGGACAGAGTGCAGCCCCCCTCTCCTGAACCGTACCAGGCCACATGCCCTCAACATGTTGATGGGGACAAGGGCCTCATCCCCACAACCCTTGCCCGGTGGTTGTGGGGGTCTGCGGGCGGGGGGCTTATCAGAATCTGAAAGACCCCTTTAACAAAGGGGACCCCCAGATCCCACCCCCCCCTGTGTGAAATGGTAATGGGGTACATTGTACCCCTACCATTTCACCAAAAAAAAGTGCCGAAAGTGTTAAAAATGACAGTAGCCGGTTTTTGACAAATCTTTTATTAATATCTTCTTTCTGCGCTTCTTCTTCTTCTTTTCTTCTCCTTCTTCTTTCAATCGGGTTTCTTCCTCCATCTTCCTCTGCTTCTTTCTTGGGACTTCTAGTCCGCATCTTGCCCGGCATCTTCTCCCATCTTCTTCTCCTTCCGTTGGCCTTCTCATCCTTTCTTGGGGTGGAGCACTTTCATGGTTAGGAAGGATAAATGCTTTTAAGATAGCTACCCTCCCAAAAATAACATATAAATTCCAGATGTTACCCATAGATATCCCTCAGAGTTTTTTCAAGACTATTAAAACAATGTTGATAAAATATATGTGGAAAAACAAAAAACCAAGAGTAAATTTTGGAACACTAACAAAAGGAAAAAAACACGGAGGACTAGCAGTGCCGGATATAAAGAGATATTATAAGGCCACGATCATTGCACGAATGGTAGAATGGGGAAATAAACACAAAGAGAATGAAAAAAAAATGGATTTGAATGGAAAATATCATAAGTAAAACAGCACTTCACAAAAATGTATGGATACCACGAAAGTATAGAGTGTTGGACGTAGACACGCACGGACTAACAAAGAATGTTTTTAAAGTTTGGGATTTGATACACAAACAGAATAAATGGATCTACAATTCACCTTTAATCTCACTCAAGGAAACTAATTTTTTTATACCGGGGAAAGGGACACGGTTGGAAAATAAAATGGGGGCTGCACAAATAAAGGACATTGTAGAACAGGGAAAGGTAAAAACACTCTTGGAGAAAAACAGGTGGGATATCAACTATTGGGAATATCTACAATTAAAACATCAGACAAATTCAATATCCACACCATTAAGAGATGAAAAGAAATTAACTCCACTAGAAAAACTGTGCTCCACGCAAACCCCAGTAAAGCATGTGATATCAAGAGTATATCAAATCCTGACAGAATCAGAGCTACAAGGAAAACTTTTATAGTGAAATGGGAAAAAGAAATAAGCAAGAAATTTGAGGATCAACAAGTTGAAAGAATAATAGCATCCGTACATAACACCGCAACTCATATGAATACAATTGAAATGAACTATAAATGTATTTCAAGATGGCATAGGACACCCGAAGTGATCCACAAATTTAAAGGAACACTAAAGGTTCATTTTTTATTAGATCAATTGATTGCTGTAAGCTAGAGCATTTAAATATCACTTACCTAGTTTTTCCTTTTGACCTCCAAAATACAGTAATCCAGGTTTGAAAATGCCATTTCCTGTCTCTCCTCGTCTTGCTTTCCACCAGCATCTGAGCCGTTTTGCATGGTGGAAAGCAGAATGTGCTCACCCCCTCCCTATGACTACAGCCCTGCGTGAAGATGCTCTCATATCCCTCACAGGCATGGAGGCTAAGCCTAATGGGAACTGTAGTTCCCATTAGGCCGTGATGTAGCAAGAATGAATGCGCACCGCAAACCAGGAAGTCAGTAAGAATAACGATTCAGGAGTGCTGGAGGTGAATAAAACAGCTCGATTTCAACAGGTATCAAACTAGTTAAAATGCAAAACATTACTTTTTACTTTATCAGCTACTGTCAGACTTTAATTTAAGAGGAACATATTTTTGTCTTTACAACCCCTTTAATAAAGATAAATCCCCACTGTGCTGGAGAGAATGTGGACAAATTGGAACAACTACACATATTTGGTGGGACTGTCCAAAGATAAAGGAATATTGGCAGGAAATTCAGGAATTTGTGGAAGTAATAACTGGAGAAAGGATAGTTAACAGCATACAAGCCTATAAAACAGTATATATCCACAAATGATGCGAAACTGAAGTAGAGACAATATTTATGAATAAATGAAATCATGAGCAAGTCTCTTGCTATGGTTGAGTCTGACGTGGTAAAAAAAAAATCCCACAGGCTGCTTGTGCCTTTCCGAATTCATCCTTTATTGGATAATTTGATTTAAGCAGACAGGAAAAACCCAGATAAGGAGAAGTTTATCAAGAAATGGAGTCTGCCTTCTGTGGATGCAGTGATTTCTTCTGTAAACAAAAGCCTAACTTGTCCGGTGGACAATGACAAGGTATTTAAAGATCCTTCTGAAAAGAGGTTGGAATCTTTACTAAAATCATCTTTCCTCCTAACAGGCGCAGTAACCCAACCTGCCGTAGCAGCAGGGGGTATGTGTCAGGTCTTAAAGGACCAGGTGAAACAGGGGATGAAAGATTTGACTGCTGAACAGATCAAATTTTGGGAGAATATGCCCAGGGCCTTAAGTTTTACAGTGGATGCCATTAGAGATTCTATCCAACAGGCATCCCGCTGCAGCTGGTGCTTATGCACAGAATTCTTTGGCTAAAGCATTGGTCAGCAGAAGCTCCATGCAAGAAGCTTTTGGCCAGCTTCCCTTTCTATGGTGAACACCTTATTGGGGAAGATTTGGAGAAATATATTCAAAAGATATCGAGTGTTAAAACTACCCTTTTACCAGAGAAGAATAAAAACAAGCGTCCTTGTTTTAAGCGTTCTCTCTCCCGAGCTCCTGGTAGATCTAGCTCCAGCCAGTGGCGACGGCAGAAAAACAAGAAGCAGTGGGTTCAAAGGTTAACAAGCAAAACCCCAAAGCCTCTTCATGAAGAGGCACCCCCACTTGGCCAAATGGGGGGACGATTTCGGCAGTTTTCAGCAGCATGGCAGACAGAAATCCAGGACAAGTGGATAGTATCCACAGTATCCCTAGGATACAAACTGGAATTTCGAGAAATCCCATCTTCTCAATTCCGAAGCTCAAGACTCTCCAAAGATCTACTAAAAAGAGTGTCCTTCTTCAAAGGATTGGATCACTTGCTGTCCCAAGGGGTGATCACAGAAGTACCCCTAAAGGAGCCAGGTTCAGGTTTTTATTCAAACCTCTTTATGATTCCAAAACCAAATGAAGACGTCAGACCCATCCTGGATCTAAGATCTCTAAATCAGTTTCTGAACATTTGCCATTTCCGAATGGAAACTATTCGATCAGTGGTCGTCTCCCTACAAGGCGGAGAATTCATGGCGTTGATAGACATCAAGGACGCATATTTACATGTGCCTATCCATCCCGCACACCAACGATTTTTAAGGTTTGTGGTAGAACATCGCCACTTCCAGTTTGTGGCTCTGCCATTTGGGGTGGCTACCGCCCCCTGGGTATTTACAAAGGTACTAACCCCTCTGTTGGCAAATCTGAGGGTACAGGGCATAGCAGTAACGGCCTATCTAGACAATCTACTTGTGATAGATCAGTCAGAGGCAGGATTAAATCACGCTGTGCTTCCCACAATAAAATACCTGGAACAGTTAGGATGGATTGTAAATCTACAAAAATCCTCTCTACAACCCTAAAAAAGGGTAGAGTATTTGGGCATGAACATAGACACAGCCCAAGGCAGGCTATTCCTGTCAGAACCAAAGATCAAGTCACTAAAGGACCTGATCCACAAGGTCAAGGCAAAGAAAAAGCCGTCTATTCACCTTTACATGAGGCTATTAGGGAAGATGGTGGCCTCCTTCGAGGCTATCGCCCAGTTTCACTCGAGACTACTTCAAGGTAGTATCTTAGCTGCCTGGAACAGGAAGATCCAAGCTCTGGATCTACCCATGTGCCTGTCTCCACAAGTGTGCCAAAGCTTCAGTTGGTGGTTAAGAACCAAAAACTTGCGGAAAGAAAAATCCTTTCTCCCTGTCATCTGGAAGGTGGTGTCTACGGATGCCAGCCTAAGGGGCTGGGGAGCGATGTTAGAAGAAGCTTCAGCCCAGGGAACCTGGGCCAAGACCGAACGGAACCTGCCCATCAATATACTGTAAATGTGGGTAGTATACTTAGCCCTCAGAACCTGGACACACAGGTTACAGGGCCACCCGGTGCGGATTCAATCCGACAATGCTACTGCAGTAGCTTCCATCAATCACCAGGGTTGCACCCGCAGTCAGGGCACTCAGAAAGAGGTGAATCGGATTTTTGGAACGGGCAGAAAAACATGTTACTTGTCTCTCTGCAATCTTCATTCCAGGGGTAGAAAACTGGCAGGCGGCCAACAACTACTACCAGCAGAGTGGTATCTCCACCGCAATGTTTTTCAGGCCATATGCCAGAGATGGGGGACCCCGGATGTAGACCTGCTAGCTTCCAGGTTCAACAGGAAGTTGGACAACTTGGTGTCCAGGACAAGAGATCCTCTGGCCTACGGATCAGATGCTCTAATAATTCCGTGGAATCAGTTTTCACTGATCTATGCATTTCCGCCGATCGCTCTCTTACAAAGGCTACTTTGGTGGCCCCAAATTGGCCCAGAAGAGCCTGGTACGCCGAAATCATAAAGATGGCGGTAGGAAAACCGTGGAAGCGTCCGCTTCATCACAACCTGCTGTCGCAAAGGTCTGGTGTTCCAACCTTCCTTACACAAGCTAAATTTGCTGAGACCCACATTCTGAGGGATCTCTGGTCCAGTGCATTCTACACTTATTAATGCTAGAAAGCCAGCCTCCGGGCTTATCTACTATAGAGTCTGGAAAGCATATGTTTCATGGTGTGAAACTAACAAATGGAATCCTCAAAGATATGACATAAGTAGGATTCTTGCCTTTTGCCAGCTAGAAGTGGATATGAAATAAGCCCTTAGTACCATTAAAGGTCAATATCGGCTCTATCAGTCTTTTTTAAAAGACCACTGGCATCTCATTCCCTAGTTCGGGATTTCATTCAGGGGGTACTGCGGATCAATCCGCCAGTCAAGTCTCCCTTGTGCCCATGGGATCTGAATTTAGTATTGTCAGTGTTGCAGAAGCAACCTTTTGAACCTATTCACCATATTCCGCTGATTTTAAGCATGAAATTGGCCTTTTTGATTGCTATCTCTTTGGCTAGAAGAGTATCTGAATTAGCAGCGCTTTCTTGTAAAAAGCCTTATTTAATTAGTCACAAGGACAAAATTGTTCTACGACCCCATCCAACCTTTTTACCAAACGTGGTGTCAACATTTCCTTTGAATCAAGATATTATTTTGCCTTCATTTTTCCCGAATCCGCAGACAGCGGAGGAAAAGTTATTGCACTCTCTAGATGTAGTGAGAGCAGTAAAGGCGTATCTGCAGGCAACCGCTCAGATACACAAAACTGATGTTGTGTTTATGTTGCCAGATGGTCACAAGCGGCTTCCAAATCCACCATTGCGTGGTGGATTCGACAAGTTTAAGATTCAAGCTTATGGTTTAAGAAACAAGATTACTTCTCATTCTGTTAAGGCGCACTCGACCAGAGCTATGAGCGCTTAATGTGCAGTGCATCACCAGGTTTCGATGGCTCAGATCTGTAAAGCTGAAACTTGGTCTTCAGTCCATACATTCACCAAATTCTATCAAATAGATGTAAGAGGACATGAGGATTCTGCCTTTGTGCGTAATGTATTGCAGGCAGCAGTCTAGGGATTTTTGTTCGTTTACGGCCGGCTCGGATCTGGGTCTCCCCCCCCCCCTTCGTATTGAGCATTGCTCTGGGACGTCCCATTATTTAATGATTTAAGGTTCTGTGTCCCATGGTGTACGATAAAGAAAATAGGATTTTTATAACAGCTTACCTGTAAAATCCTTTTCTTGGAGTACACCATGGGACACAGAGGCTCCCTCTTCTTATGGGAACCTTATTGCCTGCTACAAAACTAAGGTACTTTCCTGATGGGAGGGGTTATATGGAGGGGAACTGTCTTTGATTGGTTGTGCCAGTGTCCAATCACATCTGGTGACCATACAACCCATTATGTAATGATTTAAGGCTCTGTGTCCCATGGTGTACTCCAAGAAAAGGATTTTTACAGGTAAGCTGTTATAAAAATCATTTTTTTGGGGGATACATTCTGGTATCACAGACTTTGGATAGAAGTAACAGGTGGGGAAAAATTGGGCTTTGGCTGTTGGCCGTGCATTCACAACGTAACCCTATAGAGGTAGTCTTGATGAAAGCAAGAATTGGCCATCAAAAATTTAAATGATATTCACCTGTGAAACGGGTGCAG